>NC_086446.1:680195134-680563534 GCF_028390025.1 Pseudophryne corroboree
TGTGTGTGTGTGTGTGTGTCAATATGTGTATAAGGGCATTAATTATGTGCAGCATATGTGTAAGGGGCATTACTGTGTGGTAATATGTGTATAAAGGTATTACTAATGTGTGGCATTATGTGTATAAGATGCTGTACTGTGTGGCATAATGTATAGAAAGGGCACTACTGTGTGGTCTAATGTGAATAAAGAGCAATATGGTGTGGTGTAATGTGAATAAGGGGCAATGCAGTGTGATGTACAGATGGAGCCGCACTCATCCAGTGCAGCTCCATCGCAGGCATGCACTCCCGGCGTGACTAGGCGATCCGTCAGCCTAGCCCTACCGGGAGTGCACAGAGATGCTCTCCCATTCTAGTGAATGGGGTGCATCTCCATCAGGGACGCGCAGATGGAGACGCTCTGGCGATAGGCGTGCCCCAGGCACAGACGACGCCATGATTAGCGTGGCTCCATCTGCATTGTGAATAAGGGCACTACTGTGAGGAGTAACTTATATAAGATAAAGTGGTACTACTGTGTGATATAACGTGAATAAGGGACACTATTGCATGATATAATATGAATAAAGTTGCAGTACTGTGTGGAGTAATTTGAATTGTGGGTACTATTGTGTGGCCATGCCCCTTCCCAGCAAGAACACGTCCCTTTTTGGGCTGTGCACCGAATGTGTGCAATGTTCCTATTTAAATTACAAGGGGTAGGAGCACTAAAATGAGGACTGCTATGGGTTAGGGCAGGGGCGGCCAGACTTTTGGAGTCGGTGATCTACTGTGAAAGCTAAAAAGCTTTTGTGATCTACCTAGGAGGAATAATAGGCGCGCACGCAAAAAGGGGCGTGGCATAACAAAAAGTGGGCGTGATATAACAAAAAAGTGGGCGTGGTATAACTAAAAAAAGGAACGTAGCCTTGCTGCGCAGAGTGTAATGACTGCCTCACACGAAATAACACATTGGCCCCCACAGGTAAAAACCTCAAACACATATGCCCCCACAGTGCCAGATACACATGCCCCCACAGTGCCATGTGCCCACAGTGCCAGATATGCCCCCACAGTGCCAGATACAGATATGCCCCCACAGTGCCATGTGCCCACAGTGCCAGATATGCCCCCACAGTGCCAGATACACATGCCCCCACAGTGCCATGTGCCCACAGTGCCAGATATGCCCCCACAGTGCCAGATACAGATATGCCCCCACAGTGCCATGTGCCCACAGTGCCAGAAATGCCCTCACAGTGCCATGTGCCCACAGTGCCAGATATGCCCCCACAGTGCCAGATACAGATATGCCCCCACAGCGCCAGATTACAGATATGCCCCCACAGTGCCAGATATGCCCCCACAGTGCCATGTGCCCGCAGAGCCAGATATGCCCCCAGTGCCACATATGACCCCACAGTGCCAGATATGCCCCCACAGTGCCAGATTACAGATATGCCCCCACAGCGCCAGATTACAGATATGCCCCCACAGTGGCAGATATGCCCCCACAGTGCCATGTGCCCATAGTGCCAGAAATGCCCTCACAGTTCCATGTGCCCACAGTGCCAGATATGCCCCCACAGTGCCAGATACAGATATGCCCCCACAGCGCCAGATTACAGATATGCCCCCACAGTGCCAGATATGCCCCCACAGTGCCATGTGCCCGCAGAGCCAGATATGCCCCCAGTGCCACATATGACCCCACAGTGCCAGATAAGCCCCCACAGTGCCAGATTACAGATATGCCCCCACAGCGCCAGATTACAGATATGCCCCCACAGTGCCAGATATGCCCCCACAGTGCCATGTGCCCGCAGAGCCAGATATGCCCCCAGTGCCACATATGACCCCACAGTGCCAGATATGCCCCCACAGTGCCAGATATGCCCCCACAGTGCCATGTGCCCACAGTGCCAGATATGCCCTCACAGTGCCATGTGCCCACAGTGCCAGATATGCCCTCACAGTGCCAGATACAGATATGCCCCCATAGCGCCAGATTACAGATATGCCCCCACAGTGCCAGATATGCCCCCACAGTGCCATGTGCCCGCAGAGCCAGATATGTCCCCAGTGCCACATATGACCCCACAGTGCCAGATATGCCCCCACTGAGCTATGTGCCCACAATGCCAGATATGCCCCCATAGAAGAGCTCACCGTTGGTGTGTGGAGAGCGCAGCGCGCGCTTCTCCTGTCTGCCGCTCTGCCTCCTCAGTCTGATCTCCGGCGGTGACGGCAGCGTGTATGGCTCAAATCAGGTGCCGGTCCGCGAGCTCTTATTGGCTAACGAACCGGCACCTGATTTGAGCTATACACTCGGCCGTCACTGCCGCAGACCAGACTGAGGAGGCAGAATGGCAGGCAGGAGAGGCGCGGCTTCGGGTGGCTGGGCGGCGGATCGCGATCGACTGGTCGCATGTCCGCGATCGACCAGTCGATCGCGATCGACTGTTTGCCACCCCTGGGTTAGGGGTTATGGTGCCGGGAAAGGGGTGCAGGGTCAGAGGCAGAACTAGCAGTGGTGCTATGGGCACCAGCCAAAATCTTGCCTAGGGCATCACATTGGTTAGGGCCGGCTCTGCACAGGTGCAGCAGTATATACATGAGGGCATTATACACAGGTGCAGCAGTATATACATGTGGGCATTATACACAGGTGCAGCAGTATATAAATGTGGGCATTATACACAGGTGCAGCAGTATATACATGTGGGCATTATACACAGGTGCAGCAGTATATACATGTGGGCATTATACACAGGTGCAGCAGTATATACTGCTGGAAATTTGGCGATGTTTAATCAGAGATGTGCGGACAAGGTAGGAAAGGGAGACACTACGTCACTTGCCATTTTACTCCAGAGTTTTACAACAAAGAAAAACCAAAATACTGCTGTCAGCGCCTAAAGAGAATTAATAAATTTATATAGGTAAATGAAGAAAACTCCTGAGAGACTGCGCTGCCGTACACTGTTTGTGGACGTGATGAAATGAGAATAAAGGGCAAAAAAAACGGCTGCGCTGTGTCTCAGGAGGAAAAATAAAATAAATAAACGGATGAGAGCCGTTATAAACAATGTAGATTTATTAACCATAAAAAGAGTTAAAAAATGACTAGATTTAGATAAATATTCAAGTAATCTATAGACACACCTTGATGGTCTCTATAAAGAAGTCTCTCTTTCAACATGTACGAACAATCTTTGATAAAAGTCCACAGTCACTGAATGATGGTAATGAAGATAATGGCTGATAGGCAATTACAGCCGTCCCAGAGATTTCAATTGATCAGTCTCACCATGTTCAATAAAGGTGCTGTTTTTACCTCTCTGTGTGGGCTGGTATTGGAACCGAGCGTCCTCGGCCAAAGTCCTGCAATGCCCACAAACGCTGAGCAGCGGGAGGAGAGCAGAAGAGCAAAGCCGCCGACATCGATGTCTAGCCGGGAGCGGCACAGAGCACCACCGTTGACGGTGGAAATGAGCACGTCAGGTGAGGATCAGATGGATCATTGCGTGTGGACATGGTGAGACTGATCAATTGAAATCTCTGGGACGGCTGTAATTGCCTATCAGCCATTATCTTCATTACCATCATTCAGTGACTGTGGACTTTTATCAAAAATTGTTCGTACATGTTGAAAGAGAGACTTCTTTATAGAGACCATCAAGGTGTGTCTATAGATTACTTGAATATTTATCTAAATCTAGTCATTTTTTAACTCTTTTTATGGTTAATAAATCTACATTGTTTATAACGGCTCTCATCCGTTTATTTATTTTATTTTTCCTCCTGAGACACAGCGCAGCCGTTTTTTGCCCTTTACTCCAGAGTTTTGACTATAAAAATGATTAGAATAATACAAAGATGATATTTCTAATATATTCTTTGTATTTTTCATATACTTTATATAAAAATCTGGTGTATACGTTAGTATGACAGGAAAGGTTCTGCCTCACCTCACCGCACGTCCCTGCTGTGTGTCCTAGGACTGGAGATGGAAAGAAGCATCTACACATAGAATTGTCTTCCTCTCCTTATTTGCTGTACGCAGTGTCATATAAAGAGAAACTGATATGTTTAAAATTACTGCACTATTTGTTCTCTACTGAGTTTTTTATTATGTTTTTTATTTGTGCACATGTTTTTGGTAGGTCTGTTTCTGGTTGAAAATGCACTCACACAGACAGAATACACGCCACCCAGGCACATACACACTTCCATAATATTATACAAACCAACAAATCAAAGTTCTAAAACAATAGATGTGTAATGATGATGTTGATGATTACTATTTATTTGTTAGACACAACAAGGTTTATGCAATGCTGTGCAAGAGTCGCTGAAGATGAGGAGACAAAAAGGAGCACTGGTGATACAAAATAGTATAAAGGAAGAAAAAGAGGGAAGAGGGCCTACTAGAGAGCTTACACTCTATAGGTCAGGCCTGGCCAACCTGTGAAACGTCAACTGTTGTGAAAATACAAGTACCAGCATGCCCTGCCACAGTTTTGCCATTAGGAAATGCAAAAACTGTGGCAGGGCATGCTGGGATGTGTAGTTTTACAACAGCTGGAGAGCCACAGGTTGGCCAGGCCTGCTATAGGTGATGGTGATTGGGTAAGGATCAGAGCCAGATGAATAGCCCATCGGGCCCTAGGCAAAATATTGGTTTTGTTATTTTTTTTAGCTTAACCCTAATCCTAACCTAAAATAAGCAAAAAACTGCATGTTGACATTCTGGTGTCGACATATTAAATATCCAAATTATGAATATGACGACATTTTAACCATGTTGATATTTTTGGATGTTGACATATTGGTTGTTGGCCTAAAGTCCATGTTGACATTCTGACTGTTGACCTTCTGAATATTGACATTGTGACTGGATCCCCCTCCAAATTTGGGAATTGCTTCCACTAGAATACAGCACTAAAACAAGACACCACCCATGTATATATGTACATCATACAGGGCTGCCATCAGAAATTGAGTGGCCCAGGACTGGCAATATCCTCCCCCGAGGTTAAATAGACTGGTACTCTGCTTTCCTGGGGCAAACTAGACTGTGGTGCATCCCCCCCATCCCCCTTACCCTGACAGTGTATGTGCAGTAGCACAGCTGACTGGGGCAAAGGAGTTATTAAAGTGCTGGTAATCCTGCAGGTTGAGAAAAATCTCCAGACACTGTTTCTGCAGCTCCAGACCAACAGTGTCTCTCCAGCCTCTGTCTCTCTAGCTCCAGCCAGCACCCCCTAATGTCTCCCCAACCAGAACTATCCCTCTGTCTCTCCAGTCAGCACCCCCCTTCTGTCTCTCCAGCCAGCACCCCCCCTCTGTCTCTCCACCCAGCACCACCACCCTTCTGTCTCTCTAGCCAGCAACACCCTTCTGTCTCTCCAGCCAGCAACACCCTTCTGTCTCTTCAGCCAGCAACACCCTTCTGTCTCTCCAGCCAGCAGGAGGTCAGGTAAATCCCCAGGTATTTGATCTTACTAGATTGCCATTTGAAGTTAAAATTAGCTCTGAAGTTTTCGGCTTCCCGAGGGGAACCTGGAGCAGCATGGCTACCGAATTGGAATAGTTGATCTTATAACCTGAGGCAGTGCTATAAAATTGAAGGTCAGAAAGGCTCCTTCTTACTTTATTGCACGGTGACGGTAGTAGTATTGAGTAGGAAAGCTGGTGGTAGTAGCTGGCCCTCCCTCTCACTTTAGTGTACGGTGATAGTAGAAGGGTGGCAGATGGTAGTTTTAGCAGTCCTCCCTGTGTATGTATATATGGGAAGCATTGCTTGTCTCAGCTGTCAGCCCAGGGGTCATAAGTTTGATTCCAACAAGGGTCATATTTGTATGGAGTTTAAGTAGGTTCGCTTTGATTGTGCCAGCTTCAGCCCACATTCCAAAGACATACAGATAGGTTAACTGGCTTCTGAAAAACAAATTAAATCTATAGTGAGTCTGTATGGTAGGGAAAACAGGTGGTCTTCTGGTTGCCGGCGGCCGGGCTCCCGGCGACCAGCATTCCGGCGCCGGAATCCCGACCGCAGGCATACCGACATCTTTTCTCCCTCTTGGGGCTCCACGACCCCCCCGCCACCATGCCCACAGCGTGGCGAGCGCAGCGAGCCCGCAAGGGGCTCATTTGCGCTCGCCCAGCTGTCGGTATGCCAGCGGTCGGGATTCCGGCGCTGGTATGCTGGTCGCCGGGAGCCCGACCGCCGGTATACCATACTACACCCAGGGAAAACACATTGGCCCTCATTCCGAGTTGTTCGCTCGCAAGCTGCTTTTAGCAGCATTGCACACGCTAAGCCGCCGCCTACTGGGAGTGAATCTTTGCTTAGCAGAATTGCGAACGAAAGATTCTCAAAATTGCGAATAGAAATTTCTAAGCAGTTTCTGAGTAGCTCGACACTTACTCTGCCACTGCGATCAGTTCAGTCAGTTTCGTTCCTGGTTTGACGTCACAAACACACCCAGCGTTCGCCCAGACACTCCCCCGTTTCTCCAGCCACTCCCGCGTTTTTCCCAGAAACGGCAGCGTTTTTTCACACACTCCCATAAAACGGCCAGTTTCCGCCCAGAAACACCCACTTCCTGTCAATCACACTACGCTCAGCAGAACGAAGAAAAAACCTCGTAATGCCGTGAGTAAAATACCAAACTTCTTAGCAAATTTACTTGGCGCAGCCGCAGTGTGAACATTGCGCATGCGCAGTTTGCGGAAAATCGCTGCGATGCGATGAAAAATAACAAGCGAACAACTCGGAATGAGGGCCATGGTAAGTTCCTTTGGTGCAGGGACTGTTGAAATCATGATATATTCACTGTGAAGCACAGCATTTTATGTAGATGCTCTATAAGTACCGTAAATTACAATACATTCACCATAAATGCATACATTCATACACACATGCATTTACACAAATAAAACATTGATTTAAATATTGTTTTTTGCTACATTGCCGTAACAGATGTTATATACAATTATCCCTTAAACACACCTGGGGGTATAATTTTGCATTAACCTATAGCAACCAGGCTTTTGATTTTACTAGAAAAATGACAATTAGAATTTGATTAATGTTACAGATCTATAACACAGTTATTAATGCTACAGATCTGTAACACAGTTTCCTTTATTCCAGCTTTCATAAGCAACACCCAATGTGTATTGTTAAACCTAATGATTTTCTCCAGTTTTCGGACACCATATCCCTCGTGCCACACCATCATATACCAAAAATATTAGTGGCTTATTATTTTAGAAGTGCTGACTTTAATAGGGTGCTTGTGAAATGACAGAACCAGCTCTGTACTGAGTGGTTAACGTTACCCGGAACGCTCTCATACAGGCGATGGATCTTGGCATCAGTCCCTTAGTCAAGTATATATAAGCTAGTAAAACCGCAGGTCAGCAATTATCAAAAAATAGGACTATAATGTAGATTTTTATGGTTCTTTTGTTAACTGTTTCATGCACTCCAGCTGCTTTATATTCCAGGTTAAAATAGGATTTTGGTTAAATCCTTTTCTCCTAGTCCGTAGAGGATGCTGGGGTCCACATTAGTACCATGGGGTATAGACGGGTCCACCGAGGAGACGGACATCTTCAAGAGAAGGATTTAACACAGATAGTGGCGAGATTCATACCAGCTCACACATACAAGGCACATCAAGCTAACTAGCTTGAACTACTCAGTAACTGCTGAAACATTACTTACCAAGTAACAATGCAGTACATAACTAAACAAAGATGTACTGAACCAGATAACGGTTGCAGGAAAACGAAGTGCTGGGCAGGCGCCCAGCATCCTCTATGGACTACGAGAAAAGGATTTACCGGTAGGTAACCAAAATCCTATTTTCTCTTACGTCTTAGAGGATGCTGGGGTCCACATTAGTACCATGGGGATGTACCAAAGCTCCCAGAATAGGAGGAGGAGCGCAGAGGCTCCTGCAGAACTGATTGACTGAACTTCAGATCATCAGAGGCCAAAGTATCGAACTTGTAAAACTTTGCAAACGTGTTTGACCCGGACCAAGTTGCAGCTCGGCAAAGTTGCAATGCCGAGACACCCCAGGCAGCCGCCCAGGAAGACCTCACCTTACGAGTAGAGTGGGCCTTAACAGATTTTGGACATGGCAGTCCTGCCGTAGAATAAGCATGCTGGATAGTGAACCTAATCCAGCGAGATATAGTCTGCTTAGAAGCAGGACACCCAATTTTCTTAGGATCATATAGGACAAATAGAGAGTCCGTCTTTCTGTGACGAGAAGTTCTCTTCACATATATCTTCAGAGCCCTTACAACATCCAAGGACTTTGATGTAATTGAGGAGTCAGTAGCCACTGGCACCACAATAGGTTGGTTGATATGAAATGCCAACACAACCTTCGGAAGAAACTGCTGACATGTCCGGAGCTCAGCTCTATCTTCGTGGAAGATCAAGTAAGGGCTTTTACAGGATAAAGCCCCCAATTGGGACACGCGTCTAGCAGAAGCTAAGGCCAACAACGTGACCGCCTTCCATGTAAGAAATTTGACCTCAACCTCCTGTAGAGGCTCAAACCAATTCGACTGGAGGAACTGCAACACTCCGTTAAGGTCCCAAGGCGCCGTAGGCGGTACAAAGGGAGGTTGGATGTGCAGAACTCCCTTCAAAATAGTCTGAACCTCAGGGAGGGCAGCCAATTGTTTCTGGAAGAAAATGGATAGGGCCGAAATCTGGACCTTCACAGATCCCAACCTCAGGCCCATATCCACACCTGCTTGCAGGAAGAGGAGAAAACGTCCGAGTTGAAACTCCACCGTAGGAAACTTCTTGGATTCACACCAAGAGACATATTTCTTCCAAATACGATGATAATGTTTAGACGTTACCCCTTTCCTAGCCTGTATCAGGGTAGGAATGACCTTCTTCGGAATGCTCTTCCAAGCAAGTAGCAGGCGCTCAACTTCCATGCCATCAAACGTAGCTGTGGTAAGTCTTGATAGGCGAACGGCCCCTGCTGCAGCAGGTCCTCCCAAAGAGGAAGAGGCCTCGGTTCTTCTTGCAGTAGATTCAGAAGGTCTGCGTACCAAGCCCTTCTCAGCCAGTTTGGGGCAATGAGGATCGCTTGAACCCTTGTTCTCCTTATGAGCTTTAGGATTCTTGGGATGAGTGGGAGTGGTGGAAACACGTACACTGACTGGAACACCCACGGAGACACCAGGGCGTCCACTGCCACAGCTTGTGGGTCCCTCGACCTGGAACCATAACGCTGAAGCTTCTTGTGGAGACGAGAGGCCATCATGTCTATTTGGGGTAATCCCCAAAGGTCTGTTATTTCCTTGAACACATCCGGATGGAGACCCCACTCCCCTGGATGGAGATCGTGTCTGCTGAGGAAGTCTGCTTTCCAGTTGTCTACTCCCGGAATGAAGATGGCTGACAGCGCCAACGGATGTTTTTCTGTCCAGAGGAGTATTTTTGTCACCTCTGACATTGCCACTCTGCTCTTCATTCCGCCCTGTCAGTTTATGTAAGCCACTGTTGTTACGTTGTCCGACTGCACTTGACTGGCCCAATTTCTTAGAAGAGGGGCCGCCTGAAGAAGACCGTTGCAGACGGCTCTTAGTTCCAGGATGTTGATGGGCAGGCCGGCTTCCAGGCTTGACCACCATCCTTGGAAAGTTAATACTTGAGTGACTGCTCCCCAGCCCCGAAGGCTCGCATCCGTGGTTAGAAGGACCCATTCCTGAATCCCGAACCTGCAGCCCTCCAGAAGGTGAGGTAATTGTAACCCCCAGAGCAGCGAAATTCTGGCCTTCGGTGACAGACAAATTCTCTGGTGCATGTGGAGATGAGATCCCGACCACTTTTCCAGAAGATCCATTTGGAAGGTCTGAGCGTGGAACCTTCCATACTGGAGAGCCTCGTAACTGGCCACCATCTTTGCCAACAGGCAAATGCATTGATGAACCGACACCCGGGCTGGCTTCAGGACATCCTGGACCATAGTTTGTATCACCAACGCCTTTTCTTGCGGAAGAAACACCTTCTGCACTTCTGTGTCCAGGATCATTCCCAGAAAGGACAACCTCTGGGTTGGTTCCAAATGTGACTTTGGAAGGTTCAGAATCCAACCATGACTCTTGAGGAGGCGTGTTGTGAGACCAATGGACTGCAGCAGCTTCTCCTTGGACGATGCCTTTATCAGCAGATCGTCCAGATATGGAATGATGTTCACCCCTTGTTTGCGGAGGAGAACCATCATCTCTGCCATCACCTTGGTAAACACCCTTGGTGCTGTGGAGAGGACGAATGGCAGGGCCTGGAACTGGAAATGACAGTCCAGCAATGCGAAACGGAGATAAGCCTGATGTGGCAGCCATATCGGAATGTGGAGGTACGCATCTTTGATATCCAGGGATACCAGGAATTCCCCCTCTTCCAGACCGGATATCACCACCCTGAGAGACTCCATCGTGAACTTGAACTCCTTTAGAAATGGGTTCAATGATTTTAGGTTCAGATTGGGCCTGACCGAACCATCCGGTTTCGGTACCACGAAAAGGTTCGAATAGTAACCTGTGGCCTGCGCAGGAGGAGGAACTGCCACAATGACCTGTGCCTCCACCAGCTTTTGGACAGCAGTGCTGTCTGCCAACAGAGCTGGTAAGCCTGATTTGAAAAAACCAAGAGGAGGGAGACTTTGAAATTCCAGCCTGTATCCCTGAGATACAATATCTATCACCCAGGGACCCAGGCCGGACGATATCCAGACGTGACTGCAGTGTCTGAGTCTCGCTCCCACCGGCCCCACCTCCAGGGCGCGCGGTCCACCGTCATGCGGAGAACTTTGGCGTACCTGAAGCAGGCTTTTGTTCCTGGGAACCTGCAGCAGCAGGTTTCTTGGACTTAACTCGAACTCCCCTAAAGAAGGTATTGGACGTTCTGGCCTTTCTAGGCTTGTTAGGCCGAAAGGACTGTGTTGCAGATGAAGAGAAGGATTTCTTCGGAGCAGGTGCTGCTGAGAGAAGAACGGAGACTTACCTGCTATAGCCGTGGATATCCACGCGTCTAGAGCTTCCCCAAAGAGAGCCTGACCTGTATTTCTGGATTCCGCGTCGGCCGACCACTGGCGCAGCCACAGTCCCCGACGAGCTGAAACAGACATGGAAGATGTTCCCACAGCCACAACTTGGAATGAGGGCCTCAAACTCTTAAAGTGCCAATGGCTCCTGGTGGACCCATCTATGGCCCTCATTCAGAGTTGTTCGTTCGCTAGCTGCTTTTAGCAGCAGTGCAAACGCTAGGCCGCCGCCCTCTGGGAGTGTATCTTAGCTTAGCAGAAGTGCGTACGAAAGGATAGCAGCATTGCTACAAAAAAAGATTGTGCAGTTTCAGAGTAGCTCGAGACTTACTCCTAGCTAGCGATCACTTCAGACTGTTTAGTTCCTGTTTGACGTCACAAACACGCCCTGCGTTTGGCTAGCCACTCCCCCGTTTCCCCTGGCACGCCTGCGTTTGTATCTGACATGCCTGCGTTTTTCAGCACACTCCTGGAAAATGGTTAGTTACCTCCCAGAAACTCCCCATTCCTGTCAATCACTCACCGATCAGCAGTGCGACTGAAAAGCGTTGCGAGACTTTGTGTGAAACTGCATCGGCTTTTGTGAAAGTACGTCGCGCGTGCGCACTGCGCACCATACGCATGCACAGTGCCCATTTTTAACCTGATCGTTGCGTTGTGAACAACGGCAGCTAGCGATCAACTCGGAATGACCCCCTATACCCCATGGTACTAATGTGGACCCCAGCATCTTCTAGGACGTAAGATAAAAAGTATTTTTTGAAACCGTGTAATTTTTGTGCACAGTTCCCCCCTCTTTCTTTTCTTTTTTTCTTATAGGAATGGGCTCACTCATTGCAGCAGCCGAGAAGCCCTGCGCTGCCTTAATTGTATAGAACAACATCAGGGCTCTCTGGAGGTCATTCCGACCCGATCACTTGCTGCAGTTTGTCACATCGCAGCGATCGGGTCGGAACTGCGCATGCGCCGGCGCCGCAGTGCACCGGCGCATGGCAGCTTTCGTTACCTACCGATCGCCTCTGACACAGAGGCGGTCTCTAGGTGGGAGGGGGCTGAACGGCGGCGTTAAGCCGCCATTTAGGGGAAGCGGTCCAGCCAATGCAGGCGCTGGCCAGGAGTTACTCCTCAAATACAAAGGCGCGATGCTTTTGTATTTGTGCCGGGGGGCCGGCACTGACATGCGGGGCGGAGTAGCCCTGTGCTGGGCGTTCCCCCGCATGTCTGACTTAACGATCGTAGCTGTGCTAAACCTAGCACAGCTACGATCAACTCGGAATGACCCCCTCTGTGCAGCACCAAGCAAAAGCAGTAGCAAGCTCTTCTCTATGTTTTTCAACCAGAGTGGTAGCCTAGGTGTCTCTCTCATCCTGTATTCGATGTGAATACAGATACAGGACAGCAGAAGACCCTTTGCTCCCACACACTCTGGTTCTTATCATTCTCTCATTTAATCTTTCACAATGTGCACTCTCAATTTAGAGTGCAATAATTGATGTGGGAGTTTTGCTGATGAGGAAGGGATACAACAGAACCTCCTTTTGTCTGATATATAGTTGTGACACAACATTCTTTTATGGTATGCACCCTATATATTAGAGATGAGCGGGTTCGGTTCGTTGAGATCCAAACCCCCCCCCCAAACTTCACCTATTTTACACGGTTCCGAGGCAGCCTCTGATCTTCCCGCCTTGCTCGGTTAACCCGAACGAGACCGAACGTCATCATCCCGCTGTCGGATTCTCGCGAGATTCATATTCTATATAAAGAGCCGCGCGTCGCCGCCATTTTCACTCGTGCATTGGAGATTGAACGGAGAGGACGTGGACGTTCTCTGCCTGAAAAGCTCCATATCTGTGCTCAGTGTGCCTCAAATAGCTGTGCTCAGTGTGCTGCAAATATCTGTGCTCAGTGTGCTGCAAATATCTACGTTCTCTGCCTGAAAAGCTCCATATCTGTGCTCAGTGTGCTGCAAATATCTGTGCTCAGTGTGCTGCAAATATCTACGTTCTCTGCCTGAAAAGCTCCATATCTGTGCTCAGTGTGCTGCAAATATCTACTTTCTCTGCCTGAAAAGTTCCATATCTGTGCTCAGTGTGCTGCAAATATCTGTGCTCAGTGTGCTACATTGTGGGGACCACCAGTATATAATTATAGTAGTACAGTACAGTAGGCCATTGCTGTATCTTGCTGCTCTGTGTCAGACTCAGTTCTAGACAGTATCCTGATCATCAGTGCTCAATATCTGCTGCATTGTTGTGTGACCAGTATATACTATATATATTATAGTAGTACAGTGCAGCATTTTGGTGACCACCAGTATAGTAGTACAGTACAGTAGTCCATTGCTGTATCTTGCAGCTCCATGTCACTTCAAGTATCCATATCTGTGCTGCATTGTTGTGAGCAGTGTATATAGTAGTACAGTGCAGCATTTTGGTGACCAACAGTATATAGTTGTACAGTACAGTAGTCCATTGCTGTATCTTGCAGCTCCGTGTCACTGCAAGTATCCATATCTGTGCTGCATTGTTGTGAGCAGTATATATAGTAGTACAGTGCAGCATTTTGGTGACCAACAGTATATAGTTGTACAGTACAGTAGTCCATTGCTGTATCTTGCAGCTCCGTGTCACTGCAAGTATCCATATCTGTGCTGCATTGTTGTGAGCAGTATATATAGTAGTACAGTGCAGCATTTTGGTGACCAACAGTATATGGGCCCTCATTCCGAGTTGTTCGCTCACTAGCTGCCTTTAGCAGCAATGCAAACGCTAGGCTGCCACCCTCTGGGAGTGTATCTTAGCTTAGCAGAATTGCTAACGAAAAGGTTAGCAGAACTGCTATTAAATATGTCCCTGCAGTTTCTGAGTAGCTCCAGACCTACTCCTAGATTGCGATCACTGTAGACTGTTTGGTTCCTGGTTTGATGTCACAAACACGCCCTGCGTTTGGTCAGCCACTCCCCCGTTTCCCCACCCACTCCTGCGTTTTCGGCTGGCATGCCTGCGTCTTTTAGCACACTCCCGGAAAACGCTCAGTTACCACCCAGAAACACCCACTTCCTGTCAATCACCGATCAGCAGAGCGACTGAAAAGCGTTGCTCGGCCCTGTGTAAAATTGCATAGTTTTGTGTGAAAGTACTTAGCGTGTGCGCCCTGCGGCCCATACGTATGCGCAGAACTGCCGGTTTTTAGCCTGATCGCAATTCTGCTAAAAACGGCAGCGAGCGAACAACTCAGAATTACCCCCATAGTTGTACAGTACAGTACAGTAGGCCATTGTTGCATCTTGCAGCTCCATATCGCTTCAAGTATCCATATCTGTGCTGCATTGTTGTGAGCAGTGTATATAGTAGTACAGTGCAGCATTTTGGTGACCAACAGTATATAGTTGTACAGTACAGTAGTGCATTGCTGTATCTTGCAGCTCCATGTCACTGCAAGTATCCATATCTGTGCTGCATTGTTGTGAGCAGTATATATAGTAGTAAAGTGCAGCATTTTGGTGACCAACAGTATATAGTTGTACAGTACAGTAGTCCATTTCTGTATCTTGCAGCTCTGTGTCACTGCAAGTATCCATATCTGTGCTGCATTGTTGTGAGCAGTATATATAGTAGTACAGTGCAGCATTTTGGTGACCAACAGTATATAGTTGTACAGTACAGTATTCCATTGCTGTATCTTGCAGCTCCGTGTCACTGCAAGTATCCATATCTGTGCTGCATTGTTGTGAGCAGTATATAGTAGTACAGTACAGTAGGCCATTGCTATTGATATAATAATATTACTGACATATAATTCCACACAAAAAATGGAGAACAAAAATGTGGAGGGTAAAATAGGGAAAGATCAAGATCCACTTCCACCTAGTGCTGAAGCTGCTGCCACTAGTCATGGCAGAGATGATGAAATGCCATCAACGTCGTCTGCCAAGGCCGATGCCCAATGTCATAGTAGAGAGCGTGTAAAATCCAAAAAGCAAAAGTTCAGTAAAATGATGACCCAAAAATCTAAATTAAAAGCGTCTGAGAAGTGTAAACTTGCCAATGTGCCATTTACGACACGGAGTGGCAAGGAACAGCTGAGGCTCTGGCCTACGTTCATGGCTAGTGGTTCAGCTTCACATGAGGATGGAAGCACTCATCCTCCCGCTAGAAAAATAAAAAGAGTTAAGCTGGCAAAAGCACAGCAAAGTACTGTGCGTTCTTCTAAATCACAAATCCCCAAGGAGAGTCCAATTGTGTCGGTTGCGATGCCTGACCTTCCCAACACTGGACAGGAAGAGGTGGCTCCTCCCACCATTTGCACGCCCCCTGCAAGTGCTGGAAGGAGCACCCACAGTCCACTTCCTGATAGTCAAATTGAAGATGTCACTGTTGAAGTACACCAGGATGAGGATATGGGTGTTGCTGGCGCTGAGGAGGAAATTGACAAGGAGGATTCTGATGGAGAGGTGGTTTGTTTAAGTCAGGCACCCGGGGAAACACCTGTTGTCCGTGGGATGAATAAGGCCATTGACATGCCTGGTCAAAATACAAAAAAAAATCACCTCTTCGGTGTGGAATTATTTCAACAGAAATACGGACAACTGGTGTCAAGCCGTGTGTTGCCTTTGTCAAGCTGTAATAAGTATGGGTAAGGACGTTAACCACCTAGGAACATCCTCCCTTATACGTCACCTGGAGCGCATTCATCAGAAGTCATTGACAAGTTCAAAAACTTTGGGTGACAGCGGAAGCAGTCCACTGACAACTAAATCCCTTCCTCTTGTACCCAAGCTCCTGCAAACTACACCACCAACTCTCTCAGTGTCAATTTCCTCCTTAGACAGGAAAGCCAATAGTCCTGCAGGCCATGTCACTGGCAAGTCTGACGAGTCCTCTCCTGACTGGGATTCCTCCGATGGATCCTTGAGTGTAACGTCTACTGCTGCTGGCGCTGCTGTTGTTGCTACTGGGAGTGGATCATCATCCCAGAGGGGAAGTCGGAAGACCACTTGTACTACTTCCAGTAAGCAATTGACTGTCCAACAGTCCTTTGCGAGGAAGATTAAATATCACAGCAGTCATCCTGTTGCAAAGCGGATAACTCAGGCCTTGGCAGCTGTGTTGGTGTTAGACGTGCGTCCGGTATCCGGCGTTAGTTCACAGGGACTTAGAGAATTTCTTGAGGTAGTGTGTCCCTGGTACCAAATACCATCTAGGTTCCACTTCTCTAGGCAGGCGATACCGAGAATGTACACAGACGTCAGAAAAAGAGTCACCAGTGTCCTAAAAAATGCAGTTGTACCCAATGTCCACTTAACCACGGACATGTGGACAAGTGGAGCAGGGCAGGCTCAGGACTATATGACTGTGACAGCCCACTGGGTAGATGTATTGCCTCCCGCAGCAAGAACAGCAGCGGCGGCACCAGTAGCAGCATCTCGCAAACGGCAACTCGTTCCTAGGCAGGCTACGCTTTGTATCACCGCTTTCCATAAGAGGCACACAGCTGACAACCTCTTACGGAAACTGAGGAACAGTATATGCAATTACCTCCGGTGAGGCCACCCAGAGGTTTGAATTACATTACCAGCGCTGCACGGCACCTATGAGACGCGGCCGGCCGGCTTTTGTTACCGAAAATTGGTGTTCAATTGGAACAGATCCAACAAGCTGTTTACCTGGTGTACATAGCCTTGCCTTGGCTCCCCTCGCAACAGGACTAGTCTCCGGCGAGAGCATCACGAGGGGAACACCTCAGTCAGCGCTGTCTGGCGCTAGATGATAATACGTCTGGCTAACTTCCATCAGTGCCAGCGGTCTCCAACTGAAAGTGATCCAGCAGCGCATATGAGGTGAGCACAGCCTGAATCTGCCTCTCCCTCACAACTGGACCAGGTAACCAGCACGGTGGGATGCCACACGTACCTGCTCTATATACAGCACCTTTATAGTCACCTTTATATGAACATTGGTGAATGGCTAAATAAATTTAAACAAGTGCACTTGTTACAACCTGAATCATAAAAGGGACTTTTGAAGGTTTATTATATATCCATTGAAATTCCAGGGACTGGTTAGCTATTTAGCTACTCAATTTATTCACTTTGCAACAGTGAATTTAAATGGACACATTCATATAATTGATACAAATAGTTATACCGCATATGGGCCCTCATTCCGAGTTGTTCGCTCGGTAAAAATCTTCGCATCGCAGCGATTTTCCGCTTAATGCGCATGCGCAATGTTCGCACTGCGACTGCGCCAAGTAAATTTGCTATGCAGTTAGGAATTTTACTCACGGCTTTTTCATCGTTCTGGAGATCGTAATGTGATTGACAGGAAATGGGTGTTACTGGGCGGAAACAGGCCGTTTTATGGGCGTGTGGGAAAAAACGCTACCGTTTCCGGAAAAAACGCAGGAGTGGCTGGAGAAACGGAGGAGTGTCTGGGCGAACGCTGGGTGTGTTTGTGACGTCAAACCAGGAACGACAAGCACTGAACTGATCGCAGATGCCGAGTAAGTCTGGAGCTACTCAGAAACTGCTACGAGGTGTGTAATCGCAATATTGCGAATACATCGTTTG
Organism: Pseudophryne corroboree; assembly: GCF_028390025.1. Lineage (NCBI taxonomy): Eukaryota > Metazoa > Chordata > Amphibia > Anura > Myobatrachidae > Pseudophryne > Pseudophryne corroboree. Next base: position 680,212,783 of record NC_086446.1, read on the forward strand.
CAATTTTAAGATGCTAAGATTCACTCCCAGTAGGCGGCGGCTTAGCATGAGCAAATCTGCTAAAATCCGCTTGCGCACTAACAACTCGGAATGAGGGCCATGATACATTGTTGTTTTCACAACTGGTTATGATTCTATATGCTCTTAGTCTTTTCTTTTATAAAATTGTATACTGTGCACAGTTAATTTTTTTATGGTACTTTTTATTGATACTTACACATAAAATATCTATGAGCAACATAAATCAGTGTATTGTATTTTTGACACTCAGTGGCTTAGATTTATATATTTTTTTATTTATCCAATTAATGGTGTATTCAATCATCTGTTAATCACAGGCGCAGTTGTATTTTTCTTTTTCTTATTGCAATTGTACAAACTTACAGAGGTTTGTTTCCAACAGAGAACGGGAGCAACAGAGATGTGAATACTATATATATGTATACATCTATAAATATATTGATATTTCTTTATAAACTCAGCGCCTAGGTCCTTTTCTTTTTTTCTATGTTTTGCACATACATTGAATTTGGTGGTGCAGAATTTTAAAAAAAATGACAGGGGCGTGCAAGAGATGCTGTCGGTGGCCCGAAGACTTGCGGGCCAATTTCTGCATTCAGCCACCGCGTGCCGAATACTGGAGCACCAGCAAACACTCCTGAACCTGCCCCGCCATCATCTGAAGCAAGAGGTGGTAACGAGGTGGAATTCAACCCTCTATATGCTTCAGAGGATGGAGGAGCAGCAAAAGGCCATTCAAGCCTATACATCTGCCTACGATATAGGCAAAGGAGGGGGAATGCACCTGACTCAAGCGTAGTGGAGAATTATTTCAACGTTGTGCAAGGTTCTGCAACCCTTTGAACTTGCCACACGTGAAGTCAGTTCAGACACTCAGAATAAGAATCAGCTTTATTGGCCAGGTATACTTGCGTATACTAGGAATTTGTCTTCGGTTTGCTATACATCAGCCAAGTAGGTAACAGGTAAGCAGGTGTGTGTGTGTGGGAGGGGGGGCAAGTAAAGTTACACAGATAGGTATACCGTAGGGACACAAGTTAGTTACATGTACGTCTAGTCAGTCAATGTTCAGGAGTTCAGCAGGCGGACCGCTTGGGGAAAGAAACTTTTGAGGCTTCTGGTGGATCTGGCGGGGACAGCCCTGTAACGCCTGCCTGAAGGAAGCAAGTTAAACATGCTGTGGCCGGGGTGTAGCTGGTCTTTTACTATCTTCATTACCCGCTTTTTAGCTCTGGACAAGTACAGGTCCTGGACTGAGGGAAGGTCGGCCCCGATGATCTTCTCTGCGGTTCTGACCACCTTTTGGAGCCTGAATCTGTCCCTCGCGCTGGCGGAGCTGTACCATACGAGTATCGAGGAGCACAGTACCGACTCCACAATCGCGGAGTAGAAGAGGAGCAGAAGCTTCTGTGGGATGTTGAACTTCCTTAGTTGCCTGAGGAAGAACAACCTCTGCTGTGCTTTCCCAACAGTGGCGTCAGTGTTGGACCCCCATTTAAGGTCCCTGGAGATTGTGGTCCCTAGAAACTTGAAGGAGTCCACTAGCGATACCACACTGTCAGCAATCGTTAGCGGAGGTGCACTAGATGACTTCTTCCTGAAGTCCACTATCATCTCGACAGTTTTGAGGGGGTTGAGCTCAAGGTTGTTGTGGATGCACCACTGGGCCAGCCGGTCTACTTCCCGTCTATAGGCCGATTCGTCCCCATCCTTGATGAGGCCGATGACGGTGGTGTCATCGGCGAATTTGATTATCCTTACTGATTGCGCCTCTGAGGTACAGTCATTTGTGTACAGGGAGAAGAGCAGGGGTGAGAGGACACAGCCCTGAGGGGCCCCTATACTAATGGACCACGCTTGAGAGGTGAATTCCCCCGCTTTCACCACCTGTGTCCTATCTGTCAGGAAGTCTATTATCCAGGAACAGGTAGCTTCTGGGACCCTTAGGCGAAGTAATTTGGGGTGGAGGATGCTGGGGACGATTGTATTAAAGGCCGAGCTGAAATCGACAAACAGGACCCTCGCGTAGGTACCGGGAATGTCTAGGTGCTGTAGAATGTAGTGCAGGCCCAGGTTGACTGCATCCTCGACACACCGATTCGAGCGATAGGCGAACTGCAGGGGGTCCAGTTGGGGGCCAGTCACAGTTTTCAGGTGATTCAAAACCAGACGCTCGAACGTTTTCATGACCACAGACGTCAGTGCTATCGGCCTGTAGTCGTTCAGGTTCGTGATAGTGGGTTTCTTGGGGACCGGGACTATAGTAGACCTTTTGAGGCAGGAAGGGACTTTCTGTAGCTCCAGCGATTTACTGAAGATCTTGGTGAATATGGGGGCGACCTGACCCGCACATGCTCTTAGGGCAGATGGTGACACTCCGTCAGGACCCGGAGCTTTCCTGGTTTTGGCCCTTTTGAACAATGGCTCCACATCTTCTTGGGTGACTTGCAGTGCCTGGGATTGGCCGTCGGTGTTCGGGGCATCGTAGAGGTGATTGTTTGGGTTGCAGGGGACTTCTTTTGCGAACCTGCAATAAAAGTGGTTCAGTTCATCTGCAAGGATGAGTCAGGTCATTCCCCTCATCAGGCTTTTGCAGAAGCAGCTGGAGAGATTGAAGGAGGAGCTAAAACGGAGCGATTCCGCTAGGCATGTGTGACTTGTGGATGGAGCCCTTCATTCGCTTAACCAGGATTCACGGGTGGTCAATCTGTTGAAATCAGAGCACTACATTTTGGCCACCGTGCTCGATCCTAGGTTTAAAGCCTACATTGTATCTCTCTTTCCGGCAGACACAAGTCTGCACATGTTCAAAGAACAGCTGGTAAGACACTTGTCAAGTCAAGCGGAACGTGACCCACCAACAGCTCCTCCTTCATTTTCTCCCGCCACTGGAGCTGCCAGGAAAAGGATCAGATTTCCAAAACCACCCGCTGGCGGTGATGCAGGGCAGTCAGGAGCGAAAACTGACATCTGGTCTGGACTGAAGGACCTGCCAACGAATACTGACATGTCGTCTACTGTCACTGCATATGATTCTGTCACCATTGAAAGAATGGTTGAGGATTATATGAGTGACAGCATCCAAGTAGGCACGTCAGACAGTCCGTACGTATACTGGCAGGAAAAAGAGGCAATTTGGAGGCCCTTGCACAAACTGGCTTTATTTTACCTAAGTTGCCCCTCCTCCAGTGTGTACTCCAAAAGAGTGTTTAGTGCAGTCGGTAACCTTGTTCGCGATCGGCGTACGAGGTTACTTCCACAAAATGTGGAGAAGATGATGTTCATCAAAATGAATTATAATCAATTCCTCCATGGAGACATTCTCCAGCAATTGCCTCCAGAAAGTACACAGGGACCTGAGATGGTGGATTCCAGTGGGGACGAATTAATACTCTGTGAGGAGGGGGATGTACACAGTGAAAGGGGTGAGGAATCGGAGGATGATGATGAGGTCTTGCCTCTGTAGAGCCAGTTTGAGCAAGGAGAGATTGATTCTGTAGAGTCAGTTTGAGCAAGGAGAGATTGATTGCTTCTTTTTTTGGTGGGGGCCCAAACCAACCAGTCATTTCAGCCACAGTCGTGTGGCAGACCCTGTAGCTGAAATGATGGGTTTGTTAAAGTGTGCATGTCCTGTTTATACAACATAAGGGTGGGTGGGAGCAGCTCCCAAGGACAATTCCATCTTGCACCTCTTTTTTTATTTATTTTTTCTTTGCATCATGTGATGTTTGGGGCCAATTTTTATACGTGCCATCCTGTCTGCCACTGCAGTGCCATTCCTAGATGGGCCAGGTGTTTGTGCCGCCCACTTGGGTTGCTTAGCTTAGTCATCCAGTGACCTCGGTGCAAATTTTAGGACTAAAAATAATACTGTGAGGTGTGAGGTGTTCAGAATAGACTGGAAATGAGTGGAAATTATGGTTATTGAGGTTAATAATACTATAGGATCAAAATTACCCCAAAATTCTATGATTTAAACTGTTTTTGAGGGGTTTTTGGAAAAAGACACCCGAATCTGACAAAAAATGTTCAGGGAGGTTTTGCCAAAACGCGTCCGAATCCAAAACACGGCCGCGGAACCGAATACAAAACCAAAACCCGAAAAATTTCAGGTGCACATCTCTACTTTATATACAGTATATGTGTTCTTTCCTGCTAAACAATGTGCTTTGCTGATATTGCAATCTCAGGTCTAATATATCTACCTACAGTATAAATTTGGTGTAGACAGAGTTGAGATTATTGTTTGAAAGAGGTTAACTTGTTACTATTTTTATCAGACAATTGGCTCGGTGAGGGTGGCAAATTTTGATAATAATACCCGATCAAAGTGTAAATTAGATATATGCTATATAATTTTGTTGAAGTTTTGGATCATTTGCTGAGCTTGTCTTCTAAAGGGGTACCTGCATCACCCACACGTCTGATTGGTGGTGTGTCGCGGATATCTTATTTGAAACATTTATTGTAAGGATTTAATAACAAAGGGAGTACATACAAACTCCTACATTTGGAATTTTTTCAATTCTTTTTGTTTTTTGAGGTGGTAAACGGAGCGTCCATATTTCCCAACACATCCTATTGGTAGATTAATTGATGGGAATAAATTCCGGTTAACCGAATATTTTTTATATTTTCGCTACTTTATAAGCTAATTTTTAGCTATTTTTTTAATGAATACACATACATTGCTTTATATTCCAGCCATAACTTACCAACCTTTATGTGTTTTATATCACAATTCTGAATAGCCACTAGAATAAGATCAGCATTTTCTTGCTGTATTAAGGAAATGACTTCGGACGGAGGGCCACAAAAATAAAAATTCAGTGAACCTCCCAGCAATTAGGTAAGGGTTCTTTACCAAGTAAATCTTATGCTGAAAAACACTAAAACTAATAAAAAATATTGTGAAACAAATTTATTTTTATGATTTTAGATTACAGTTGTACTCACTGTGCTGAGATGCTGTATTAATGCAAACATTGGAGTTGTGACTGCTAGCGGGAGTCACTGGTCTATAGTCTCCACAGATACTGCCCCTCAGATAATGGCTGTGGTCTCTATTCTTCTCATATTATTGCCCTGTTCCCTATTCTCCACAAATAATGACTTGTCTGTATTCTCCTCAGTCTATGCTATATCTCCTCTTCAAATCCTGTTCCTGATCCCTGTTCCTCTTAGTCCAGGGATGGGAAACCTTCGGCCCTCCAGCTGTTGTTGAACTACACATCCCAGCATGCCCTGCAACAGTTTTAACATGGCCAAATAGCAAAACTTTAGCAAGGCATGCTGGTATGTGTAGTTCAACAATAGCTGGAGGGCCGAAGCTTCCCCATCCCTGCCTTAGACAATAGCACTGGCTTCACGCTCTTCAACTTAAATTACACCATGCCTGCATCCTCCAGGAATCCTCCTGATATACAGTAAATAGTACCTGTCCTACCTCAGATAATGGCCCCAATCTCTACAATCACTACCCCTCTCCTCATCATGGCATAGTCCCTATTCTCAGATGAAGAGTCCGGTTCTTGTCCACCCTGTATCTGACTGCAGCTGGGTGGAAAGCCCAAGGCTGGGTCAGGAAATGGCATGTGCAAATACCTTGGCAAGCTGCTGCTTCTACTCAGGGAGTATCCCCTCAGTTCTCTCTGTATCTCAAGCAGGGACTTTGGAGCAGTGGATCTTAGGCTCTGAAGTGCGGTCCAGGTGGTGGGCCGGATTGGACCACGTGGCAGGCTGTGTTTGGCCTCTGGTCCATAGTTTGGATGCCCTGGACCTAAGCACTGTGTAGGACAGAAGTAAGTAACATGTGGATGCTGAGACTTGTAGTTCCTAAACAGTTTGAGAGCTATGGGTGACATGCCTCTGGGAGAAGGCATTATCAACTAATATAATAACTTGCTCTTATGTAATTGCACAGAATGTATTGGCTAATTAAAATGTATTTTGCTGGACATTACTCTAAAGTATTATGGATTATAAACATAATTCTAGAATCTTTTTGCTGAGTAAAAAAGGAGCATTTCTATTCCTGCTAGATATTTAACTCTTTACTTTGGTTAGGGTAAAGAAATCTCAACCCAGTACTTTAAATCTATTACGTAGTGGCCCTTACATTGAAATGGAATCCTATGCCTTACCGCTGAAGTATATACCTCCCAAATGCCACAATTTGCAGATGACAAAAGGGGCGGTGCATGCTAAAACATGGCTGGGGCCTTCATAAAACATGAAGGTGATTGGGGGAAAGTTGGGGAGTTTGGACGAATTGAGGGTGGAATTTCTGTGGATTGATGACGAGGCTTATTTTGACTTAGTTTGCCTTATAAATGTTGGGAGGCATGGATGTGATGTTTGCCTGAATTACTGTAAGGGTTCCATGCTGCCCTATTGTACACTAATCCTATTGACCACACTCCAGCCACCCGACAAGCTGGAGACAGGTGTCACTAGGTGAGCGACAGAGTTGCGGTTCAACGTGTTCAAGGGACACATTTATTCCACAGGTTCTGTGGCTGATTAGAACCAGGTGAAATATAGTCATGAAGTCATCCAGCCACAGAATGTGTGTATATTCACGTGTCCCTTATTAAAGAGATGAGTTGGCAACCTTAGTGACAGTGCCATACCCTTGGCCTTGCGCCCTGTGTGACAGCACCACTCGCTCAATCATCATTATGCCACAGGCCCTAAATGATTGATGAGGACACTGCTCCTTAGGAATCTTCAGGTCGCATTTAATTTTAGCGTTGGCAGACTTTTCCCATATAATTATGCTAAATATTTTTTTCTTCTAAAGTTATACAGTGAATATTAACTCTTTTATAACGAAGGTACATTTTGGGTTCAGAGAATATTTATAATAAATTAGCACTGCATCACTGAAGAGAGGCAGTATCTATTTGCAGATGTTACTGACTCCCAAAGCAATTAGCAGCTGTAGGTTAGCCTAGGCTCATAGCAGAGTACAAGGCTGCTGATATGCTTTTCCAGAGGTGTTGGATAACTTGACAGAGTGTTTTACATGGAAAGTGTGTGATGCTGTGTGGTGACAAGCTGGAATGTTACAATCATTTAATTTGAATAGCAGCTGGACAAACTCTTCATTTACAAAAAAAGGAAAAAGTGAGAATTAAAACAGGCTTGTGAAATACTTGTGTTTAAAGGGATATTTTACATGAACGACAATTATGCAGAAAAGTGACTTACTGTAGTAAAGTAATAATCTCAGAAGATAAGATTCCCATGCTGCCCTACCACTCTCAGTCATTTACAGGTGACACACATAGAATATGACATTGCTCTTTCTTACAGATATACACTCTGTGGATGGTTTATAGAGCTGAGCCACCACTCAGCCGCCTGCTTGTTGTACCAGAGGTGTGCAATCATGACATTGGATGTATAAAACATTAACAAACATTGTGCCAGGTTTACTGACAGCTTCTAGCAACAAGCAAGTGTACAGCATGGGGTCTGGTTAACATTAGCCATCAGAGATTAAAAGCCTACTGACAACTAAGGTCACCTGAAATCAAAGGTCTCTTATACCAGCCTAGTCACCAGATATGGGAAGGTCTCCTATACCGGCCTAGCAACCAGAGAGGGGAAGGTCCACAATTCCAGCCTAGCCACCAGAGATGGAAAGATCTCCTATACTGGTCTAGCCACCAGAGACTGGAAGGTCTCCTACACTCTAGAATGGGAAATCATCCATACACTAGTTATCAGATATTTGAGATTTTCTATATCCAAGCCACCATCAGAGATTGAAAGCATGCTGACACTAATCACCAGAGAATGGAGGTCTTTAATAAACAAGGACAAGCATTTCCAACCTCGGTATTCAAGGCACAGTAACAATCCAGGTTTTAGCAATATCTATGCTTGAGCACAGGTGACTTAATTATTACGTCAGTTATTTTGATTTAACTATCTGTGTTGAAGCTTTAATGTCACTAAAACCTGCACTATTAGTGTGTCTTGAGGACTGAGATTGGTAATGCCTGTCCTAGGGGCTAAATCAGGTTTTTAAAATTGGACGTGTTGCTCATGCAACCAATTAGATTCTAATTTATCTACTACCTTCTAGAAAATGATAGACAGAATTTGATTGATTACTATGGGCATCACCTCCTCTTGCGTAAACCCACACTTCAGTAAATATAACTCTACACCTCAAATACTGAAGGTCTGCTGTACCCTAAGCACCAAAGATGGGAGGTCAACTAGATCCTAGTCACCAGAGATTGGTGGTCCTCTATACACAGCTAACGATGATTCTCTTCTTGAAGTACACTAGAAACTAGAGATAGGATGACTAGAGGTCTGCCATTCACTAGCCGTCTTAGATTGGTGGTCCTAAATACCATACACTGTAGGTTAGCTATACCCTAAACACCACAGATGGTAGGTCAGCTACAGAATATACACCTGAGATTAGAGTATTGCTACAGAATTACTCTAGCCACCAGAGGTAGGTTGTCTTTCAATACACTAACCTCCAGAGACTCCTGGTTAGCTATACATTAATCATCACCAGCGATTATAGGGGGATGCAATCAATTTGTCGGCTGTCAGGATCCCGGCGGTTAGGATACCGACGCCGGAATCCCGACACCTGACAATGGCATCAGCTGGAATACCGGCGCACAGGGGCTATTCCCACTGGTGGGTGTCCATGACATCCATAGAGTGAGAATAGAACCTATGGGGAGTGCAGTGAGCCACCGAGCCCGCAAGGGGACTCAGCGCTCGCCTGGCATAGTATGTATTCCATTATAGGTCTGCCATTCCCAAGTCACCAGGTAATGCAGGTGTGCACAGCCAACAGTAATTTCAGGCCTTGCAATACTCTGGTCACCATAGACTGCTATAAAATAGTCATCAATGAAGACTAGAGGTTAGGCTATACACTAGTAAGTTAATACAATGTCATTGCAGATTATTCTATACAAATACCAGAATAAAAAAATACAAAAGTTTAAGGAGTAAAACAATATTTATTTTAAAAAGCTGTTTAAGAAAAGTTAAGTTTCCTCAATTTTTGGCATTAGATAAAATCTATCATGGTTGTCAAATTCTACAAATATGACATTTTAATAATATGAAATAAACAAATTGCATAAAATAATAATATAAGAAACACAATACTTTTTTGTTTGTATTCTTGTGTATTGTACTACAAAACAAATGTTAACATTTTGAGTTAATTGCCATTTTTGTTACGAGCGCAATGTTTAATCTTTCATTTATAAACAAATTATTTTTTTCATGAAACTTAAATGATTTACAAAGGTAAATTGCAAAATTTCTTACTGAATATAATTTAGGGCAAAAAATAAGATTTATGTTCTGACCTGGGTAAATCTTTTTCTTCGAGTCCATAGGGGGCACAGGGATAAACGCTGGGTATAGGATGGCTGAAGAGTGAGTCCGGGCACCAAAGAGTTACAGAACTCTTCCCAGCAGCCCTCAGTCCTCCTCTCTCTTGTACCCCGCCCGCTGACCGTGGCCTGCCAGTGTTTAGTTAGCAACACCCCAGCAGGAGAGGGGATAGGAGGAAGGAAGACTATCACACAGACATAGCCATACACGTCCATTAACTGTACACACCCACTAACAGAGGAACAATGTCAAGCAAGACAGGTGCATCCACTAGGGGCACAGGGATAAACGCTGGGATGTCCAAAAGCTATCCACTCAAGGGTGGGAACGCTCCTGGACTGCGCCGAGAACACAATACCCATCCCAGGTGGTGTCCTGGGATGCAAAGGTATCAAAGGCATAAAACCTGACAAAAGTGGCAGCAGTGGACCACGTAGCTGCCTTGCAGAGCTGTTCAGCCGAGGCTCCCTGGCTAGCAGCCCAAGAAGGACCAACAGAATGAGTGGAATGGGCTGTAACCCTCACAGGGAGAGGAAGACTGGCTGTCGTATAGGCATGCTGGACAGTCAAACGAAGCCATCGAGCGATAGACTGCTTCGTAGCAGGCCATCCCTGCTTGTGAGAGTCATAGAGGACAAACAAAGCATCCGACCTGCGGAGGTCCTTAGGCCGGTCGACATAAATCCGGAGAGCCCGCGCCATGTCTAGTGTAATCTCCAAAGCCAAGGAGGCAGCAAAGGCCGGAACCACAATTTCCTGATTGATGTGGAAAAGGGAGACCACCTCTGGCAGGTGACCTAACCGGGTCCGCAGGACTGCACGATCCGAATGGAACACCTAAAAAGGGGAGCGCCAGGATAAGGCGCTGAGGTCAGAAACATGGCGGGCAGATGAAATGGCCAGAAGAAATATAATTTTCCATGTGAGCCATTTAAGCTCGACCTTGTCCAGAGGTTCAAATGGCGCTGACTGAAGAATCCGAAGAACCAACGACAAGCCCCACGGAGCAACCGGAGGCACAAATGGAGGGTGTAGAAGGAGTACTCCCTGCAAAAAGGTTCTAACGTCCGGCAAGTGAGCCTGCCAACGTTGAAAGAGGACAGAAATAGCAGAAATCTGGATCTTGAGGGAGGATAGGCTAGGGCCCAGATCAGGCCCCGACTGGAGAAATGGGCACTGATGGAGAGACTTTGCAGATCCACGTACCAACCACAACGCGGCCAATCTGGGGTGATAAGAATCATTTTGCCCCCCCTACAGCTTTAACTTGCAAAGTACCCGCAACAGCCTTGAGATTGGAGGAAAGACATATACCAGTGGAAATTCCCATGGAATGGTTAAGGCATCCACCAAGAAGGCTGCCGGATCTCTTGTGCGAGCGCGGAACCTTGGAACTTGGTGATTGTGCTGAGACGCCATCATGTCGATGTCTGGAAGTCCCCATTGACGAACCACCAACTGAAAGACCTCCGGATGGAAGGCCCATTCTCCGGAATGCACAGTCTGGCGACTTAGGAAGTCCGCCTCCCAGTTGAGGACTCCCGGGATGAATTTTGCCAACAGCGTGGGAAGATGCCGCTTTGCTCAATGGAAGATGTGCGTTGCCTCTTGCATTGCCCCGCGACTGCGGGTGCTACCCTGTCAATTTATGTTAAGCAACTGCGGTCACGTTGTCTGATTGAATCTTGACTGGTCGACCCTGAAGGAGAGATTGCGCCGCTCAGAGGGCTCTGTATATGGCTCTGAGCTCCAGGACATTGATGGGAAGCTTGCTTTCCTGGGCAGTCCAACGTCCTTGGACTGTATACTGGTCGGAGACCCCCATCCCCGCAGGCTGGCATCCATGGTGAGCAGGATCCAATCCTGGATCCAAAAGGGGCGTCCCTGATTCAGGTTGGACCGAAGAAGCCACCACGAAAGGGAGTACTGCACTTCTCTGGACAGGACAATTGACTGTCCTGCGATGTGCAGGTGGGATCCATTCCATTTGGATAGCACTTCCAACTGAAGAAGTCACGAATGAACACTTCCAACTGAAGAAGTCACTGCGCATACGCCACAATGTCGAAAGTGGCCACCATGGACCCCAGGATGCGCATACAAGCCTATATGGACTAGAGATGTGCACCGGACACTTTTCGGGTTTTGTGTTTTGGTTTTGGATTCGGTTCTGCGGTCGTGTTTTGGATTCGGACGCGTTTTGGCAAAACCTCCCTTTCGAATTTTTGTCGGATTCGGATGCGTTTTGGATTCGGGTGTTTTTTTTTTTAAAAAACCCTCAAAAACAGCTTAAATCATAGAATTTGAAGGTAATTTTGATTATAGGATCAAAATTACCTTCAAATTCTATGATTTATTATTAACCTCAATAACCATAATTTCCACTCATTTCCAGTCTATTCTGAACACCTCACAATATTATTTTCAGTCCTAAAATTTGCACCGAGGTCGCTGGATGACTAAGCTAAGCGATCCAAGTGGGCGGCACAAACACCTGGCCAATCTAGGACTGGCACTGCAGTGTCAAACAGGATGGCACTTAAAAAAATACTCCCAAAACAGCACATGATGCAAAGATAAATAAAAAAAAAGAGATGCAAGATGGAATTGTCCTTGGGCCCTCCCACTGTCAAAGTCGAAAAATATCATAATGCATATGTCTTGTACTAACCCCATGCACATGCCCGCTGCTCGTGCACTCAGTCCGCCGTACGTGCACATATCCGCAAGTTGCGTAAGATCGCTCCGGCGATCGTGCGCATGATATGGGTATTTACGGTGGAGTTTGTGAGCGTGTAGCGTATTATTAGCACATAGCATATTTATCCTAAATAGTGCATATTGTAGATATAGTTCCCCTAGACCAGCGATTTTCAACCGCTGTGCCGCGGCACACTAGTGTGCCGCGAGCGGTCTCTAGGTGTGCCGCCGCCAGCCAGAGATGCTCCCCACCGCTGCCTGCCAGAGATATCCGTTGCCGCCCGCCAGCCAGAGACCCGCCGCCAGACGGAATCAACAGCCGGCTCGGGCAGCGCTGTGCAGTGTGCACTTCCGCGTGCGTGACTCATAGGTCACGCACGCTACGTCTCAATACTGCCTGGAGTGCCCTCACGCCCACCCGCCCACTGACCACTCCACGTCACATTCCTGCCTGGAGTGTATGTCCGTCCTTCCACTGGCCATTCCACGTCGCATTCCTGCCTGGAGTGTCCGTCTGTCCGTCCGTCCACTGGCCACTGCTGCTCCTCCATCCATGCTGTCATCTCAGCGTTACAGATGCAGGTTTTATATTTAAAATAAACATTTTATTTATGTAAGCAATGTTTGGAATCACTGGGGGGGGGGGGGGGATGTGGGTGGCAGCAATTATTATTGGGGGCAGTGGGTGGAATTACTGGGGGGGGCAGTGTGTGGAATTACTGGGGAGAAAGTGTATGGCATTATTAAGGATTAGATATGTTTTACCGACAAATGTGATGTTGGCTGTCAGTATACCGACCGAATCCCGTCTGTTTAATTACTGTGGGGGCCAATGTTTTTTTTTTCCCGTGGCGCACTGATGGTGTGCCTTGGCAATTTTAAACTCTTATCGGTGTGCCGCGAGTTGAAAAAGGTTGAAAATCACTGCCCTAGACCATGACAGCGAGTATTATTAGTTTAAACAGTTCCTGGACAGAGGGATTCGCCTTTGCATGATAGCAAGGGTCAGATAAAGGTTGGAAGGTGATGTCTAGTATCCAGCTGTAGGGCATTTTGAGGGTAACATTCCGGTGTTAGTTAGAGAAAGATCGCTTGCTCCTGCATATAGTTATGTACAAAAGTAGATTATGAACATTAACTGTATTTACTGTAAATTACATATGCGGCGGGAATCCAAAGGATACCACCCACAAGAGCAGTTGAGAATGACATCGCCCACCTTTTCAAATCCACCTATGACCTTTGCTGTAATGTGGAGACATATCTCTGTGTCCAATGAACAATGAGATTACAGTGACCATTGTATTGTGTATGCATGTTGTGTATATAAGGACCATTGTTGCCTGGCCAGTCAGATGACTCTAAACGCTATCTGCATGACGAGCGGAGGACCGAGTTTGGGTTGCGCTTGTGAATATTCTCACGTACGTACATTCTCTGTAGCCATTATTCTGTTTAGATTTACTTGTTAGCCTGTAGTGTATAAACTGTACTGTTTTACCTTTTTTTAGAATCAATCCACGGTGGCCTTAGAACCCTGTGGTTTAAACTACAAACAGTGTTGTGTTTTCACTATCCTGCCAGGGCTTTAAAGTAGATTTATCTGTTTAAGGTGTATAAGCATTGTTAAGGTGTATGCACTGCGGATACTTAGTATCGCCAGCGCTACTTAAGGTTTAAAGGTATTAACATCGTTACAGTACATTGCTGCCAAAGGTTTAAAGTATAAGCATATCAGTACATTATATCATTAACAAGGTTTAAAGGTTATCAACTGTGTGTGCGCCCGCTGTGTGTACTCCATACACTCAGCGCAGCGTGTGTACGCCAAGTGCGTACCACGTGCAGGACTCTGTACGCAAATAGCGTACAAAGTGCGTAGCACGTGCACGTGGTCTAGCAGCCATAGCGGCTCAACGGTAATAGTGTACAAAGGGGTATAGCTTTGCGGTCTTAGATAATACCGACATTATCAATTGAGGGCTCGTCCGGTTCTTTCTCATACCCGCAGCCTAGCAGAGTTTTCGCAGACTTTATCTATCAGCAAAGGGCAGAGTATCCCCTGTAGCCTTTTCATGGTCGGGGATATAATAAGTGCTGATTAGATAAGCGTCTGCCCTGCATGGTTTGAAGGGATGCTGGAGGGATCCGTAAGGTAAGAACGCAAAAGCTATTTTTCTTTTTAAAATCAGTAAATTTCTGTTTTGGCGCCAAATGCGCACGCATCACATGCACACACCTGTATTTTGTACTTTGCATATCTGCTCACACTGTTGCCGTAATTAGTGATTACTAGGTTTATTTTGACCTGTACTGGAAAATTTGTTGCTATTTAGTTAACATATAGAGTTAATATTTAAGGGAGTAAGTGTAAAACGCACACGCAGCCTGGCCTAGTTGTAAAGGTTGATACAGTAGAAACTGTGTGTGTGTTAAGTAAGTAATTATAGTTAAATATCGCTTACATTTATAGAAGTGTGGGATTTGTAGTACTGCGGACGTACGGCCTGTGTACACGTGTCTCGGACAGCGTTCGGGACTGCGTACGCAACGTAAAGGCCTACACACGTGGCATGTTTACGCAACGTGCGTACAGATACGCCCACTTAATACAAATCACACAATAGCATTGTTTCAGTTTAGGCGAGACGGTAGCCACGCGATAATAGCACAAATTTCTTCAGTTTCCAATATTTAGTTTAAAAGAACCTTCTCTTATTGTGTCACCTCTGGGACTAGACTGTTTTATCTGAATGAAAGTTAATTTTCTGTACAGAAAAATCAAAGTGTATATGAGTGAACGAGCGTGAGTGTGCAAATAAAGGTTTTGTGAACCCAGAATTTGGGATCCCGTAGGAGACTACATCAGGTGAGTGGACACTTGGTGGCGTGGGAGTGGCTTTCTCACGTTAACATTGTTAAAGGAGCAATTAGTATAACAGCAGACCAAGAGGTCAGCGAAGTCAGAAATCCGCTGACTAAGTCAAGCGAAGCTCTGAAAACCGTGGCCTGAGAAAGGTCAGCGGTGAGAGCGCAGCCCCCGGGGGTTTGCGTAGTACCCATATAGGCCCGTTCAGATACGCTCCGGCTGAGGTTTCGCAGCCTGAAAAACGATTCCATTGGTCGTATAGCGGATAAGTAACAGTTACTTATACGCCGTGCGATTGCACCGCGCGTTAGTGTGTGCATTAGTTAGTTCAACTTGATACCCATTACGCCATTTGCGTAAAATCGCGGGATCACAGACGCTAATTGTACACGCACCGCGATTTGTGTAACAGTTTTTTTATTTTAACAGAGTTTTGCTGGTCACTCAGGAAATCTCCAACGACTGATATTTACTGGGAAGGGTAAGTCACTCCCACACACTCTCAGTAAATAGAGGTTACGCAGGGCCCTAGGTTGGGTACGACCAGCGCTGAGGACAGTGTGTAGGTGTATTGGCCAACGTGGGCGTGAGTGGGTGAGAGCGCTCGGAGAACTTTCACCGTCGCCTTAACCTCTGAGTAATTTGGTTTTTGTAGGAATTAGCTGAGAAGGCAATACCTGCAAAGAATGGGGGCCAGTTGCTCAAGTAAGGGACGATCAACCAGGGTTCAGGTTGATATTCCGCGGCCCAAAGGGTCGGCGAGGTACATAATGTGTGAGAAATATGGATCACACGCAGAGGTCTTATGCAATGAATGGGAACGTATGACTGGGGAAGATAGGGAACCGTTCCCTAAGGTAGGCAGTTTTAGTCCTGAGGTGTTGCAAAATTTAAGGAGAAGGATATGTCTGATAAAATCCGGAAAACAAAGGATTAGACATTATGATTGTTTACAGTTATGGCAACAGGAGGGTAATATACAACGGGGATTAGCTCAGGCAGCTGGTTCCAACCCTAGCAGGAAACTGATAGCAACTGCACCACCACCACCGTACATTACAGGAGAGAAAGTGGCTACAGAGAATGGCGTACTAATATATGATAAGAGTGAACTCAATAAATGTATTAATATTAACCCGTGCAAGTTGTATCCCATCTTAAACTTCCCTCAGGACTGCGACCAAGAAGATGAGCCCACCACAATATCGGCACTCTCTCTAGCAGCCACCATACAAGACACACAAGTGGGCACGGCCCAACCAGTAAGAGCAGTAGCAAAGGCCCCTAGCGGAGGGACAGGTGAGTTCGTGTCCACAGGTAAGTACAGTACAGTACATTATGCAGAGACAATTGCACCTCACATTGTAGAAGCAACCCAGAATGATGTAATTGAACTGAATCCTGTCAGGGTGATCGCTGTCCCCAATGGGAAGACTGACGCTCTGGGAATCACTCCCGTCAGGAACACTGCTATGCATTGCCCCTGGTCCCGGACAGAATTGAGGACAATTATGTCTGAATTTCCCGATCCCAGGAAAGATCTAGCTGCATGTCAGAGGTTTATTAGAGAACTAGGTAACGCCACCGAACTCAATAACAAAGATTGGCGGACAGTGCTACGGGCATGTTTGCCCTCTAATATTGACCCTGTGAAATTCATTGCTGACTGTAAATTAGATGCAGAGGTACCTCTCACTGATGAATACAATCAGGAGAACGTAAAACAGATCAATCTGCAATTAGGAGTATATTTCCCAACTGTTGTCAAGTGGAATAAAATCTTCTCCATTAGACAAAAAGAAGGTGAAACTGCTTCTGACTATTTCCATCGAGCACTGCAGGAAATGGCTAGATATACTGGGGTTGCGGACATTAAGGAAAATGTGCATCATAGGGAGGTAGCGGTGTCCGTATTAATGGACGGTTTAAAGGAAACGTATAGAACAAGGGTACAAACCACTCAACCAAGTTGGAGAGGTATCTCGGTGGCTGCATTAAGAGAGTCCGCTATTGAGCATGATCGGAACATCATTAGGCACAGGGAGTCACAGGGGGATAAGCTGATGACAGTAAGTATAAAAGCCCTGACAACGAAGCCACATCAGCCTAAACCCCAGACCCCTGATGGTAAGTCGTATGTGGTAAAATGTTTTAACTGTCAGAGGGAAGGACATTACGCACGAAACTGTAATTTTAAAGACCCACATAAGGTATATCGACCCCCTAGACCAGAACATGACTCACAGTATGACACACGTATTTGGGATCAGGGACCGCATAGGAGGAATTATGAGCCACATGCAGGGGAAACAAGGAGGTACCCACCTAGGAAGGACTGGCAGACCTCTGGAAATTTTCAGCTACCCCCCTCACATATTGTAGCTGCCACCGCGCTGCGGGAGGGTCACAACTTACAATAGGGGTTAGGCCACACCTGTAGTTTGCAGCCAGTGAAGTTGATTGCTAGCCTTGGAAATGAACCCGAGGTTACAGTTGATGTAGCTGGTAGATCACTACCTTTCCTTGTAGATACAGGGGCGGCCAGGTCAGTGTTAAATTTAACGGTAGGTATGAAGACCACGGGTAAAACAATTTCAGCAATGGGGGTAACAGGAGTAGTGCAACCCTATCCTTTAAGTAAACCAGCAGAGATTACGATAGGGCCTTTGCAGACTAAGCACTCCTTTTTGCTGGCTGCATCGGCTCCGACTAATCTACTTGGGAGAGATTTATTGTGCAAGATGGGGTGTGTCATATATTGTACTCCTGAAGGTGTCTTCTTAGATATACCCGAGAATCACGTTCAGGAAGTGCAGGATATGTTAGACACTCCACAAAGGTTAATGTCACACTCTGCTGTTATAGACAGGTGTCCATCCAAGGTAGAGGAAATGATCTCTCAGATACCGGAGTCCCTCTGGACTAAAGATGGACAAGACACTGGATTGATGGCAAATGTAGCTCATGTAGTGGTGAAAGTAAAAGATGGTAGGATAGCTCCAAAAATCCCACAGTATCCTCTGAAGCCAGAGGTGGAATTAGGAGTGTACCCAGTCATAGAGCGCTTGCTACAACAGGGCATCCTAGTTAGGACGTCCAGCACTGCCAATAGTCCCATCTTCCTTGTGAAAAAGAGTGGGGGGAGGGGTTACAGGCTAGTGCAGGATCTAAGGGGGATAAACAAGATAGTTGAGAGCCAATTCCCCGTAGTGCCAAATCCAGCTGTCATCCTCATGCAAATTCCTCCTACTGCAAAGTTTTTCACTGTCATTGACCTCTGTTCTGCTTTCTTTTCGGTCCCTCTGCACACTGACAGCCAATACTTGTTTGCATTTACATACAGAGGAGTACAGTACACCTGGACTCGCTTACCCCAAGGTTTCATTGACAGCCCAAGTATTTTCTCCCAGGCTTTGCATGACTGTTTACAATCCTTTCAACCTGAGAGCGGATCAGTATTAATACAGTATGTAGATGACTTACTGCTGTGTTCTGATTCACTCGAATCGTCCTTGAAAGACACGAAACAGCTTCTGTTTCACCTTTCTAATACGGGACACAAGGTTTCAAAGGATAAGTTACAGTTGTGCCAGACCAAGGTGAAATATTTGGGACATTGCTTGACACAAGGACTGAGACACCTCACCGCTGATAGAATACAGGCGATTCGCGACATGACTCTGCCACAAACCCAGCAGCAGATCCGCACTTTCCTTGGAATGTGTGGGTACTGCCGAAACTGGATCCCAGGGTTCTCCATACTAGCCTTACCTTTGCAAGAGATGGTCTCGTCAAACAAACCAGATCGGATTTCGCACACAGATGAGTCCGAACTGGCATTTGAGAGACTCAAACAGTGCCTATCACAGGCACCTGCATTAGGTATGCCAGATTATGGGAAACCCTTTGAATTATACGGTACGGAGAGTGCTGGGTGTGCGGCAGGTGTTCTAACCCAGAGACATGGTGATGCCAGCAGGCCGGTAGCTTACTACAGTGCACAATTGGACACCGTGGCACGGACCCTCTCCCCACATGCTTGCGAAGTGTTGCAGCGATAGCATTGCTAGTGAGTAAAAGCGAAGATGTAGTGTTAGGACACAACCTGACCATCCATACACCTCATGCAGTGTCAGCCTTACTGAATTCTGCCCAAACCAGACACGTCTCATCAGCACGGTTTACAAGGTGGGAATTAGCACTAATGGCCCCTGTAAACATCACCATAAGGATATGCAGCGCACTAAATCCTGCAACGTATCTCCCAGGTGTGCCTGGACAGGCACAAAGGATGGGGGATGAGAGTGATGGTGAAGGAGGATTTAGTACAGACACTGACACACATGATTGTATGGAATATTTGAACCAAACTTTCACTGCAAGGCCCGACATCAGTGACAACCCACTGGAAGGCGTAGATTTTACTTTTTACACTGACGGTAGTTGCCACAGACAGACGGACTCGGGAGACTTGTGTACTGGATACGCAGTCGTAGATGACAAAGGTACCATAGAAGCGGAACCCCTGGGCCCACCTCACTCAGCACAAGTTGCTGAGCTGGTCGCCCTAACCAGAGCGTGTGAATTGGCTAAGGGTAAGTCAGCCAATATCTACACGGATTCCAGGTATGCCTTTGGAGTAGTGCATGATTTCGGGGCCCTATGGCGCCTCAGAAATTTCATGACGGCAGCTGGCACACCCGTGGCGCATGCGACCCACATCAAAAGACTTCTAGCAGCGATACAGGAACCTGACAGAGTGGCTGTTATCAAGTGCAAATCCCGCACATACAGTCAAGACCCAGTGTCACTTGGTAACAGCCGGGCAGACGAAGCTGCTAAATCAGCAGCAAGCACCCCCATACAGACAGATATCACACAACTGATGGTATTCAATACCGTCAACACACAAAAATTGAGTGAAATGCAAAATTTGTGTTCTCCACAGGAAAAGGCAGTATGGAGGTCAAAAGGGTATGGCCAGGAGTCCTCAGGACTCTGGACAGGGTAAGCCAGTAGCTCCCAGAGCATACCTTCCAAGTTTAGCTGAGGCGGCACATGGTCTGACTCATCTGGGCAAAGAGGGTATGTGCAAGTTGGTAAGAGCCTACTGGTGCGCACCAGGATTCTCTTCTCATGCGGGTAAGAGAGCAATGACATGCCTTACCTGCTTGAGGAAGAATATTGGAAAGTCAATACCAACAGAACCATCCCATATCCCGCCAACAGACGGCCCTTTTCAGGTAATACAAATTGATTTCATACAATTGCCACCCTGCAGAAATTTAAAGTATGTGTTGGTTTGTATTGATGTGTTTTCAAATTGGGTAGAAGCATTCCCCGCTGCCACAAATACTGCTACATTTACTGCAAAGAAGATCGTGCAGGAATTTGTGTGCAGATATGGTATCCCTAGGATAATTGAAAGTGATAGGGGTACCCATTTTACAGGTGAAGTCTTTCAGGTTATGTTCAAATTAATGGGAATTAATAGTAAGCTGCATACTCCGTACCGCCCACAGGCGAGTGCGAAAGTGGAAAGAGTAAACAGCACTATTAAGAACAAGTTGGCTGAAACTGGATTGTTGTGGCCAGAAGCTTTGCCACTTGTACTGTACAGCATCAGAACCACTCCCAGGTCACCTCTTAACCTATCACCCTTTGAGATTCTTTTTGGTCGACAACCCCATGTAATGATTGTCCCCCAGGATGATTTGAAATGCAATAATGAAGTGACTGTGAAATACCTGGTTAAGATGAGCAAGCAGTTGAGGAGTCAAAACAGCAATCTAAAGCTGGTGATTCCTGACCTGCCAGACAGTAATTGTCATGACATTGAACCTGGGGATTATGTAATGATTCAAAATTTTCTACGCTCAGGTTGCCTTATTGACCGGTGGGAAGGACCATACCAAGTCTTACTGACCAGCACAACAGCATTGAAGGTTGCCGAGAGAGAGACTTGGGTCCACTCGTCCCACTGTAAGAAGGTCGCTGACCCAGAGAAAGCCCGTGACAAAGAGCAGAGTGTGGAGGAAATCGTATCACTGGAGTGCCTGTTCCGGGAAGGTTTAGAGGCAGGACTGTTGTCACGGCACCTGAGCACAGAGAACTACAAGACCAGAGGCGGTTGTCGCACCAAATTTCTTTTTCCTTTTTATTATTTTCTCCATCGCCCATTACCCTCCTTTCCCCCTTCCTTGCTCCTTTTTCTCCCCCCTAGCAAGATGGACTTACCCCAAGAGACTGCATTCCGGGTTTTCCTGTTGACCCTGTTGTTGACCAGAGCAGTCTGTTTCGGTGAAAGTATCAGAGAGGTCGAGAAAGGATCTGGAATGGGTTCTGATGGCAAGGACGGATTGATAGAATTCCAAGAGCAACACATTCACCGAGCAAAGGCGAGTATCAGAAAACGATCTGATAATCATGAAACTAGGAGGCACTGTGAAGGGTTGTTGGCTGAGGAAAATTGTATTTGTAGAAACTGTGAAAACATAGTTGAGGACGGGTGCATCCAGAGATGTCAGTCCAGCCTTAATATCAACATGGACCGTCATCCATTGAGTGACTATCACTCATTAGTGGGTAAGGTTTTAAACCAAACAGAATGCTGGGTGTGCTCACAAGTACCTCAAGGTCAGAGCAAGTCAGGACTAGTACCATATCCCTTAACAATAGATGAGGTACTTGAATTAAGGGGTGGGAGACCGGTGGACAAGAAATTTTATATTTCTAGGCCCCCTAGTTTGAAGCTCCACCAATATCATGTGGATAGGTCCTTAGTATGTTTCAACATTTCCAATCCCCGAAAGCCGGGAAATTGGGAAGTGACATGGGATAACCAAACCATGGCATTTTCACACAGAGCCGATAGAATGCCTGGAGACCCAGAACTTATACGCGAAATAGCCGACGGTGGGAGATATTTTCGGTACAGGTATACGCTAGGAAGTAGGACCATGCGGGTTGGAGAAGTATCTCCAGGGTACTGTGCGCATATCATACAGCCTGATAGGTGTACTGAACAGATGAGAGAGTTAGGGGTAGGATTTTTCACCTGGAAGGTTTGCAATATGGTAATGTCATATTCTGTCCCATATGTTCTCCCCGATGAGGGAGGAAGGCGTATAAGTGGCTTGCCCCAAACTCAGAGGGATTGTGTTACATTGGAAGAGTGTTGCCAGAAGCAATGACCATAACCCATAATAAGATGAAAGACGTTCACCGCAATGCTCAAGCTCCTTACACTCACACTCATTATGAACACATCGTTAAGAGACACCTTATAGATAGGACAGAGCACACAGCCTCTGATTTGATCCACGAATCCACCAGGATTCAATTCCTACTCGCGTTAGATATCACCCATACCGCCAGAGGAATTATAAATTTTAGGTATATTCATGCGCTAGCGAACCTGATAGACAATATCACAGAGATGTA
This sequence comes from Pseudophryne corroboree, assembly GCF_028390025.1. NCBI lineage: Eukaryota > Metazoa > Chordata > Amphibia > Anura > Myobatrachidae > Pseudophryne > Pseudophryne corroboree. The sequence continues at coordinate 680,235,206 of NC_086446.1, forward strand.
TGATGACACCTTCAGGTATACTGGGAGGGAATTGCAAGCTTACAAAATGGAACTGATCCAGCACAGGATGGTTCTCAATTACATCACAGTGGTGACAGGCGGGTATTGTGTCACCCTAGCAACTCAGTATGGTGTGAAGTGCTGCACGTATATTACAAACAGCACTGATGACCCCACCGAGGTCATAGATCAAAAGATGGACGATATCTTGCAGTTGAAATGGGAGTTCCGAAGGAGACACAACCTTACCCTTACTGCTGTGAGTAATGAACTGACCGGCTGGGTCTCATGGTTGAACCCACGCAATTGGTTCTCAGGTTTAGGAGAATGGGCTCAAAATGTTATTGTGAATGTAGGAAAGTTTCTCCTTTGTATCCTGGGAGATGTCATAATGATTGGTTTGATATTTAGATGTGTTCGGATTTTAATGCAGTGCAAGCGCAGTACCAAAGTGATGAGTTTGAGTAGCGGGGGCATTGTTACACAAACTGGTTTAATTTATGACCCATCAATTGAGACAATGTTGTGATAAAACGTGATTCCACGGTCCGTTTCTTTCACCCGTTTCTCCTTTGTTTTTCTCCCAAGCAAAAATACATCCATTCGGAAGAAGACTACAGACTTTCATGGACATTTCTACAGACTTTGATGGACATTTCTAAAGACTTTGATAGACACTTTAAAGACTTTAAAGACTTTTTATGGACACTTGAAAGACTTTGATTACCACCCACAGCAAGGATACACCCATCCGGACAAGACTTCAACCAACACCCAAGGATGATTGCACACATTATTATGTGAATGTATTTGTGACACGTGCCTCATCTTCATCTCTACAACCTTCAGGTAGTGACACACATAGTCGACAGGTGATATAGATACATGTATTAGCACTCACATGAACCCCCCCCCCCCCCCCCGCATGTATCATCAACTAAATGTGCACCCCATTTGTTGGAACAAGAAGCCGAAAAGAGCTCGGTAGTGTTTGTTGGCCCACTTACAGACCCTTAATACGGGATAAGAAGGATTTAATGTTTACTTCGCAATACCTCGAAGCTTATCTAGAACATGTACGGCACGATGATACATGCCCCTCAGACATGAATTTCATACATACATGCTTTTACTATCCCACTAGGTCATACATTTCCCGCCTACTCCTCTCCTCCTACCACCCAATCATTTATAGATATTGTAGTGTATATTTTTCTGTTTAAATGTTCAGATAGTGGCAGTTATTGTTGACTGCCAAAGGGTGGACTGTCAAAGTCGAAAAATATCATAATGCATATGTCTTGTACTAACCCCATGCACATGCCCGCTGCTCGTGCACTCAGTCCGCCGTACGTGCACATTTCCGCAAGTTGCGTAAGATCGCTCCGGCGATCGTGCGCATGATATGGGTATTTACGGCAGAGTTTGTGAGCGTGTAGCGTGTTATTAGCACATAGCATATTTATCCCAAATAGTGCATATTGTAGATATAGTTCCCCTAGACCATGACAGCGAGTATTATTAGTTTAAACAGTTCCTGGACAGAGGGATTCACCTTTGCATGATAGGAAGGGTCAGATAAAGGTTGGAAGGTGATGTCTAGTATCCAGCTGTAGGGCATTTTGAGGGTAACATTCCGATGTTAGTTAGAGAAAGATCGCTTGCTCCTGCGTATAGTTATGTACAAAAGTAGATTATGAACATTAACTGTATTTACTGTAAATTACATATGCGGCGGGAATCCAAAGGATACCACCCACAAGAGCAGTTGAGAATGACATCGCCCACCTTTTCAAATCCACCTATGACCTTTGCTGTAATGTGGAGACATATCTCTGTGTCCAATGAACAATGAGATTACAGTGACCATTGTATTGTGTATGCATGTTGTGTATATAAGGACCATTGTTGCCTGGCCGGTCAGATGACTCTAAACGCTGTCTGCATGATGAGCGGAGGACCGAGTTCGGGTTGCGCTTGCGAATATTCTCACGTACGTACATTCTCTGTAGCCATTATTCTGTTTAGATTTACTTGTTAGCCTGTAGTGTATAAACTGTACTGTTTTACCTTTTTTTGGAATCAATCCACGGTGGCCTTAGAACCCTGTAGTTTAAACTACAAACAGTGTTGTGTTTTCACTATCCTGCCAGGGCTTTAAAGTAGATTTATCTGTTTAAGGTGTATAAGCATTGTTAAGGTGTATGCACTGCGGATACTTAGTATTGCCAGCGCTACTTAAGGTTTAAAGGTATTAACATCGTTACAGTACATTGCTGCCAAAGGTTTAAAGTATAAGCATATCAGTACATTGTATCATTAACAAGGTTTAAAGGTTATCAACTGTGTGTGCGCCCGCTGTGTGTACTCCGTACACTCAGCGCAGCGTGTGTACGCCAAGTGCGTACCACGTGCAGGACTCTGTACGCAAATATCGTACAAAGTGCGTAGCACGTGCACGTGGTCTAGCAGCCATAGCGGCTCAACGGTAATAGTGTACAAAGGGGTATAGCTTTGCGGTCTAAGATAATACCGACATTATCACCACCCACCCTTATGTTGTATAAAAAGGACATGCACACTTTAACAAACCCATCATTTCAGTGACAGGGTCTGCCACACGACTGTGACTGAAATGACTGGTTGGTTTGGGCCCCCACCAAAAAAGAAGCAATCAATCTCTCCTTGCACAAACTGGCTGTACAGAGGCAAGATGTCCACCTCACCCTCATCCCCCGATTCTTCACCCCTTTCACTGTGTACATCCTCCTCCTCACAGAGTATTAATTTGTCCCCACTAGAATCCACCATCTCAGGTCCCTGAGGCAATTGCTGGTAAATGTCTCCACGGAGGAATTGATTATAATTCATTTTGATGAACATCATCTTCTCCACATTTTCTGGAAGTAAGCTCCTACGCCGATCGCTGACAAGGTGACCAGCTGCACTAAACACTCTTTCGGAGTACACACTGGAGGGGGGGGCAACTTAGGTAAAATAAAGCCAGTTTGTGCAAGGACTTCCAAATTGCCTCTTTTTCCTGCCAGTAAACGTACGGACTGTCTGACATGCCTACAGTGATGCTGTCACTCATATAATCCTCCACCATTCTTTCAATGGTGACAGAATCATATGCAGTGACAGTAGACGACATGTCAGTAATCGTTGGCAGGTCCTTCAGTCCGGACCAGATGTCAGCACTTGCTCCTGACTGCCCTGCATCACCGCCAGCGGGTGGTTTTGGAAATTTCATCCTTTTCCTGGCAGCTCCAGTGGCGGTAGAAAATGAAGGAGGAGCTGTTGGCGGGTCACATTCCGCTTGACTTGACAATTGTCTCACCAGCAGATCTTTGAACATCTGCAGACTTGTTTCTGCCGGAAAGAAAGATACAACATAGGCTTTAAACCTAGGATCGAGCACGGTGGCCAAAATGTAGTGCTCTGATTTCAACAGATTGTCCACCCGTGAATCCTGGTTAAATGAATGAAGGGCTCCATCCACAAGTCCCACATGCCTAGCGGAATTGCTCCATTTTAGCTTCTCCTTCAATCTCTCCAGCTGCTTCTGCAAAAGCCTGATGAGGGGAATGACCTGACTTAGGCTGGCAGTGTCTGAACTGACTTCACGTGTGGCAAGTTCAATGGGTTGGAGAACCTTGCACAACATGGAAATCATTCTTCACTGCGCTTGAGTCAGGTGCATTCCCCCTCCTTTGCCTATATTGTAGGCAGATGTATAGGCTTGAATGGCCTTTTGCTGCTCCTCCATCCTCTGAAGCATATAGAGGGTTGAATTCCACCTCGTTACCACCTCTTGCTTCAGTTGATGACAGGGCATGTTCATGAGTGTTTGCTGGCGCTCGAGTCTTCGGCACGCGGTGGCTGAATGCCGAAAGTGGCCCGCAATTCTTTGGGCCACCGACAGCATCTCCTGCACGCCCCTGTCATTTTTAAAAAAATTATGCACCACCAAATTAATTGTATGTGCAAAACATGGGACGTGCTGGAATTTGCCCACGTGTAATGCATGCACAATATTGGTGGCGTTGTCCCAAATCCCCAGGAGAGTCCAATTGGGGTAAGCCAATCTGCGATGATGTTCCCCAGTTTCCGTAAGAGGTTGTCAGCTGTGTGCCTCTTATGGAAAGCGGTGATACAAAGCGTAGCCTGCCTAGCAATGAGTTGGCGTTTGCGAGATGCTGCTACTGGTGCCGCCACTGTTGTTGCTGCGGGAGGCAATACATCTACCCAGTAGGCTATCACAGTCATATAGACCTTAGTGTGCCCTGCTCCACTTGTCCACATGTCCGTGGTTAAGTGGACAGTGGGTACAACTGCATTTTTTAGGACACTGGTGACTCTTTTTCTGATGTCTGTGTACATTCTCAGTATCGCCTGAAGTGGAACCTAGATGGGATTTGGTACCGGGGACACACTACCTCAAGCAATTCTCTAAGTCCCTGTGAACTAACAGTGGATACCGGACGCACGTCTAACACCAACATAGTTGTCAAGGCCTGAGTTATCCGCTTTGCAACAGGATGACTGCTGTGATATTTAATCTTCCTCGCAAAGGACTGTTAGACAGTCAATTGCTTACTGGAAGTAGTACAAGTGGTCTTCCGACTTCCCCTCTGGGATGACGATCGACTCCCAGCGGCAACAACAGCTGCGCCAGCAGCAGTAGGCGTTCCACTCAAGGATCCATCGGAGTAATCCCAGTTAGGAGAGGACTCGTCAGACTTGCCAGGGACATGGCCTGCAGGACTATTGGCGTTCCTGTCTAAGTAGGAAATTGAGATTGAGGGAGTTGGTGGCGTAGTTTGCAGGAGCTTGGTTACAAGAGGAAGAAGGGATTTAGTTGTCAGTGGACTGCTTCCGCTGTCACCCAAAGTTTTTGAACTTGTCAATGACTTCTGATGAATGCGCTCCAGGTGACGTATAACGGAGGATGTTTCTAGGTGGTTAACGTCCTTACCCATACTTATTACAGCTTGACAAAGGCAACACACGGCTTGACAAAGTTGTCCGCATTTCTGTTGAAATAATTCCACACCCGAAGAGGTGATTTTTTTGTATTTTGACCAGGCATGTCAATGGCCTTATTCATCCCACGAACAACAGGTGTCTCCCCGGCTGCCTGACTTAAACAAACCAGCTCACCATCAGAATCCTCCTCGTCAATTTCCTCCTCAGCGCCAGCAACACCCATATCCTCATCTTGGTGTACTTCAACAGTGACATCTTCAATTTGAATATCAGGAACTGGACTGCGGGTGCTCCTTACAGCACTTGCAGAGGGCGTGCAAATGGTGGAAGGAGCTACCTCTTCCCGTCCAGTGTTGGGAAGGTCAGGCATCGCAACCGACACAATTGGACTCTCCTTGGGGATTTGTGATTTAGAACGCACAGTTCTTTGCTTTTGCCAGCTTAACTCTTTTCATTTCTCTAGCGGGAGGATGAGTGCTTCCATTGTCATGTGAAGCTGAACCACTAGCCATGAACATAGGCCAGGGCCTCAGCCGTTCCTTGCCACTCCGTGTCGTAAATGGCATATTGGCAAGTTTACGCTTCTCCTCAGACGATTTTAATTTTGATTTTTGGGTCATTTTATTGAACTTTTGCTGTTTGGATTTTACATGCTCTCTACTATGACATTGGGCATCGGCCTTGGCAGACGACGTTGATGGCATTTCATCGTCTCTGCCATGACTAGTGGCAGCAGCTTCAGCACTAGGTGGAAGTGGATCTTGATCTTTCCCTATTTTACCCTCCACATTTTTGTTTTCCATTTTTTAATGTGTGGAATTATATGCCAGTAATATATCTGGAATTAGACGGCAGTAATGTCTGGAATTAGATACCACTAGATAGATACCAGATACCACTGTGACTGGATTGATGATGACCTATGCACAGTGACAGGACACTACCACAGCACCCTACAGCAGCAAGATGCAGCACAAGACACTGGACTAGTATTAGTTATGTACTGTAGTATTACTGAGCACCACATGCAGCACAAGACAATGAGCAGTGATACTGAGCACTGATGATGACACTACTGACAACTGACACTGAGCAGCAAGATGCAGCACAAGACACTGGACTAATATATTAGTAATGTACTGTAGTATTACTGAGCACCACAATGCAGCACAAGACAATGAGCAGTGATACTGAGCACTGATGAGGATACTACTGAAAACTGACACTGAGCAGCAAGATACAACACAAGACACTGGACTAGTATATTGGTAATATACTGTAGTATACTGAGCACCACAATGCAGCACAAGAGAATGGTGGTCATTCCGAGTTGTTCGCTAGCAGTTTTCGTTCGCAGCGCAGCGTTTAGGTAAAAAAGCGTCTCTTCTGCACATGCATATGCGGCACAATGCGCATGCGCGACGTACTTTCACAACAGCCGATGCCGCTTCACACAATGTCTAGTGATGCTTTTCAATCGCACTGCTGTCCGCAGAGTGATTGACAGGAAGTGGGTGTTTCTGGGAGGTAACTGACCGTTTTCAGGGAGTGTGTGGAAAAACGCAGGCGTGTCAGATACAAACGCAGGCGTGCCTGGGGAAACGCAGGCGTGGCTGGCCGAACGCAGGGCATGTTTGTGACGTCAAAACAGGAACTAAATAGTCTGAAGTGATCGCAAGCTAGGAGTAGGTCTGGAGCTGCTCAGAAAATGCACAATCTTTTTTTGTAGCCGCTGTGCGATCCTTTCGTTCGCACTTCTGCTAAGCTAAGATACACTCACAGAGGGCGGCGGCTTAGCGTTTGCACGGCTGCTAAAAGCAGCTAGCGAGCAAACAACTCGGAATGAGGGCCAATGAGCAGTGATACTGAGCACTGATGAGGATACTACTGAGAACTGACACTGAGCAGCAAGATGCAGCACAAGACACTGGACTAGTATATTAGTAATGTACTGTAGTATTACTGAGCACCACAATGCAGCACAAGACAATGAGCAGTGATACTGTGCACTGATGATGATAATACTGAGAAGTGACACTGAGCAGCAAGATGCAGCACAAGACACTGGACTAGTATATTAGTAATGTACTGTAGTATACTGAGCACCACAATGCAGCACAAGACAATGAGCAGTGATACTGAGCACTGATGATGATAATACTGAGAACTGACACTGAGCAGCAAGATGCAGCACAAGACACTGGACTAGTATATTAGTAATGTACTGTAGTATTACTGAGCACCACAATGCAGCACAAGACAATGGGGGTCATTCCGAGTTGTTCGCTCGCTAGCAAATTTTAGCAGCATTGAACACGCTAGGCCGCCGCCCTCTGGGAGTGTATCTTAGCTTATCAGAATTGCGAATGAAAGATTAGCAGAATTGCGAATAGAAAATTCTTAGCAGTTTCTGAGTAGCTCGAGACTTACTCCTACACTGCGATCAGCTCAGCCCGTTTCGTTCCTGGTTTGACGTCACAAACACGCCCTGCGTTCGGCCAGCCACTCCCCCGTTTCTCCAGACACTCCCGCGTTTTATCCTGGCACGCCTGCGTTTTTCCGCACACTCCCAGAAAACGGTCAGTTTCCGCCCAGAAACACCCACTTCCTGTCAATCACACTCCGATCACTTCAACTATGAAAATTCTTCGTTCGGACGTGAGTAAATATAAGTTTTGAGCTAAAATACTTAGCATATGCGCACTGCGTACCATGCGCATGCGCATTTTCGCCTTAATCGCTCCGTTGCGAAAATCGTCAACGAGCGAACTCAGAATGACCCCCAATGAGCAGTGATAATGAGCACTGATGAGGATACTACTGAGAACTGACACTGAGCAGCAAGATCCAGCACAAGAGAGACACACTACTAGTATTACTGAGCAGCAATAAGTAAAAACCCAAGGTGCCGTTGACAACCAGAATGGCAACGCCTGAAATTGGAAATGGTTCTGTTGATTGGCAAACCTGAGGAACCGCTGATGACTGGTCCGAATTGGACAATGCAAATAGGCATCCTGAATGTTCAGTGATGCCAGAAAGTCCTCCGGCTGCAAGGCGAGGATAATCATGCGGAGGGACTCCATGCGGAACTTGGGAATTCGCAGAGCCTTGTTCAACGACTTTAAATTGAGTATAGGGCGGTAAGAGCCATCCGGCTTCTGCACCAGAAACAGTGTTGAATAAAATAAAATCCCTGTCTTTTCTGGGACTGAGAAACCAGGATAATCACATTGGAGGCCAGAAGAGAACGAACCTATTCCCGTAGAGCTTCTGCTTTCCCCGGATCCGTTGGGAGACCTGTGGAAAAGAACCTGAGACGAGGACACTTCCGAAAGGATATTGCGTACCCCTGAGAAACAATGTCCATGACCCAAGTGTCCGACGTGGTCTCCAGCCATAATGGGGCAAACCGCAGAAGTCGGCCTCCCATCCTGGGGTCTCACAGGGGGAGGCCCGCCCCGTCACTCGGCAGGCTTTTCAGTCTGCTTGGGAGCTGGGCGTCTGGTGGCCCATGGCTGTTTAGCTTGGCTTCCTTGGATGGGCCTGGTACCATGAGGAAGCCTGACCCTTAGCTTTTCCCTGCGACGAAAGGAACGAAATGTAGTTTTGGCCTTGGACGGAGCTGCCAAAGGAAAGCGGTCTTGGCCTCCGCTAAAGTTGTGACAATCTTGTCCAGACCCTGCCCAAAGAGAGTCTCTCCAGAAAAGGGAAGAGTCTCCAGAGCCTTTTTTGAGTTGGCATCAGCACGCAAGGATCGGAGCCAGAGCGTCCGTCTAGCAGCTATAGTTGCTGCCAATACCTTGGAGGTTAGGACCCCGGTATCCATAGCTACTTCCCCCAAATAGGTGCTATCCTGTTTAATATTGAGCACGTGTGCTAATACAAGACGAAAGACCTTGTTCCAACTGTTCTGCCCAGCTATCGATGGCCTTGGCAACCCAGGCTGAGGCCAGGGCAGGATGAGCCACCGCCCCAGCATGCAAGTAAGCCGTTCTCAGGAAAGCTTCCAACTTTCGATACGTGGGGTCCTTTAGGGAGACGTGTCCGGAATGGGAAGAACTGAAGATCTCACCAATCTGGCCACATGGGCGTTCACTGGAGGAGGAATTTCCCACTTAGCACGCTCTTTAGGAGGTAGTGGGTTCAAGGAAGTCATGAGCTTAGGCACATGAAGACGTCTGGTAGGCTCATCCCACGCAACCTCTAAGAGATCGTCTAACTGAGCGGTGGAAGGAAACTGTGTTGACTCATTTTTATGCCGTTTAAACAAAGGCGCCTTATCCCTCGGAGCTGGATCAGAGTCTTCAAGCTGAAGTACTGACCTGAGTGCTCAACATCGGTGAGAGACATAGACTCTTCCGTAACCGAAGAAGACTCCTGGTCGGAATTAGCCGACCCAGTGTCCTCCGGGTCCGACACCGACTCAGGGTCGGTCTGGACCAGTGAAGTAGAACTATCAAAGGCCGGTAACCTATGCCTAGCAGGCCTGTCTTCTTCTAAGAGCTGTTGAACAGAAGCTGACATCTGTGTTAAGCCATGTACCGACTGCGTAAAAGACTGAATCCAAAGTGGCTCAACATGAGGCATCTGAGGTTGGAATGAAGTAGGCCCCCCTGCAGGGGCCCAGCTGTCCGCAGCTGGTAGTGGAGCAGGAGGCGGAGCCGGCAGGCGATCAACTAGCTGAGACATTACCTGTGTCAACATCGACGCCCAAACCGGTTCAGGAGAGGGTGTTGGCTGTACCGGTGTCACATTCTTAGATGACGTGAAGCAGCGGATACATAAGCCATCATTATCTGGGTCCTGTGGGGAAATAATAGTGACACAGACCCTGCAAGTACGAGGCTCTGGAGGAGTGACCTCCTTGTTAGCCTTGTTTCTGGCAGACATGATAGCAGAATACAAGGCAGTCACCACACTGAAATTAAAATAACAGTAGAATACCAACAGTTCCAATGAGGAAACCAACCTTCTCTATATAAATGGGGTAAGGTATATAAGGATAGGATGTCAATGCAATAGATTGTTCCTAGTAGTGAGTGGCAGAGTTTTACAGACACACACTCTACATGCACACAGTAAACTCTCAATGCACAGAAAAACGGGGTGTGGAAGCAATAATTAAACTCAACAACCCAGCCACAAAGTAGCAGGAAGGAGTAGGCAAAGATCCAGGCTGCAGGAGTGAAGAACTGGAGAGAGAAGAGGTGAGGGATCCTCTCCTTCCCAAACTGGATCAGCAATGTGCCTAAAATGGCTGCCCAGCGTTCTGAGGGAGGGGAACTGAGGAGGAGGAGACAACCCCAAGGCAGGCAGAATACAATGTAAATGCGAGCCCCAGGGGTGGAGTAGGGGGGAGCTACAGGCAAGGACTCCCTCCCCTTCAGGCATGCAGCTACTGTGCCTGTGCTAGTGCCCTGGTGGTCTAGTGACAAAACGCAGCAATCTGGGCTTGCACTGCGCCTGAACACCGCCTTCTCTCACCCACAGGATGGATCGCCACCTCGTTGCGGCTCCCTGGAGTCGGTCAACTTACCCTCCAGTCGCCGGTGGCGGCTGCGGGCTCCGGGAGTGGACCATTGGCTGTGTCACAAACATCTCAATGAAAAGTTTGTCAGGATAACTGTTTCCAGTAACACTCCTAACACCAATATACTGTAGGTTGATGTTGGAATGATAAAATAATCTCAATACTGAATTGGGGACATATTTTCCAACACGGATCTAGGACCATCTGTAAAATAGATGAAGTAATGTGCTGGCTGTCTGGTTCATTAGCAGGGCCGGTTCAAGGGCATTTTGCACCCCGGGCGACAATAGGGGCGTGGCTTCATACAGAGGGCGTGGTCAGTTACGCCCCCTGTACAGTAGTAGCGCCGCTGAAATGATGTGCGGTGCGCGATGATGTCATCGTGCACTGCACAGCAAAGGTCCTCTCCACGAAGGGAAACGACACATAGCGTCTAGTTTCCCCTCACAGCGAGCAGCGGGACACAGTGGGCAGCGGGGGGCACAGCAGCAGCGGATCTTGCCCTGGTGCGGCGCCCTCCGGAAGGCGGCGCCCCGGGCAAAAGTCCTGCTTGCCCGTGGCAAGATCCGTTACTGTTCATTAGCACAGGAGGGGCCAACTTATGCACTAGCTTCTCACTCACAGGGGGGGATTCAAATGTTATCGCACCTGATCTCCCGTCTAAAATGACGGGAAATCGCAGGGGGCAATATACAATTAATGTCCCCTATCATGCTGATCGCGCCCATTAGTGTCGGGTTAAACCCGATTTCAGGCCCGCCATCAGGGGGGTGCTGCGGGCACAGTAGTCCCAGGCCCGGCCTCTCTAACAGAGAGGAGAGGGCCCGGGCCGCTCATGCCGCCGCTTTGCTCTGCCCCCTTTTCGTGCCCGAGATCTGACAGTCACAGGAGGGGGAGAGGACGCTGCAAGCATCAACTGTAAGCGCCCCCAAAAATGGCTGCCGCCTCATAGGAGACAGTTATTAAAGATACTAGAGGAGGCTCCTCTAGTATCTTTAATAACTGTCTCCTCTGAGGCGGCGGCCATTTGGGGGGGGGGGGACGTTTTCAATTGAAGTTTGCAGCACATCCTCTCCCCCCTCCTGTCACAGTGTCAGAATTCGGGTATGAAAAGGGGGCGAGGCTACCAGAATGGAGAGGGCGGGGCTACACGGGACCAGGCTGGCTGCTACCACAGGTCACAGGCGAATGCTCTGCAACAGCTCCTGTGATAGGTAAGTTAGGGAGAGTAAGAGAGAGAAAGTGTGTGTGTGTGTGTGTATGTGTGTGTATCTGAGTGTGTGCGTATCTTTGTGTGTCTGTGTATGGGTATGTGTGTATCTGTGTGTGTGTGTGGTAATTATGTGTAAGCGGTGCGGTGCTACTATTGGAGGCATGTGTAAGCGCCACCACTACTGTTCACAGGATTTATTTATTTTTAAAATATATATATATTTTTTTACTATATATATATATATATATATTTATTTATTTAGTGGGGGGGCTGCCTATTTTGTCAGTCCCGGTTCCCACAATTTCTGATGGCAGCCCTGCCCGGTTCAACTGATGGGCGTGATCGGGAAAAGTGCCATTTGGCTGCCCAAATGGATCACTTTTCACACATTTCAATTCACAACCCTCGGTGGGTGCAAGCTGAAATGTAGACTATGGCAAACGATCACGCCCGAACAGAGCTACATTTGAATATCTCTGTTCGACACCATCTAGTGGCTGCCGGCGGTAATAACATTTTAATTCCGCCCATAGTGCCACTATTGCTTTAATACGCTGCTCTCTGATGCGATGTAGCATATGTGTTTATTTTATAATAACACCTACGTCAGTGCAGGTCATGTGTACAAAAAGAGCTATAGCAAGGAAAGACCATTTGGAATAACTCAGGTTACACAAAGGACAAAAAGATTTGTGTGTCAATGAATATTTACTGACGTTATATTGCTGCTCATGTCCTGACAGTGGATGTCCAGAGAATATTACTATTATTGTGGATAAACTGAGTGATTGGCAAAGCAATTCCGCCGCTGTTTGGATTCAGTGACTCCTTGCCCTTTGCTTTCCACTTATAGAACACCACAGGCTAGACTGAAAGAAATGACTTCCTCTCCTGGCAAAGTGACACCGTTCAGCAACGTGCCGAAGAATTTTAGGCTTTGCTTTTGTCAGGGCAATGAAAGCAAAAGCTTCGTTCTCACCTTCTCCTGGTGCATCTTGGAAGTGTGTTGTGTTCTTCTTACACCAAATTTAGATGAAGGAATTTCATTCATTACATTCTGTCATTCCCCATGATCCTATTTATTGCTCGATACTTCTGTTTTTGTTAATTAAAAAAATTAATTAAATGAACAAAAAGTAAATGGTTTAATTATTTAACCTTTCCATGCTTTAAGGAAAATTGCATATAAAACGTACGCTCTCATGAGCAGGGCCATCTTCCCTCATGTGCTTTCCCTACTCTTACTTAAATCATCTTCTACTCCATACTCCCTTCGAAGACACCGAATCACTTGGTTTTCTGCCACCCTGATGCTTATATCAGTGTCTTCCGCTGATGTAGCTATGTTTATATACCCTGTACTTGTCCTATATTGTCTTGTCACTGTTTTCTTGTTTTGCTTATTTCTTTATGTACAGTACTCTGTAATTGGGCGCTGCGGAACCCTTGTGGAGTTATATAAATAAAGAATGATAATAATAATAATAATAAGTGCCAACTGTCTGTAAGTTTACTAAAGTCTGTAAAAAGATAGAAAATAGAGAAGAATAAAACATAAAAAGTACAACCTGTCAAACATTTACCAGATCAATGGTTTGGGATCCAGAAGGGGTTAGCATCCACCATCATCATCAGCCACTGGATCCCTTTCATCCTCGCGCTGTTATGGTTTTCTCTCTGATACATTTTTCAAAAAATAGGATTTTAATTACCTACCAGTAAGTCCTTTTCTCGTAGTCCATAGAGGATACTGGGGTCCATTTAGTACCATGGGGTATAGACGGGTCCACTAGGAGCCTTGGACACTTTAAGAAATCAATAGTGTGCGTTGGCTCCTCCCTCTATGCCCCTCCTACCAAACTCAGTCTAGAAACTGTGCCCAAGGAGACGGACATACTTTGAGAGAAGGATTTAAAAGAACAGTGGTGAGATTTGAACCAGCCCGCACAGAACAAGAGGAAAGCCATGCTAACCCAACTTGAACAGGAACAGCAACAGCTGAACCAACAAAAAAACTTAACCAATTAACAGTGCAGGAAAACACGAAGCACTGGGCGGGCGCCCAGTATCCTCTACGAACTACGAGAAAATGATTTACCAGTAGGTAATTAAAATCCTATTTTCTCTTACGTCCTACAGGACACTGGGGTCCATTTAGTAACATGGGGATGTACCAAAGCTCCCAAACCAGATGGGAGAGTGCTGAGGGTCTTGCAGAACTGATTGACCAGACTGAAGGTCCTCAGCGGTCAAAGTATCGAACTTGTAGAACTTAGCAAACATGTTCGAACCTGACCAAGTAGCTGCTCGGCAAAGCTGTAAAGCCGATACACCCCGGACAGCCGCCCAGGAAGAACCCACCGACCTAGTAGAGTGGGCCTGTACAGATCTTATTCTAAGATTGGCAAACCTGCCGTAGAATAAGCATGCTGGATAGTAAGCCTGATCCAGCGAGCAATAGACTGCTTTGAAGCAGGGCACCCAATTTTATTGGGATCATAGAGAACAGCGAGTCCGATTTTCTGTGACGAGCTATCCGCATCACATAGATCTTTAAAGCCCGCACAACATCCAAGGACTTTGAAGTAGCAGAGGTGTCGGTAACCACTGGAACCACAATAGGTTGGTTGATATGAAACGCAGACACCACCTTAGGAAGAAATTGCTAACGAGTTCTGAGTTCAGCTCTATCCTCATGAAAAATCAAATAGGGGCTTTTTTGAGATAACGCCTCCAGCTCCGACACACGTCTTGCTGAAGCCAAGGCCAACAGTGTGACGGTCTTCCATGTAAGAAACTTTACGTCAACCTCCTGTAAAGGCTCAAACCATTCCTATTGTAGGAACTGCAACACCATGTTGAGATCCCAAGGTGCCGTAGGAGGCACAAAGGGCGGTTGGATGTGCAGAACCCCCTTCAAAAAAATGTCTGAACCTCAGGGAGAGAAGCCAGTTGTTTCTGGAAGAAAATGGATAAGGCCCAAATCTGGACTTTTATGGAGCCCAAACGTAGGACCACATCAGTGGCGTCACTTAGTGGGTGCGGGGGGTGCGGCCCGCACCCGGTGTCACCCTTCAATAGGGTGACACCAAGTACAGGCACTCTCACGTCCGCACCCCCTCCTCCTAAAGCGGACCGCAGTCACTCACGCCCGCTATGTTTAAAGTTAAACAGACACCGGACAGCGCGCTTCGTGTGCGCTGCCGCCCGGGGTATTGTCATTGCTACTGGGGTCCGGCAGCCGCAGCGCAGCGGCACTGTGTCTCAGTCTGTGCCGCTGCGGAGCTATCGACGGAGAACAGACTCGTGAGATGATGACATCATCATCTCGCGAGTCTTTCTCTCTGCACTGTAGCGGCTGTAGAGGGAGGCTGGGAGGGGCTGGGAGGAGCGGGCGGGGACTCTGCGGGATAAGCTGACACTGTGTGGGTCGGTGCATGTAGCTGAGTCCTGTGGCGCAGCTCACATCTTGAAGCAGGGGCTGGGCTGGCCTGTATTTTCATCTGGAGCTGAGACTGCAGTGCTGAGTAAGTGGATATAAGCTTCTCCTGTACAGTCTCAGGGTGGGATGTACTAACCTCCCCCACCATGTTATTTGGCTTTTCTCAGCGCAATTTTTGTATTATCTTTGCGGCTACTGGTCACCGCTCCGCTGCCTGGCGCTACCCGTTGCACCCCCACGCTCCCCATTTTCATTATCCTCTCTGCCATCCGCATCATCTCCGCCGCGGCCACTGATTCCTCTGCTCTCCGTAGAGCTTGGTCTGCGCTGCGCTCCTCCTGTCAGCTGCGCATGCGCACTTGTCACAACTTCCTGTTAGGCAGATGACAGGGGGAGCGCAGTGCTGACTAAGCTCTACGGAGAGCAGAGGAATCAGTGGCCACGGCGGTGATGATGCGGATGGCAGAGAGGAGAATGAAGACGGGGAGCAATGGGTAGCGCCGGGCAGCGGAGCGGTGACCAGTATCCGCAAAGATAATACAAAAAGAGCTCTGAGACAAGCCAAATAATACTGCAGGGGAGGTTAGTACACCTATGTGACTGGTAGAGTCTAGATTCTCTTCGTGCAGAGGACCTTTCCCATAACCCCCTGGATCCATGTCACAATCTATTTGGAATAGAAAAGTGTGGCGAGCGAGACACCGAGCCCGATGCGTGGCGAGGGTCCAATGCTGCATAGACAAAAAAAATACCCCAATCAGAGAACAAAGAAAACATGTAGGAGCTGTAAGGGCGGAAGTTCTCTCATGCCCACTCATTTTGTCACGTCCAGGTCCTTTGCACGAAGGCAACATAGACACAACCCTATGTGACTGCTGTACAACTGATACTAAATGTTTATTTGATTATCAAAAAGATAAAAGGTAATTTAGATTAGATTTTGTAAGTGTGTATTGCATGGCACGACAAATTCCGGCGGCAAAGACGCCATGGCGACTATTGGTGCCTGGCGACCAGGGCCGTGAACACTATGAGGAGGGGACTGGGAACGTAGTGAGGATGGGGCCGGGCATGCGGTCAGGTAGGGTAGCGTCTAGTTATCTTTCGTGAGGGGACCTTTCCCATAACCTCCTGGGTCCATGTCACAAACTATTTTTAATAGTAACCTGTGGCGAGCGAAGCAGAGCGAGACACCCAGCCCAAAGCGTGTCGAGCGTCCAATGGTGCATAGGTAAAACGAAATAACCACAAACGAACGGAGAATGGATAAAACATTAAGGTGCTGTAAGGGCGGAAGTAATCTACTGCCCTCTCGTGCTGTCACTTCCTGGTCCTGATCACGAAGGGAACATCGACACAAGCGGTAAGGCAGGGGCTGGACAGCTATGGATGATAGCGCTGACGATACTTCAAATGAGGCGCCGACCTCCAGCCATTCTGAGCTCACGGACCGACAGCCGATCAGGAGCGTTGCCGGACCGCAAGCTCCTATTGGTTTGCAAGTAGGCGCCACATTTAAAATGGCTCCTGGCCGCCCACCACTGTGCCTGGTTATCCCCATCCCACTGATGGCCTGATGCATTGCAGCTTCGCATTCCTGCTGCTTGGTCTCCCACAGCCTGCCCGTTTGTGAGCTCCACGGTGAGGGACCCGCATAACAGTAAGACTTCAGCCAATGGTGAGTATAGTGCTGTAACTTTTTTTTTTTAAGTGTATATGGCTTTTACAGGTTTTTTTTTTGTTCATGTGGGCTGTGCATATGATATTGTAATTTAAAGGTATGATATTAATTTTGTTAGCTGTTTATGTCACTACTATTGCCATTGCATTCAGTGATATACAGGAATTATGATTTACAAGTAAAACTAGTACTAGTACATTACTAAGGGTTCCGTGTGGTGTGATACAGGAGGAGGATCATGGGGGTGACACCATGAGTTACCACACCGGGTGACACCAACCCTAGTGACGCCTCTGGACCACATCCACACTTGACTGCACAGAAAGCAGAAAACGTCCCAGTTGAAATTCCACAGCAGGAAATGTCCTGTTCTCACACCAAGAGACGTTATTTTTTCCAAATACGGTGGTAATGTTTAGACGTTACCCCCTTTCTAGCTTGAATCAAGGTTGGAATAACCCTGTCCGGCCTAGAATTTGACGCTCAACTTCCATGCCGTCAAACGTAGCCGTGGTAAGTTTTGATAGACGAGCGGCCCCTGTTGTAGAAGATCCTCGCGAAGAGTAGAGACCATGGATCCTCTAAGAGCATCTCCAGTAGATCCGCGTACCAGGCCCTTCTTGGCCAGTCCGGAGCAATGAGAATTGTTTGAATCCTCTCCCTTTTTATTCTTTTGAGAATTCTTGGGAACAATGGAAGAGGTGGAAACACGTACACCATCTGGTAGACCCATGGAGTCACCAGAGCGTCCACCACCAATGCCTGTGGGTCTCTCAACCTGGAACAATACCGCTTGGGCTTGAGAAGAGAGACAATAATGTCGATTTGTGGAATTCCCCACCGAGTCAAGCACCCGAACACCTCCGGGTGAAGGCCCCACTCTCCTGGGTGGAGGTCGTGTCTGCTGAGGAAGTCTGCTTCCCAGTTGTCTACTCCCAGAATGAAGATTGCCGACAATGCCACAGCGTGTCTTTCTGCCCAAAGGAGAATCCTCGTTACCTCTGACATTACTGCTCTGCTCTTTGTTCCGCCCTGTCGGTTTATGTACGTTACCGCCATCACATTTTCCATATGAACCTGAATGGCGTGATCTTGAAGAAGATGTGATGCCTGTAGAAGGGCGTTTTATATGGCCCTTAGTTCCAGAATGTTGATTGGAAGAATGGTTTCCTGACTTGACCATTTTCCTTGGAACTGTTCCCCATGGGTGTCTGCTCCCCAACCTCCGAGACTTGCATCTGTGGTTAGCAAAATCCAATTTCTCTGACGTCCTAGTGGATGCTGGGAACTCCGAAAGGACCATGGGGAATAGCGGCTCCGCAGGAGACTGGGCACAACTAAAGAAAGCTTTTAGGTCACCTGGTGTGCACTGGCCCCTCCCACTATGACCCTCCTCCAAGCCTCAGTTAGATTTTGTGCCCGGTAGAGGTTGGATGCACACTAGGGGCTCTCCTGAGCTTCTAAAAAGAAAGTATATAATTAGGTTTTTTATTTTACAGTGAGACCTGCTGGCAACAGGCTCACTGCAGCGAGGGACTAAGGGGAGAAGAAGCGAACCTACCTGCTTGCAGCTAGCTTGGGCTTCTTAGGCTACTGGACACCATTAGCTCCAGAGGGATCGACCGCATGGAACTGGCCTTGGTGTTCGGTCCCGGAGCCGTTCCGCCGTCCCCCTTACAGAGCCAGAAGCAAGAAGAGGTCCGGAAAATCGGCGGCAGAAGACATCAGTCTTCACCAAGGTAGCGCACAGCACTGCAGCTGTGCGCCATTGCTCCTCATACACACTTCACACTCCGGTCACTGAGGGTGCAGGGCGCTAGGGGGGGCGCCCTGAGCAGCAATAAATACACCTTGGCTGGCAAAAATACCACAATATATAGCCCCAGAGGCTATATATGTGATAATTACCCCTGCCAGAATCCATAAAAAAGCGGGAGAATAGTCCGCGAAAAAGGGGCGGAGCTATCTCCTTCAGCACACTGGCGCCATTTCTCCCTCACAGCTCCGCTGGAAGGAAGCTCCCTGGCTCTCTCCTGCAGTCTACACTACAGAAAAGGGTAAAAAAGAGAGGGGGGGCACTAAATTTAGGCGCAGTATATATAACAGCAGCTATAGGGGACATAATTCAGTTAGTCCCTGCATTATATAGCGCTCTGGTGTGTGCTGGCATACTCTCACTCTGTCTCCCCAAAGGGCTTTTGTGGGTCCTGTCCTCTGTTAGAGCATTCCCTGTGTGTGCGCGGTGTGTCGGTACGGCTGTGTCGACATGTTTGATGAGGATAATGATGTGGAGGCGGAGCAGATGCCTATAGAAGGGATGTCACCCCCTGCGGGGCAGACACCTGAGTGGATGGACTTATGGAAGGAATTGCGTGCACGTGTCGACTCCTTACACAAAAAATTTGACGACATGCCAAATGCGGGACAGCCGGCTTCTCAGCTCGTGCCTGTCCAGGCGTCTCAAAGGCCATCGGGGGCTCTAAAACGCCCGCTACCTCAGATGGCAGATGCGGATGTCGACACGGATACTGACACCAGTGTCGACGACGATGAGTCTAGTCTAATATCCACTAAGGCCATTCGTTTCATGATTGAAGCAATGAAAGAGGTGTTACAAATTTCTGATATAAACCCAGGTACCACTAAAAAGGGTATTATGTTTGGGGAGAAAAAAACTACCCGTAGTTTTTCCCCCATCAGAAGAATTAAATGAAGTGTGTGAAGAAGCGTGGGCTTTCCCTGATAAAAGATTGGTAATCTCTAAGAAGTTACTAATGGCGTTCCCTTTCCCGCCAGAGGATAGGTCACGTTGGGAGACACCCCCTAGGGTGGATAAAGCGCTCACACGTTTGTCTAAAAAGGTGGCACTACCGTCTCCGGATACGGCCGCCCTCAAGGAACCTGCTGATAGAAAGCAGGAGGCGATCCTGAAGTCTGTATATACACACTCAGGCATTATACTTAGACCAGCTATTGCGTCAGCATGGATGTGCAGTGCTGCCGCTGCGTGGTCAGATTCCCTGTCAGAAAATATTGACACCCTAGACAGGGACACTATTCTGCTAACCATAGAGCATATAAAAGACTCAGTCTTATACATGAGAGATGCACAGAGGGAGATCTGCCGGCTGGCATCTAAAATAAGTGCATTGTCCATTTCTGCTAGGAGAGGCTTATGGACTCGCCAGTGGACAGGGGATGCAGATTCAAAAAGGCACATGGAAGTTTTGCCTTATAAGGGTGAGGAGTTATTTGGGGATGGTCTCTCGGACCTAGTTTCCACAGCAACTGCTGGGAAGTCAGCATTTTTACCCCATGTTCCCTCTCAGCCGAAAAAGGCGCCGTTTTATCAGGTACAGTCCTTTCGGACTCAGAAAAACAGGCGTGGAAAAGGCGGGTCCTTTCTGTCCAGAGGCAGAGGTAGGGGAAAAAGGCTGCAACAAACAGCAGGTTCACAGGAGCAAAAGTCCTCCCCCGCTTCTTCCAAGTCCGCCGCATGACGGTGGGGCTCCACAGGCGGAGCCAGGTACGGTGGGGGGCCGCCTCAAAAATTTCAGCGATCAGTGGGCTCGCTCACAGGTGGATCCCTGGATCCTGCAAATAGTATCTCAAGGGTACAAACTGGAATTCGAGGCGTCTCCACCCCACCGGTTCCTAAAATCTGCCTTGCCGATTACTCCTTCAGACAGGGAGGCTGTGCTAGCGGCAATTCACAAGCTGTATTCCCAGCAGGTGATAATCAAGGTGCCCCTACTTCAACAAGGACGGGGTTACTATTCCACACTGTTTGTGGTACCGAAACCGGACGGTTCGGTGAGACCCATTTTAAATTTGAAATCCTTGAACACATACATAAAAAAATCCAAGTTCAAGATGGAATCGCTCAGGGCGGTTATTGCAAGCCTGGACGAGGGGGATTACATGGTATCCCTGGACATCAAGGATGCTTACCTGCATGTCCCCATTTACTATCCTCACCAGGAGTACCTCAGATTTGTGGTACAGGATTGCCATTACCAATTCCAGACGCTGCCGTTTGGACTCTCCACGGCACCGAGGGTGTTTACCAAGGTAATGGCGGAAATGATGATACTCCTTCGAAGAAAGGGAGTTTTAATTATCCCGTACTTGGACGATCTCCTAATAAAGGCGAGGTCCAAGGAGCAGTTGTTGGTGGGAGTAGCACTATCTCAGGAGGTGCTACACCAGCACGGTTGGATTCTGAATATTCCAAAATCACAGCTGGTGCCGACGACACGTCTACTGTTCCTGGGTATGATTCTGGATACAGTCCAGAAAAAAGTGTTTCTCCCGGAGGAGAAAGCCAAGGAGCTGTCATCTCTAGTCAGAGACCTCCTGAAACCAAAACAGGTATCGGTGAATCACTGCACGCGGGTCCTGGGAAAGATGGTGGCTTCTTACGAAGCAATTCCTTTCGGCAGGTTCCATGCCAGAATCTTTCAGTGGGACCTGTTGGACCAATGGTCCGGATCGCATCTTCAGATGCATCGCCTAATAACCCTGTCTCCAAGAACCAGGGTGTCTCTGCTGTGGTGGCTGCAGAGTGCTCATCTTCTAGAGGGCCGCAGATTCGGCATACAGGACTGGGTCCTGGTGACCACGGATGCCAGCCTTCGAGGCTGGGGGGCAGTCACACAGGGAAGAAACTTCCAATGACTATGGTCGAGTCAGGAGACTTCCCTACACATAAATATTCTGGAACTAAGGGCCATTTACAATGCCCTAAGTCAGGCAAAATCCCTGCTTCTACACCAGCCGGTACTGATCTAGTCAGACAACATCACGGCAGTCGCCCATGTAAATCGACAGGGCGGCACAAGAAGCAGGATGGCAATGGCAGAAGCCACAAGGATTCTCCGATGGGCGGAAAATCACGTACTAGCACTGTCAGCAGTGTTCATTCCGGGAGTGGACAACTGGGAAGCAGACTTTCTCAGCAGGCACGATCTCCACCCGGGAGAGTGGGGACTTCATCCAGAAGTCTTCACGCTGATTGTAAATCGATGGGAACGGCCACAGGTGGACATGATGGCGTCCCGCCTAAAGCAAAGCATTATCACCGCATATGGCGGAAGTATGTTGCTTGGTGTGAGGCCAAAAAGGCCCCAACAGAGGAATTTCAACTAGGTCGATTTCTGCATTTCCTACAAGCAGGAGTGACTATGGGCCTGAAATTAGGCTCCATTAAGGTACAGATCTCGGCTCTGTCGATTTTCTTCCAGAAAGAACTAGCTTCACTACCTGAAGTTCAGACGTTTGTGAAAGGAGTGCTGCATATTCAGCCCCCGTTTGTGCCTCCAGTGGCACCTTGGGATCTCAACGTGGTATTGAGTTTCTTAAAATCACATTGGTTTGAGCCACTTAAAACCGTGGATCTAAAATATCTCACGTGGAAAGTGGTCATGTTATTGGCCTTGGCTTCAGCCAGGCGTGTGTCAGAATTGGCAGCTTTGTCATGTAAAAGCCCTTATCTGATTTTCCATATGGATAGGGCGGAATTGAGGACTCGTCCCCAGTTTCTCCCTAAGGTGGTATCAGCTTTTCACTTGAACCAACCTATTGTGGTGCCTGCGGCTACTAGGGACTTGGAGGATTCCAAGTTACTGGACGTAGTCAGGGCCTTGAAAATTTATGTTTCCAGGACGGCTAGAGTCAGGAAAACTGACTCGCTATTTATCCTGTATGCACCCAACAAACTGGGTGCTCCTGCTTCTAAGCCGACTATTGCTCGCTGGATTTGTAGCACAATTCAGCTGGCGCATTCTGCGGCTGGACTGCCGCATCCTAAATCAGTAAAAGCCCATTCCACAAGGAAGGTGGGCTCATCTTGGGCGGCTGCCCGAGGGGTCTCGGCTTTACAACTTTGCCGAGCTGCTACTTGGTCAGGGGCAAACACGTTTGCAAAATTCTACATATTTGATACCCTGGCTGAGGAGGACCTTGAGTTCTCTCATTCGGTGCTGCAGAGTCATCCGCACTCTCCCGCCCGTTTAAGAGCTTTGGTATAATCCCCATGGTCCTTTCGGAGTTCCCAGCATCCACCAGGACGTCAGAGAAAATAAGATTTTACTCACCGGTAAATCTATTTCTCGTAGTCCGTAGTGGATGCTGGGCGCCCATCCCAAGTGCGGATTGTCTGCAATACTTGTACATAGTTATTGTTAACTAAAGGGTTATTGTTGAGCCATCTGTTGAGAGGCTCAGTTGTTTTCATACTGTTAAACTGGGTATAGTATCACGAGTTATACGGTGTGATTGGTGTGGCTGGTAGGAGTCTTACCCGGGATTCAAAATCCTTCCTTATTATGTCAGCTCGTCCGGGCACAGTGTCCTAACTGAGGCTTGGAGGAGGGTCATAGTGGGAGGGGCCAGTGCACACCAGGTGACCTAAAAGCTTTCTTTAGTTGTGCCCAGTCTCCTGCGGAGCCGCTATTCCCCATGGTCCTTTCGGAGTTCCCAGCATCCACTACGGACTACGAGAAATAGATTTACCGGTGAGTAAAATCTTATTTTTGAATCCTGAACAGTCGGCCCTCAGTCAGGTGAGAAGTCTTAAGCCACCACAGAAGAGAAATCCTGGCTTTTGGCGACAGACATATCCTCTGGTGCATGTGAAGATGCGATCCAGGCCATTTGTCCAACAGATCCAGCTGGAAGGGCCTTGCATGAAACCTTCCGTACTGCAGTTCCTCGTAAGAGGCTACCATCTACCCCAGAAGGTGAATGCATAGATGCACCGATATCCGGGTTGGTTTTAGAACATCCCGCACAGTCGACTGGATTACCAATGCCTTTTCTAATGGAAGGAATACCTTCTGAGCCTCCGTATCTAATTTGGCTGACCGAAAGGACTGCAAAGTTGGAGCAGAGTAGGTCTTCATAGCTATGGGGGGGCTGCGGAAGGAAGGTATGTAGACTTACCCGCCGTAGCATTGGATATCCACGTATCCAGTTAATCTCCAAACAGGGCCTCACCTGTGAATGGTAGGCTTTCCACGCCTTTCATGGAATCTGCATCCGCAGTCCACTGGTGTAGCCACAAGCCTCTGCGTGCTGACACTGCCATGGCAGTGGTGCGTGCGTTGAGCAAGCCAATTTCTTTTATGGCCTCCACCATATAACTTGCAGAGTCCTGTCTATGCGGTAGGAGTAAAACTATCTTCCCCCTGGATAAGGAATCTAACCAGTCAATTAGATTACCTGACCATTTAGCAATGGCACTAGTGATCCATGCACAAGAAATAGTGGGTCTCTGGGCCAGCCCAGCGGCTCTGTACAGGGATTTGAGAGTGGTCTCAATGTTGCGGTCAGCCGTGTCCTTTAAGGAGGCTGCTCCAGGGACAGGTAAGACTATCTTACGTGACAACCTAGACACCGATGAGTCAACAATCGGTGGGTTTTCCCATTTTTTCGTATCATCCTGAGGAAAAGGGAAGGATATGAGTAATCTCTTAGGGATCTGAAACTTCTTATCAGGATTAACCCAAATTTCTTCAAACAGAGAATTCAACTCTTTTGATGTAGGAAAAGTAGCAGAGGATTTCTTTTTTACATTAAAATAAGACTCCTCATCCTCCTCTGTCACCTTATCAGGAATTTGCAGGACGTCTCTAATAGCTTCTATCAGAGCCTGAACCCCTTGTGACAGAGCTGCATCCCCCCCTTCCCCCACTGAGTCCACCTCACCCTCCTCTGCGTCTGACACGTCGTCATCAGTGTCAGCCTGTAGGTTTTGGGCCAGGGTACGCTTTTGTGGACAAATGGTAGGGGTCTGAGGTGTTGGTGTGGTGCCTGAATCTCTATTCATCAGGTTAGCCACAGACTGTCTTAAGTATTGCGTTGCTTTTTCATTCTGGGATAATTTATCAGAAATATTCAAGATCATTCCTTTTAGTGAATCCAACCATGCTGGTTCGGACCCACTAGCCTGAGAATGTGTACTATCCTGAGTACACTGTAGTGATCCCCCTGGGGAAGAAAAACACTCCGCTGTGCATGAAACACACTCCTTTGACATCGTAAATGTGAAATCACACCCACACACACAGGAAAGGGTTAAGCACAAGTAACCCACACAGAGCCCTTCTAGGGAGACACAGAGTATGATGAAGCCAGCCACACAGCGCCCTTCTTGCTAATGCCAAGCTTAGCTGGGTCGCAGACTAAGCACCTTTAATAGGGGCTTAGTATTCTAACATCGCTCCCCCCCTTACTATGACCCCTTGGTACCACTGAGAAAATGTGTAGTCCTTGTGGAGGAGCTGCGCTTCCCTTCCCGTCTTGTCAGTGTGAGCTGCAGAGGGAAAATGGCGCTGGTGAGCTGCTGGATCCGCTCATAGTGAAGCCCCGCCCCCTTAATGGCACGTGGTCTTCCCAGTTTTTTTTATACTGGCTGAGATGTTTGTGATGCTTAACAGCGGGTTAGAACCCCTGTAAGCTGTACTGCCAGTGTGGGTATTGTTTTTAGCGGCTCAGCTCTCCCCTCACAGCGGAACACACACACAGCATGTTGTCCTGAGCCTGGAGACGCAGCCTGCATGTCAGTGCTGCGCTCCATACCCCTATGCTGCCATTACAGCTGGCGAAACGCTAACCGGAATGCCGGCATAGTACTCACCACTCTTCTTACTTCTGGCTCTGTTAGGGGTGGCGGCGTGCTGCGGGAATGTACGCTTGCCGTGGCGGGGCTTGCGAATGGTTCCCTCAGGAGCTCAGTGTCCTGTCAGCGGGTAACGGGACCATTAACCCTATAGGAGGTTGGGCCGTCCCCCCCCTACCTAAGTCCCACGAAGCATGCAGGCTGGTGCCAACCAGCCCTGTTTGAAAATAACAAACAGAAAATAAATGCAGAAAACTCTTCAGGAGCGTCCCTAAGCATGACCGGCTCCTCCAGACACATTTTCTAAACAGAGTCTGTTAGGAGGGGCATAGAGGGAGGAGCCAGCCCACACTATTGATTTCTTAAAGTGCCCAAGGCTCCTAGTAGACCCGTCTATACCCCATGGTACTAAATGGACCCCAATATCCTCTAGGACGTAAGAGAAACATAAATGCGTAAAATAAAAGGTTTCTCTTGCATAACGTTTTATAGCAATGTCAGTAAATAATATAATTGAAAGATTGATATTATTTACATTTGAGCTCATAAAAAACACGATGTAGGAATGGGCCCTACAGACTTGGCAACCCGCCACCGAGCTGCCCGACGGCCGATATGACA
The DNA here is from genome assembly GCF_028390025.1 of Pseudophryne corroboree. Classification (NCBI taxonomy): domain Eukaryota; kingdom Metazoa; phylum Chordata; class Amphibia; order Anura; family Myobatrachidae; genus Pseudophryne; species Pseudophryne corroboree. The sequence continues at coordinate 680,261,305 of NC_086446.1, forward strand.
GACTCACTCAAAAAATTCCGTATTTCGGAATATTTGGATAATGGATACTCAACCTGTAGCAATAAATTGCGAATCATTGGGAAAAGAAAACAATAATTATAGATTGTTTGCAGTGTTACACTTTAGGCAATCTCTACAGGGACAAATAACCCCCAGAGACATGCTTTTCCCCCTCTGTAGCTGAGAAGGTGTAGATCCCTCCCATGTGACACATTAGGGGTAATTCCAAGTTGATCGCAGCAGGAAATTTTTTAGCAGTTGGGCAAAACCATGTGCACTGCAGGGGGGGCAGATATAACATGTGCAGAGAGAGAGATAGATTTGGGTGTGGTGAGTTTAATCTGCAATCTAAATTGGTGTAAAAATAAAGCAGCCAGTATTTACCCTGCACAGAAAAAAAATAACCCACCCAAATCTAACTCTCTCTGCAAATGTTATATCTGCCCCCCCCCCCCCCTGCAGTGCACATGGTTTTGCCCAACTGCTAAAAAATATCCTGCTGCGATCAACTTGGAATTACCCCCATTGTTACCACTCTACTTAATAGCACCATAGACTTCAATCAAGTACGCCTAAACCTAGTTATTCAGTAGATACCGTTTGTATAACACTACGCTGTCTAAAGAATAACTGACCCCAGTAGCTGGATGAATTATGCATATTGAGCTAAGAAACAGCATTACAGTGGTCATAGTGTGGGTTCCATAGGGGATACTCACATCCTATTACTCGATGGAGAACACACATAGGAACTTTTCACAGGTGGGGTTCTCCTTTCATGAACTTCCAGATGTTCACAGTGCAAGGTGATGTTTGGAAATTGGATTTTATGTAACATCAATGGGAGTCTACTACAGTACAGAGGTAGGTAAACTGTGTCACTCCTGCTGCTGCTGAACTACACATCCCAGCAGGCGCTGCCACAGATTTGTTGTTAGGGCATTTTAATAGTATGACAGGACATGCTGGGATGTGTAGTTTCAGCTTAAGAATGTTCTAAGCTCACTGAGTGAGCTCATGAGTGAGACAAAGTCATCCACGGGTCTTCTTACAGATAATCAGTGAGAAAACCTTTAATAATTATTTTTTTCTGATTCCCGTATGGTAGTTTCTGGCTGTTTTGGGTGTAAGTGATGAGGAGGATGACTTCCAGCCATGACCACAGATTAGCCTGCTTCTTCTTTAACAATTAGACAAGCTTTCAAAGCTAACCACTCAAGTCTTAGCTTTATACTACAACAGTGGCAGTTTTCCAGCTTGTTCCCATTTTGTAGGATACTCACTGGGTACACTGATGCTACCGTTTCCTGGGGCCTGATGTGCAGATAAGCATATATTTCACTATGAAAATATACGCACTTTTGTTATGTTATTTGCACTTTGGGGGTAATTCAGACATGATCGCTCGATAGCTGTTTTTTTTGCAGTCCTGCGTTTGCATAGTCGCTGCCCACCGGGGAGTGTATTTTAGCTCTGCAAGTGTGCAATCGCATGTGCAGCCGAGCGGTACAAAAAAAAAAAACAAAAAAAACTTTGTGCAGTTTCTGAGTTGCCCAGGACTTACTCAGCCACTGCGATCACTTCAGCCTGTCCGGGGCCGGAATTGACGTCAGACACCTGCTCTGCAAACGCTTGGACGCGCCTGCGTTTTTCCAACCACTCCCTGAAAACGGTCAGTATCCACCCACAAACGATGATGTGCTGCAAGTCAGATGGAATGACCCCACTGGCGATGGCATACAGCTGAATGATAGATGTACCGCCATCTTGTGCGCTCATACACTAGACCGTGCATTGTGTACAGCCGCGCGACATCAGTACATCGGCTAAAACACACATCGTGCTGATGTGTACACCACCTAAGAGAAGCATCAGCAACAGGACAGGTGGGACTATTGTAATGGTTATACATTTGAATAATTGCTTGTGCCGCAGGAGTATATACATGTATATATGTTTGTGCTCTAACAGTGGAACTGTAATATTCACGTTACAATTCCACGAATGAGAAGAGCGGAGGGAGCGCCAGAGCAATAAGTCCCTCTCATCGCTCGGGTTATTTTACACTGTGGCATCTGAGCAACATTATTTGTCAATTAGCAGAAACTCTATGCATGCATTGGGCATGCTTAGTAAAGCGGAACGGGATCTCTAGAGTGATAATGAACACTTATCAGCCAATAGTTTTCACTCCGCTACCATAGCAATAAAATAATGTTATAAATAGATTACTGATTGTCATTGGTTATAAATAGATCCCTAGTTGTTAAGGTATTCCAGTAGCATAAGAAATGATAAGTAACCTTGAATGTGAACCCATAGAAATATGGGTGTGCTTATTTGTTATTTTCATTTTATTTAACAATAATTATTATTCCACCATCGGATGGAAAAAGTCTACAGTAAAAGTCTGAGTTGTAATAAACAAAATAAGCATATTAATTTCTGCATACTGTTAACATTGCATTTTGCATCCTTTTACATCTGACGTTCTCACATTAAAATTAATTGGCATTGATTTAAATGATAACATTTTATCTGCACTTTTATCCCCTGAAGTGATCATTCTGTGCTGGGAATTCAGAAATTGGATTCTGGACGAAATCTCTTTTAAAATCTAGTCTTGTATTTATAACATTATGGATATTTCTGAAGATCACAGATATCTAATTGTGTTATAGAAACAGAAAAATAAATATTGAGTGAAAACAGAAACAAACACTATTTGGTATTACTACTAAAATTCATTTTATTTCCCTTTCTTTTGACCAATACATTTAAAAGTAACACATTGAGCTTTACAATAGAACAAAATAGCACTCAGACAGTTGGAATAAATTGTAGGGCTGCAGAAATCAGATACTGAACATCAAGACATAAAGGGACATTAGAGCAGGAGTAAAATCCCTCTGGTTTCCTTCTGTAAAATACAGCAGATGCAACATGGGCTGTGATTCATTGAGCAATAATCCCTGTATGATGCGAAACCCACATGATCTTTTGATAAACAAAATTGCTTGAGACATAATGAGGTCTTCAGGCTGCTCACATGCATTAATGTAACCTGTATGTAGCAATACAATGAAACATCAGTAATCTGGAAACTTCTACACTCTTACACTGTTTATGGAAAATTGGTAATTTCCAAATGTATTCAGCGGAAAGAAAATATTTTATTTTAGTGTAACATAAGCTTAATATAAAAGGCACACTAATCCTATTTATTGTCTTCACTTTCTACTTGTCCAGTTTAAGAGATCAATGCATAATAAGATTCCCACTGCATGACTGTACATGGGGTTCTATAAAGGAATCACTAAACATGCATTAAGGGTTTAGCTGGTGCGCGGAGCCAGTTTTTGGCCTCTTTCTCACCCTCTCTTATCCCACCTAAAAGCTCTCCTGTCTAGAATATTTATGTGTGACATTTCTCAGGCAATAGAGTAGCTTGGGCATATGATCTTATGGTATTGGCAGAGTCATATGTCATTGTGCAAGGGAGAACAGTCATTTGGAGCATAATGTATGACAGAGCAAAGAAAAGGGAGCTGAGCTCACACGCTAGTATGCCTATAGCCTGGACAGAGTGCTAGTAAATGACAGGACTTCTATAATACACTGCAGAGCAATGTGCTGTAACCAATAGCAACCATCAGCCTGCATCACTATAGTCTTATATGACTAATGTAAGCCAAGAGCTGTCTGTTTGATATGAGCTACAAACATTCTGCTTACATAGGACCCTCTGTCTACCTGTAAATTTAATACACTTAAACAAAATAGAATGTACAATGCCTAAATCTTAAGCAGGTGATCTAAAACAGCTGATGTAAAACTTGTCAAGAGGGGTGATGGGCTTTACAGCAAACATTCCCACTCTCCTGGAATTTCTGGGAGACTCTTGAACATGGGAGGGAGTTCTCCTGGCTTCCATAGCTACCACTTCTCAGGTGAAAGGGAGGAGCAGACAGACCTGTTGACACGGTTCGCTATGAATCACATCTTTGTGGTCCACCGACACCGGCATCCTGACAATTAGAATACCGACAGGGGACGGGGTAATTATTTTACCCTTCCTGTGTCCCGCCTGGGGGTGGCGGCTAGCGCTCAGATAGTGGGGGTAGCGGCTAGGGCTAAGACTTAGGGGTGTGGCAGCTGCGGCTAACACCCTCTCTAGTGCCTAACCCCCTCACCCCCTGGGCCCTAACCTTAACCATTCTCCCGATACCTCCAGGATGTCATCGATCGGCGTTCCGGCACCGGGATTCTGAGTAGTGTCGAGATTCCGGCGTCGGTCACATGACCGCCGGCATCCTGACCGTATCCGTAATAGCATGCCAAGCAACATTTTCCCTCCCCCCACCTCCTGCTGTCATGGATCAGAGTGAGGGTGTAAACCCCAAGCCAGAGTCCCTCTTCCAGGTGGACGATGGGGGAATTTTTGTTGCTGCATGCTTTTTAAAGCCTTTACTTAACAAAACAGACCCTTGTCATAGAGGTGACAGGACCTTTCATATATCACAAATTCCCCCAATTAGTGCTGGTGGTGGAGTTGAAAGCAGCATGTCATTTCTGCATAAATCCAGGTATAGGGTCTATTTGCTCTGCAGTTACAATAACAGCAATAGAGAACCAGGGGAGGCCCCAACCTTCTGTTTTCCCTATGTGACTGCTCCCAGCAGAGGAATCTCTGTGAAACATGTTGTCATATGTACTTCGGAAATAATCAAGAGAATGTCACGGTTTAAAAGGCATAGATCCTACAGATTAAACTGGTTTAGTGTCAGGCTTGTACTAAGCAGACATGAATTCCTCAACGCTGAGGCCGCTCTAGGAAAAGTGATATAGAAAAGCTGTAATAAACTACAAATAAAACACCTTTTTTTCTAGAAGTGTGGATTATGAAATTTAGGCCACTGTCTATACTTTCAGTGAGGGTTTCCATCTTTCATAGTCAGAAGTCATAAGGGTTGATGTAAAAGAGTGAAATGGCTCAGTTGGAGAAATTGCCCATAGCAACCAGCTTCTCCCTAACATTTTCTAGAATGTACTTGAAAAATGCTACCTCAAAGCATACTGCTTGCTTTTGCCAACTTCTCGATCCATAAATCTCCTAGTTCTTAATGGGAAGGCTGCAAACACATTAGAAATACACTTATGTGTCTCATCCTATTTAAAAAGTTGCTTGTATGAGGTGATCTGAACATCTAAGATAGTTGGGCATTTGTGACGCTATTATAATATTTTCAGTCTGCAACAGACAAAACTTATTAAGAGACGTTAAGCCTATTTTTATTACCCATTTCAATTTGTCATATGTAAAAGTAAGGAGATAACTATCTATATATTAATAGCAGAAGTACAACTTTTATGAGTAATATATTTCTATGAAGCCATTGTCACATCATATACCAAATCAAAGGTCTTGGTCCGTACATTTGCAGAAAAATATTGGCGTTGTAATTGGTTGCTTCGTTTTTGAGTTACATGGCAAAATGTCCGCCTGCCATTTACAATGCACAGTCATTGTGCTCTGGAAAATGTGACAGTTGGTGAACTTCTCCCTGTGCCTCCCTGTTGGGTGACCTGGAACATGTGACCTGCTGGGTGGTCTGGAAACTGTGACAGTAATTTGCAGCCACCCACTAAGCAGGGATTTTTTAAATTGACTCCTAAGAGGGTGAAAAGGGGTAACATGTTCCACCCAGCAAATCTCTGCCTGCTTAAAACTGGACACATCAGTTAGTATACTATTTGTTATTAAAGCTGCAGGGTTTAATGTGGCATATGTGATGCTTGACACGCAATCAGAGATAACTGCATGTGTCGCTGGGCAACTTGTCAGGATCATGTATGGTGGTATCTGAAAAGTCCACATGTTCGATAATCTGATCAAAAGGAAGCGGATCCCTGAGCATGTTGGTAAATGTAGTCAGACATTTATCATAGAGACCCATTACTTCTATGCAGGATTGCCATCAGAAAATGTGGGGCCCACCACAACAAACACGCTGCCCCACAGCCACACGCACACTGTTCCATAGTCACACATACACACAAAACCTGCACCACCCCCTCGCAGCTCCAGCCTCACCTTCCACTCCCCCTGCAGTGCCCACAGCTTACCATTGTGCAGGCAGGAGACGGAGATTGCAGCAGGTCCATGCATTGAAAGGGGGCCCGAGTGACAGCAGTGAAGATCACGATCTCCAGCAGACAACCATGCAGGAACAACTATGGAGGGAGGGACGGAGCCGTTGGTGTTATTTTGAGTGCAGCGCTGACCGCAAGCCTTTTCGGAGATCACGGACCGGCAACCAATCAGGAGCTGCCCACTGCCATCTTTGTCCCTTTGTGTTTGTCTGCCGGTGTTCCAATCATCACTGCTGCCACCCAGGCTCCCACTCGGATAGGCCTGGGACTGAAGTCCCAGCCGTCCCCTTTTGAGGGCAGCCCAGTTTCTACGTGTGTGGGGTCAACTTCCAACAGATCCCAGTGATGATGGAAAACATCTGACATACAGTAGGTGTCAAAATGGTTGGATCTCATCCAGTTTAGACACCAGAGCTTACCGTTCACTAGAAGGATTGCCTTGGTCTTGTGAGGCCATGAGTGACAGAAAGCAGGTGTGACATCACTATGGGTGTAGTATGATGTAATTGGGTGTGTAGCAGGTCTGGAAGGTTGGAAAATATGATAAGAGCAGGAGGGAGGAAGTGGCATACACCCTCATTTTGCTCATAGCTTGTACAGAGATGAAGCTATAATGTGTGTCTAACCAATTTAAAAATAAAAGTAATTTTAAGTGGTGAGACAAACAGATCTGTTTAATGAATTGACCCAAATAAAACATCTAGTGCGTAAGAGTAAAAGATACTCTTAACATACAGCAAAATGTATTTGTCATACAATATATTCTATGGAGATTCTCAGGAAAACTAGGAGCCAGAAGAGTCTAGGGAGGGTTGCTCTAGAAGCAAAGTGTACTGCCATCATAACCACATCAGTTAGCACTGCCTTTATATGGGTGTTGTGGCTGGTTACACAGTTTCACTTGTTCTATTTGACAGGTGTATGACGCTAATGTCCTGTACAATACATGTCTTCACTGCACAAAATGGTAATTTTTATACTTACTGTTCGTTATACACTTAAAAACAAAATTATAAATACCACTGAAAACACATGTAAAATACATTTAAAAAAAAAAAGTGTATTGAAAGCAGTTGCTAACATTTTTATTTGGGTTAAGGAGATCATTAGAAGTAACTTCACAGACTTCAAATGTATTTATTTGTGCACTAGCACAATGCACAAAACAATGGAAACGTGGAGATAAAAAAAGGGCTAATCAAACAGCTCCTGTCATTTTGAAAAATGACAGTTAGGTGCAGATTGGTTGGTACTTTCTCTCTCTCCGAGGCTTGATACATCTGCCCCCTGGTCCTGCAACATCACCCACACTACGTGATCTACTGTATCTCCAAGCATTGATAAATCTGCCCCTTACGTTATGCAGAGTACTGAATGAAGCGCTTTCACAGATAGATATAGGCTACCATACTCACATCAGTAATAATTCAGTAATTGCTGAAACAACTGTCCGACATGACGCCACATTTAGGAGATCAGTGATTGGGTGGAAGTTTCAGCCGGTCCATTCATAACCCAACTGTACTGTACAACGTCTCTCAGTTACTGGGCTTTCTAAGGAGATTAGGATTGTACAAATAACAGGATACACTTGGAGCAATCTAATACTTTTTTGTTTCAGTACAGTTTGAATAATTCATTGAAAAACCAGCCAACACCGCACTAACAATATGCTAAGTAATCCATGTAAAAATTATACAATATACAAAAACGTGCATATTGGAATTAACTTCATTTTAACAATAACGGTTATCCCAGCATAATTTTTTTTAACCAAACATCTTAATAAATATTTATATAAACGGTTTCTTACTAGACAGATGCAAATTCTTATTTTGACTATTTTACAGTATAGTTTAAAAACATAAATTCTAAATGTGTACCTTAGTGTTACCTATCATTTGCGACCTTTGTATATACAGGAGAGGACATAGGTAAACGCATAGATAGGTATTATCCAGCAATAGTATATGCAGTGACCCCAGAAGCTGAGCACAGATTAACACTTCTCTTTATTCCATCATAGCATCATTATTCCAAAGCCATTTACCAATGAAATGATACACCAGCCCTGTGGTCCCCACAGATCCATTTGCCAAACGGCTGTCCTCTATAACTCATCACCACCGTTGGATCACACTCCAGTACATACATGACCTTTGTACCTGGAAAACTTTGGTCTTGCATTGAGAAGTGTAGCCACCTTCTGAGGCATCGCCTGCATAAAATGGGTGGTTTCTGGTGGACTCATGATTTGTGAGTTGACCCAAGATTTAAGATCCTACAGTAAATGTAAGTGTAATCAAATATTTTTGAATGTCAAGTGTTTCTGGATTGCCGTTATCAAAACTTCCATCTGACAGTAAGATTGTTGTTAGCTAGATCATCTTTACATTTACCCGAAATAGATTTAAAGCATAAGGAAATCACTGCCAAATGTCAGCCAGATCAAGGGGCAAAAATAGCTTGATCTCCATTTTATATTAGGAGCGATGTAATCAAAAGCTTTTGCTATTCCACTCAAATTAACAATTAATGAATTTAGATCATAGATGTTTATTAGATGACCTACCGCTCTTTGGACAAATACACTGTAACCAATAGCAACCAGGCATTTACTTTCATGTTCTGAGCTGTATTAGAACAGATTGGGCGTTAAGAAAAACAAAACATCAGCACATTTCACCAGCTATCAATGGAGGTCCTTTAGTGTTTTTTAGGGTTTTGCACTTCTTATATTTAACGTCTGTAGTACGCGTCTCCACTGCATTAAGTGGTTATTGCTACAATATACAGGGAGCGCAGGAATGATTTTAGAACGAGTATCTCTCTGGAATAGTTGCATGGGGTGGAATCAAATAAAACAGGTGCATGGCAAACAGTGAGCAATAAGCCACAATCACCAGGTCCTGGATTATTTTTTTATTATTATTATTAAAACATTTTTTTTTTTTTTTTTAACACGGTCAAGACATTTTAGCAAATGTCTGCATTGGTTGCTATAGGTTACAAACATGCCTGCTCTAAGTAGAGGTACTTCTCATTAATCAATGAGGTAGGAGTGAAGCATTAGGGCGATGAATAGGGAAGAAAATCTCAAGCTATTAACTGTCTGTGAGCATTGGGTGGAATTACTGGATGAACAGCTGCAGCTATAGAGAGGTTGCGGTAGCCTGCCTCTTATGGTAAACATCACTTGAGCAGCATTTGTGGCAGATCTACAAACAAGGAGTTTTATTGCCATATAGTCCCTTCCTATACCCTAATGGTGTATACAGACTAGAGGTCATCCTGGAATTAATGCAGAGCGAATTCTATTTAATAGTATTCCTATGTAGCCCACTGATGTCAATGAATGGTACTAATGGCATTAGACAAAGGTGCTTTTCTATACCTACAGTAGATCTTGGAGTCTAGGATAGATGAGTAATTGAAAATATTACATAGATGGCAGGTGGGCTAAGAAACAGATTAGACATGCTTTGTTGCAGTGACACAGACCAGCATATAGGTGTTTGTATGCACTGTATCCAGAATCTGTGAAAAAACATAAAACATCAGCCGTGACTACTTAGAGTCCGTTGCAGGGAAAAGAACGTTGGTGGTAAAGCAGTCTGTGTGAGCCTTTGCTGCTTTCAGTCCTTTATTTCTTCTTTGCATTCACATTTTTGCAAACCCAGTTCATTCCATCCTAGAAAAACAGATGCAAGTTTAGCAAATAAGCAACCATAAGAAATCTACATGCTTTATATACAGTCGCCCATTATACCTTTCACAGCTTATACATGCCCACCAGAAACTTTTACTAAAAACATGGGGGTCAATTTACTAAGGTGGGAGTTTTTTTTTTAGAACTGGTGATGATGCCCATAGCAACCAATCAGATTCTACGTAACATTTAATTAGCTGCTTCTAGCAGATAATAGATAGAATCTGATTAATTGCTATGGGCAACATCACCAGTTCCCAAAAAACCCCCCAAAAAACACACAACTCTCACTTTAGTAAATGTTGCTTTTGCTTTTATCTTTTAGCTCCTTCTGTGTATCCCAGCATTTATACCCTCATGTAGAACTGCTTATTGTGGTCACCCTAACACAGCATACAAGTTAATAAATTAAAGAAATCTGAATGTGGAAATATAGTAATAAACCTTTATTTATAAAACTCTAGATAATCAAAAGAAGTATACAGTGCTCCAATTATTTATGTTCTGCATAACGACCTATTTACATGAATGTAGTTTTCCACACTATAACCTGACAGAGATTAGGGTTAAAAAGATCAAGACTTAGATAAAATGAATTTGCTTATCTCCACGAAATCTGTAGCAAAGCACTTAAACAACTGTGATCATAGGTGTGCGCAGGGGGGGTGCCTGGTGCGCACAGGCACCCCCTAATGTCTGGCACCCTGATCTCACATGCCTGATGCAGCGATCGCCGAGCAAGCTGATTGCTGTCCCCTCTGCTTTGCACCCTGTCAGGACTGTATTACTGACCGGACGCCTGGGTTAATCAAGGGTGCCACTGCCACCGGCTTTCAAACTCCCGGCTCCACCTACATGTACAAAAATAGCGTGATGTGATTACCTCATGCTGGTCGCACACCCACCCGCCACATGCCCACCTCTCTCCTTCTATGCTATGCCAACGCCAGCCACTGATGAGGAGCAGCATACAGCCAGTGTTCCTCTTAGGAAGACAAATTCAATACCGGCAGGAGGTCGGCAGCAACATTGACACGTCACTCGTTTTTCCAGCAGCAGCAGTACTAGTCTGCGACTGTCAGTGTCAGTGAGTGACTGACTTGTAAGTAAGCTGCTGCAGCTTGCAGAGGAAATAGAGGGGGAGCCAGACCAGGCTGAGGAGGAGCAGGGTAATTGCAGTGAGTGCCATCAGGGGTGTTTGTTTGGTGCACACCACAACATCTGACAATGTATCTGCTTTATTAGAATTAGTACAAGGGTGGATATTTTATATTGCGTTGACCATCAATAGATGGTGCTGGACACGCCCAAAAGGCGGTGCTAGACACACCCCTCCGATGGTGCACCCCCTAATAAAATGTTCTGCGCACGCCTATGACTGTGATGTTTAGGACATAAAAACTACCCAAGAACATGAGCAGTAAGTGCAATAAAACAACATCCAGAGCTTCAGATAATATTGCACAGGGTTTAAAAGGCAAGGTCTAACCATTGCTACACACTGGTCATCTGGTAAGAGTTCATACACTGCGACATACTTGCCGACTTTAAGGCTGCTCTCTCCGGGAGAGAGCAGCCAGGTCGGCTCAGCAGGGAGGTGGGCAGTGACGTGCGTGCAGAGGGGGACGGGCCAGAGGCAGAACGGGGCCGTGGCGGGGGGAGTGATGGAGGGATCGCGTCATGTAAGCCACGGCCCTCGCTGTGTAATGCCGCTATTACCGGCATTATACAGCAGGGGGCGTGGCTATGATGACGTGATTCAACAAGAATCGCGTCATCGCCTGCCTGGACCGCCCATTTTACTCGCTAAGTGGGCGGCCGGGCAGGGGGAACCCCTGAAATCGGGAGACTTGCCTGCTCTTCCGGGGGACCGGGAGGGTCACCCGATTTTCGGGAGCCTCCTGGCCATTCTGGGAGAGTAGGCAAGTATGCACTGCGAGGATTATATTACATCAAATCTGGATTCTTAAAAGAATGATCTATACTGAACAATACAAGCTCAGCCGCTATGAAGGCGGGTGGATGTAGGAGGTGACAGATGGTGCCTCAGAAAATTTGTTGCTATGTTAATGCTTTTTCTTGTACCATGAAATTGGTTTAAATGTTGGAAAAGGTAAAAAGGAGGAAAAGAATCTCCAGGATGAAAATGTAACATTAACAGAGCCCATCGCTTACGCACAGAGGAGGCCGCCATTTTGTGGATTGAACAGTTAAGACCAGTGGTGCCAAGAGGGGAAAAGAGTGGGTACTAATTACCAAAGTTTGTCTGGGGGGCCTGAATGAGCCATGGAGGCAGGACACAGACTTTTTAGAGACCATTTTGGTGAATTCATATGGTTACACCCCACTCGTGCGAAGGGGGTGCATGAGGTCTCTAAAGGCCCCCATACACTACAGCAGGCATTCCCAACCACGGCCCTCAAGGCACACCAACAGTGCAGGTTTTAGTGATATTCAGGCTGCATCACAGATGGTTAAATCAAAATAACTGAGCTACTAATTAAGTCACCTGTGCTGCAGCCTGGATATCACTAAAACCTGCACTGTTGGTGTGCCTTGAGGGCCATGGTTGGGAATGCCTGCACTACAGCAATATGTCTGAGGCTGAAGTTGGAGGCGATTTCCCTTGAACTCTCCCGGGAGCTTCCCAGGACTGGTTCCATACGATTCGGTACATTTTGCATGCGATATATCTTATGCGATCCCAGCCATGCCTGCGGGAACCAACATATCACGAGTGCAGCACTAACGATCTAGGGGAGCCGATCCGACCCTCACAGGAACGCGCATCGGATCGGAAACACATCCAAAATGCCCAATTTCACCCGATATATCGGCCCGAATGCCCGAAATTGGATGAAATCGGGTATTATCATTCTAGTGTATGGGGCCCTTTAGGCAGTGGTTCCCAAAGCACCCCAACAGCCAGGTTTTAGGTATATCCCTGCTTGTGCACAGATGGTAGAATCAAACTAACCTGGGTACTAATTAAGTCACCAGTGCCTAAGCACGGATAGCCCTAAAACTTGTACGGCTGGGGTGCCTTAAGGACCGCGTTTGGGAACCACTGCTCTAAGGCCCTGATCATGACTACAGAGTAACCATTCACCTGAAACCAATGTACTATCTATAGCTCCATAGCATAGCCATTATACTGTCAAATAGGACACAGCCTTTCCTTTACATTCAATGTGGACTTAAACCCCGTACACACGGGCAAGATGTGTGCTGAGCGATCTAGCATAGACCGCTCACCACACATCACTCCCCCTTGCTCAGCACACATCTCTCCCCGCCGCTCAGCACACAGCACGATGAGTGCAGAGCGAGGGGATGGGGCACTCATTTCACCCAGCAGTGAAATGAGCGATCTCACTAGATTTGACATGCATGCATGCCAAATCTAGAGAAGACGATAGTGGCATGTGGGATTGCGCATCGCTGTCGCCGGCACCCTACACACGGAGAGATCCGTGCTTAATTTCTGAGCAATCTAGTTAGATTGCTTAGAATTTAAGCACGGTTCTCTCTGTGTGTACCTCCCTTTACTCATGCAACTAAAAAAAGAACAGGTTGCAGCAAAGATCTAAAAGGCAAAACTCAATAACTGTGATAAAACAATGAAGAAGTCAGTAGCCAGTCAGAAGTTCTTCCATTAAGCTCACCAAGAAATACACTATACAATGTTATGCGCCGACTCAGTCAAAACGTGCATTAAGTTTTTTCTTTAAAACAATAAAACTTGTCTGTTTGGGGAAACTTGTAAACTATTGTACTAATCACTAGGACTACAAATCGCTTCACTGGCTGAATGATGCCACTGGTTACACACTAACAACTGGTTCAATCCACAAAGTGACTGGCTTCACTATACATGTTCAACAAGTAGCCTTCTACACATATAGGGGTATATGGTATTTACTAATGTTCGATTTTGGTAATTTTGCACTTGATTTACTAAAGGAAAAATTAAATGTAAAAATAGGATTTTAATACCTACCGGGGTATAGACGGGATCCGCAGGAGACATGGGCACTTTAAGACTTTAAAAGGGGTGTGAACTGGCTCCTCCATCTATGCCCCTCCTCCAGACTCCAGTTATAGGAACTGTGCCAAGGGAGACGGACATTTCGAGGAAAAGGATTTATTTAATTTTTAAATTAGGGTGAGATACATACCAGCTCACACCTCAAACACGCCGTACAACATGGCACTCAACAACAACGCATGCAACGGCATGACCAACATCAGCCACAGACTGACTGTACTTAACTCAACATGAGTGTAACCAAAACCAAACTGCAGATACAGCCCGCACTGGGACGGGCGCCCAGCATCCTCTACGGACTAAGAGAAAAGGATTTACCAGTAGGTATTAAAATTCTATTTTCTCATACGTCCTAGAGGATGCTGGGGATGCTTCAAGAACCATGGGGTTTATACCAAAGCTCTAGAACGGGCGGGAGAGTGCGGATGACTCTGCAGCACCGATTGACCAAACAAGAGGTCTTCCTCAGCCAGGGTATCAAACTTGTAAAACTTTGCAAAGGTGCCTGATCCCGACCAAGTAGCAGCTCGGCAAAGCTGTAATGCAGAGACCCCTCGGGCAGCAGCCCAGGATGAACCCACCTTTCTGGTAGAATGGGCTTTCACCGATTTCGGTAACAGCAATCCTGCCATAGAATGAGCCTGCTCAATCGTATTACAGATCCAGCGTGCAATAGTCTGCTTGGAAGCAGGAGCCCCAATCTTGTTGGGAGTCCACAGGACAAACAGAGCCTCTGTTTTCCTAATCTGCGCCGTTCTGGCAACATAGATCTTCAAAGCTCTGACCACATCGAGAGACTTCGACTCCCCCAAGGCGTCAGTAGCCACTGACCAACATCACCACAATAGGCTGGTTTACATGAAATGATGAAACCACTTTTGGCAGAAATTGCTGACGAGTTCTCAACTCCACTCTATCAGCAAGGAAGATTAAATAGGGGCTTTTGTGAGACAAAGCCGCCAACTCAGATACCCGCCTTGCGGATGCCAAGGCCAACAACATGACTACTTTCCAAGTAAGGAATTTTAACTCAACCTTACGTAAAGGTTCAAACCAATGAGATTGCAGGAACTGCAATACCACATTAAGGGGGTAATTCTGAGTTGATCGTAGCAGGAACTTTGTTAGCAGTTGGGCAAAACCATGTTCACTGCAGGGGAGGCAGATATAACATTTGCAGAGAGAGATAGATTTGGGTGTGGTGAGTTCAATCTGCAATCTAAATTGCAGTGTAAAAATAAAGCAGCCAGTATTTACCCTGAACAGAAACAAAATAACCAACCCAAATCTAACTCTCTCTGCAAATGTTATATCTGCCCCACCCCCCTGCAGTGCACATGGTTTTGCCCAACTTCTAAAAAATTGCCTGCTGCGATCAACTTGGAATTACCCCCTAAGACCCTACGCCACAGGAGGCACAAATGGAGGTTGGATGTGCAGCACACCTTTCATAAAGGTCTGAACTTCTGGAAGGGAGGCCAATTCTTTCTGAAAGAAAATTGATAAGGCCGAAATTTGTACTTTAATAGAGCCTAACTTTAGGCCCGCATCTACACCTGCTTGTAAAAAAAAAATGGAGCAAACGCCCCCGCAGAAATTCTTCCGTAGGAGCCTTCTTGGATTCATACCAAGACACATATTTTCTCCAAATACGGTGGTAATGCTTTGCCGTTACTTCCTTTCTAGCCTGAAGAAGAGTGAGAATGACTTCACTGGGAATACCCTTTCTGGCTAGGATTTGGCGTTCAACCGCCATGCCGTCAAACGCAGCCGCGGTAAGTCCTGATACACGCACGGACCTTGTTGTAACAGGTCCTCCCGTAGAGGAAGTGGCCAGGGATATTCTATGAGCAACTCCTGAAGATCTGGATACCAGGCCCTCTTTGGCCAGTCTGGAACAATGAGTATCGTCTGAACCCTTGTTCTTCTTATAATCTTTATCACCTTTGGAATAAGTGGAAGTGGAGGGAACACATAGACAGACGGAAACACCCACGGTGTCCCTAGGGCGTCCACCGCTATTGCTTGAGGGTCCCTCGACCTGGAACAATGGCCCTCATTCCGAGTTGTTCGCTCGCAAGCTGCTTTTAGCAGCATTGCACACGCTAAGCCGCCGCCTACTGGGAGTGAATCTTAGCTTAGCAAAATTGCGAACGAAAGATTCTCAAAATTGCGAATAGAAATTTCTTTGCAGTTTCTGAGTAGCTCGGGACTTACTCTGCCACTGCGATCAGTTCAGTCAGTTTCGTTCCTGGTTGGACGTCACAAACACACCCAGCGTTCGCCCAGACACTCCTCCGTTTCTCCAGCCACTCCCGCATTTTTCCCAGAAACTGTAGCGTTTTTTCACACACTCCCATAAAACGGCCAGTTTCCGCCCAGAAACACCCACTTCCTGTCAATCACACTACGATCAGCAGAACGAAGAAAAAACCTTGTAATGCCGTGAGTAAAATACCAAACTTCTTAGCAAATTTACTTGGCGCAGTCGCAGTGCGAACATTGCACATGCGCAATTAGCGGAAAATCGCTGCGATGCGAAGAAAATTACTGAGCGAACAACTCGGAATGACCACCAATATCTCTGAAGTTTCTTGTTGAGGCGGGACGCCATCATGTCTATTTGAGGAATTCTCCAACGACTTGTCACTTCTGCAAAAACCTCTTGATGAAGACCCCACTCTCCTGGATGGAGATCGTGTCTGCTGAGGAAGTCTGCTTCCCAGTTGTCCACTCCTGGAATGAAGACTGCTGACACAGCGCTTGCATGTCTTTCCGCCCAGCAAAGAACTTTAGTGGCCTCGGCCATCGCCGCTCTGCTCTTTGTTCCGCCCTGGCGGTTTATGTACGCCACTGCTGTTATGTTGTCTGACTGAATCAAGACTGGCAGACCGCAAAGAAGATGTTCAGCTTGCAGAACGCCGTTGTAAATGGCCCTTAATTCCAGAATGTTTATGTGCAGACAAGCTTCCTGGCTTGACCATTTCCCCTGAAAGTTTCTCCCCTGTGTGACTGCTCCCCAGCCTCGGAGACTTGCATCTGTGGTCACCAGGATCCAATCCTGAATCCCGAACCTGCGTCCCTCCAGAAGGTGAGAACTGTGCACCCACCACAGAAGGGAGATCCTGGTCCTGAAAGATAGGATTATTTTCCGGTGCATGTGGAGGTGAGACCCGGACCACTTATCCAAAAGGTCCCACTGAAACACCCTGGCATGGAGCCTGCCATATGGAATGGCCTCGTAGGCCGCCACCATCTTCCCCAGCAACAGAGTGCATTGAAGAACTGACACTTTTGCCGGTTTCAGAATCTGTTTTACCATGTTCTGTATTTCCAGAGCCTTTTCCACTGGAAGAAAAACTCTCTAATTCTATCCAGAATCATACCCAGGAACGACAGCCATGTCGTCGGATCAAACTGTGATTTTGGCAAATTTAGGAGCCAACCATGTTGTTGCAGAATCGTCAGTGAGAGCGCAACATTTTTTAGCAACTGCTCCTTGGATCTTGCCTTTATGAGGAGATCGTCCAAGTACGGGATCATAGTAATTCCCTGCTTGCGCAGGAGAACCATCATTTCCGCCATAACCTTGGTGAAAATCCTTGGTGCTGTGGAGAGACCAAACGGCAACGTCTGAAATTGGTAATGACAATCCTGAACAGCAGACCTCAGGTATGCCTGATGTGGAGGATATATGGGAACGTGTACGTAAGCATCCTTTATGTCGACCGACACCATAAAATCCCCCTTTTCCAGGCTGGAGATCACTGCTCGGAGAGACTCCATCTTGAATTTGAATCTTTTCAGAAAGTAATTGAGGGATTTTAGGTTCAGAATCGGTCTGACTGAGCCATCCGGCTTCGGTACCACGAACAGACTCGAATAAAAGCCCCCCCCCCCCCCCCCCCGTTGTGACGGGGGTACCGTGACAATGACTTGATTTTGACACAGCTTTAGTATTGCCGCGCATACTAACTCCCTTTCTAGATGAGAAGCTGGCAAGGCCGATTTGAAAAATCGGTGAGGGGGCACGTCTTGAAACTAATTTGTACCCTTGGCCTATTATTTCTAATATCCACGGATCCAGATCCGAGTGTACCCAGACCTGACTGAAGAGTTTGAGACGTGCCCCCACCGGTGCGGACTCCCGCAGAGGAGCCCCAGCGTCATGCGGTGGATTTGGTAGAAGCCGGAGAGGACTTCTGCTCTTGGGAACTTGCCACAGCCTGTGACCTCTTTCCCCGTCCTCTTCCTCTCGCAGCAAGGTAGGAGGACCCTCGTCCTTTTTTGAATTTATTGGGCCGAAAGGACTGCATCCGATAGTGGGGCGTTTTCTTCTGTTGTGCAGGAATATATGGTAAAAATGCCGACTTACCCGCGGTAGCCGTAGATACCAGGTCAGTGAGGCCGTCACCAAACAAGATACTACCATTAAACGGTAAATACTCCATTGCCTTCTTAGAGTCGGCATCAGCATTCCATTGATGAATCCACAATGCTCTCCTAGCTGAGACTGCCATGGCATTGGCCCTTGATCCCAAAAGGCCAATATCCCTTACAGCTTCTTTTAAATGGGCTGCAGCGTCCCTGATATGACCCAGAGTCAAAAGCACGTTATCCCTGTCTAGGGAATCTATCTCAGATGACAAGTTATCTGCCCACTTTTCAATAGCGCTACTCACCCATGCCGAAGCAACGGCAGGCCTGAGTAGTGAACCCGTAGTGACATAAATGGATTTTAGTGTATTTTCCTGCTTACGATCCGCAGGATCCTTTAGGGCTGCCGTGTCAGGAGACGGAAGCGCCACCTTTTTGGATAGACGCGATAGAGCTTTATCCACCGTGGGGGTTGACTCTCACTTTTCCCTGTCCCCAAAAGGAAACGGATATGCCACTGGAATTCTTTTGGGAACCTGTGCCTTCTTGTCAGAATTTTCCCAACCCTTTTCAAAGAGAGCGTTCAGTTCATGAGAGGGAGGAAACGTTACCACAGGTTTCTTTCCTTTATACATACAGACCCTAGTATCAGGAACAACAGGGTCCTCTGTTATATGCAACACTTCTTTTATTGCCACAATCATGTACTGAATGCTCTTAGCCAGTTTAGGATTTAATCTGGCATCACTATAGTCGACACTGGAATCAGAGTCCGTGTCGGTATCTGTATCTGTTAACTGGGTAAATGCACGTTTCTGTGACCCCGAAGGGGTCTGAGCTTGTGACAATGCATCTTCCATGGATTTCCTCCATGTCTGGCTTTTAGACTCAGATTTATCTAATCTCTTCGTCAACCGAGCCACATTAGCATTCAAAACACTCAACATATTTACACAATCAGCCGTCGGCTGTGCCGACACGGTCACTCCCACAGTCTTTTCTGTTCCCACTCCAGCCTCCTCCTGAGAAGAGCACTCAGCCTCAGACATGTCGACACACATGTACCGACACCCACAACCACACTGGGGCTATAGGAGACAGACCCACAACAAAGCCTGTTAGAGAAACACAGAGGGAGTTCTGCCAGCTCACAACCCAGCGCCTGTCCCGGTTCTGAAGCAAGTAAAATACTGCCCAGACCTGCTAGCGCTTTTACATTACAATAATTAGCACCAAATCTCTTGTGCCCCCCCCCCGTTTTGCACCCTGTTACTTGTACAGCAGGGTGGGAGGCTAGGCTCAGCGTCTCTGCAGCTTCTGTGAAGAGAAAATGGCGCTGGTCAGAGCTGTGAGGGCTAAGCCACGCCCCCTTAATGGCGCGCTTCAGTCCCGCTTAATTTCATATCTTTATACTGGCGGGGGTCTGTAATCAGTGCCCAGGCACGTTATACTCTTTCTGCCAGTGGCTAAATTGAGGATTAATGCTGCCCAGTGCGCCCCCCCCCCCCCCCCCCTGCGCCCTGCAGTGCCGTTCTGAATGTGGGAGCATGGCGCGCAGTGCGGCCGCTACGCGGCACCTCAACAAGCCGTCTTCTGCCGTCACTGAAGTCTTCTGATCTTCTAATACTCACCCGGCTTCTATCTTCTGGCTCTGCAAGGGGGGTGACGGCGCGGCTCCGGGAACGAGCAGCTAGGCGCACCAAGTGATCGGACCCTCTGGAGCTAATGGTGTCCAGTAGCCTAAGAAGCAGAGCCTTTGAACTCAGAGAAGTAGGTCTGCTTCTCTCCCCTCAGTCCCACGATGCAGGGACCCTGTTGCCAGCAGGTCTCCCTGAAAATAATAAACCTAACAAAGTCTTTTTTTCTGAGAAACTCTGGAGAGCTCCTCAGTGTGCATCCAGTCTCACTGGGCACAGAATCTAACTGGAGTCTGGAGGAGGGGCATAGAGGGAGGAGCCAGTTCACACCCCTTTTAAAGTCTTAAAGTGCCCATGTCTCCTGCGGATCCAGTCTATACCCCATGGTTCTTAAAGCATCCCCAGCATCTTCTAGGACGTATGAGAAAATCGAATATAAAACCAAACAACGGTCAAAAATCTGTACTTATACATAAACAAACAAACAAACAAACAAACAAACAAACATGTATCTCCAACAAAACAAGACAAGGTGATAGGAAGTGGCCAATTGGACTGGCTTCTATGGGCAACACCATGCTTTCAACTGTATTACAGGTTGAGTATACCATATCCAAATAATCCAAAATACGGAATATTCCGAAATACAGAATTTTTTTGAGTAAGATACTGTAGTAAAACATTTGTTTTCTGATGGCTCAATGTACACAAACTTTTGTTTAATACACAAAGTTATTAAAAATATTATATTAAATTTCCTTCAGGCTGTGTGTATAAGGTGTATATGAAACATAAATGAATTGTGTGAATGTACACACACTTTGTTTAATGCACAAAGTTATTAAAACTATTGGCTAAAATGACCTTCAGGCTGTGTATATAAGACACAGATTTTCAACCTTTTACAACTCGCTGCACACTGAACAAGATTTAAATATTTCAAAGGCACACTCAAATATAATGATGATGCATGGTGCAGTTGCGTGTCCTAGGATGTCATGTCGCAGCTTCTCCATAGGTAACGCCTGAGCCACATCTGAGAAAGCCATAAGAGCCCAACACTGCCCGGGCCCAAAATTAGAACTGTCTCTGCAACCACTAAACCAGAGGTTCTCAAACTCGGTCCTCGGGGGCCCACACAGTGCATGTTTTGCAGGTCTCCTCACAGAATCACAAGTGAAATAATTAGCTCCACCTGTGGACCTTTTAAAATGTGTCAGTGAGTAATTAATACACCTGTGCACCTGCTGGGTTACCTGCAAAACATGCACTGTGTGGGCTCCCGAGGACCGAGTTTGAGAACCTCTGCACTAAACCCACCAGTATTGATCGTTCCAGGGCCTCAGTAGCGGCAAAACACTGTGCTTTTATGGTGGCACACCCGGAGACTGTTCAGGGCACACTAGTGTGCCACGGCACAGTGGCTGAAAAACACTGGTATAAGGTGTATATGTAACATAAATGCATTCTGTGCTTAGACTTAGGTCTCATCACCATGAGATCTCATTATGGTATGCAATTATTCCAAAATACGGAAAAATCTGATATCCAAAATACTTCTGGTCCCAAGCATTTTGGATAAGGGATACTCAACCTGTATATGTACTCCCAAATAAGTATGTGATGGACAAACAAATATGACATTAAGGGGTCAACCCAATTACCGGGTGCGAGGAAGCGTAGCTGTACTTGCGGTACAGACTCGCAGATTTGTGTTCACAGCACCATAGGGCTGAGAGCAAACATGTATGAGCTGGGTACAGACCCTTAAGTCAGAGAACCAAAATGAATGAAACATTACTGCATGTGACTAATAAGTTTTAAGAACATGGAAAACATTGGGAGCAGACAACCGATAAAGGTGCTGATGTACCAAACAGTGAAAAGAGTGAAGTAGTGGACAAGTGGAAAATAGCCCCTAGCAACCGATCAGGAAACCTATCACTTTATATAATGTATTTGATAAATGCTACCTCAAAGCTGATTGGTTTCCACAGGCAGCTTCTCCACTAATCCACTCTTTTCACTACTTCTGGTTGATATATAAACCCCCTAATAACACAACGGCTTATTTCTTAGCCAGCCAAAATCTACACAAGGAATATTTACAGACATCAAACAGTTATCACAATGCGTTATTTATAACAATAAAGCTGCCCTTAACATTCACAGATATATGACAATTCAGGAAATTATTTATTTAAAATAAACCTATGGTCATGAGGGGAAATGATCACATGCAGTCCTGCCCTAACTACGAACGACGTGGGCGGACAAGACAAAGGGGCAGATGTACTAAGCCTTGGAGTGATAAAGTGGAGAAAGAAACTAGCAACCAATCAGCTCCTAAATGTCAATTTTCAAACACATCCTGTAGTACTGCCCCACAGTCTGCCACAGGAGCGGAACACTTGTATCATCAAAAACTATGGAGGAAATGTATTAAGCCTTGTATAGAGTGGAGAAATGGACAAGTGGAGGTTACCCATAGCAACCAATCAGAATCAAGGTAGCATTAAGTACATCCTATAAAATGCTAGGTAGAATCTGACTCTGGGCAACGTCTCGAATTTTTAGAAAGCTTGATACATTTCTCTCCGTGTACTGTGTGAACATTCTGATGATCTGCTAGGCTACAGGTTATTCTAGCCCACCCACTAGAAAACTGGGGGCACACTGTAGTGTGGGGTTGAAGAATGATGAGTAAAGGCTCACTGAACCTAATCAAATACATCTGAACCATCACTTATGTTTTGAGAATGTTAAAAGATTCCTTTTCATATAAAATTTCTTTGCAGTTCATTTAGCAGTATCGTGTGTGTGTATATATATATAATAAGAATTTACTCACCGGTAATTCTATTTCTCGTAGTCCGTAGTGGATGCTGGGGACTCCGTAAGGACCATGGGGAATAGACGGCTCCGCAGGAGACTGGGCACATCTAAAGAAAGATTTAGGTCTATCTGGTGTGCACTGGCTCCTCCCCCTATGACCCTCCTCCAAGCCTCAGTTAGGACACTGTGCCCGGAAGAGCTGACACAATAAGGAAGGATTTTGAATCCCGGGTAAGACTCATACCAGCCACACCAATCACACCGTATAACTCGTGATAGGAACCCTGGTTAACAGTATGATAACAACGGAGCCTCTGAACAGATGGCTCGCAATAACAACCCGATTTGTGTAACAATAACTATTTACATGTATTGCAGACAATCCGCACTTGGGATGGGCGCCCAGCATCCACTACGGACTACGAGAAATAGAATTACCGGTGAGTAAATTCTTATTTTCTCTGACGTCCTAGTGGATGCTGGGGACTCCATAAGGACCATGGGGATTATACCAAAGCTCCCAAACGGGCGGGAGAGTGCGGATGACTCTGCAACACCGAATGAGAGAACTCCAGGTCCTCCTCAGCCAGGGTATCAAATTTGTAGAATTTTGCAAACGTGTTTGCCCCTGACCAAGTAGCAGCTCGGCAAAGTTGTACAGCCGAGACCCCTCGGGCAGCCGCCCAAGATGAGCCCACCTTCCTTGTGGAATGGGCTTTTACAGATTTAGGCTGCGGTAGTCCCACCGCAGAATGCGCCAACTGAATAGTGCTACAAATCCAGCGCGCGATAGTCTGCTTAGAGCAAGAGCACCCAGTTTGTTGGGTGCATACAGGATAAACAGCGAGTCAGTTTTCCTGACTCCAGCCGTCCTGGAAACATACATTTTCAGGGCCCTGACTACGTCCAGTAACTTGGAATCCTCCAAGTTCCTAGTAGCTGCAGGCACCACAATAGGCTGGTTCAAGTGAAACGCTGATACCACCTTCGGGAGAAACTGAGGACGAGTCCTCAACTCTGCACTATCCATATGGAAAATCAGATAAGGGCTTTTATAGGACAAAGCCGCCAATTCTGACACACGCCTGGCCGAAGCCAGGGCCAACAGCATGACCACTTTCCACGTGAGATATTTAAAATCCACAGTCTTAAGTGGTTCAAACCAATGTGATTTCAGGAACTCCAAAACTACATTGAGATCCCAAGGTGCCACTGGGGGCACAAAAGGAGGCTGAATATGCAGCACTCCTTTGACAAAAGTCTGAACTTCAGGCAGTGAAGCCAGTTCTTTCTGGAAGAAAATCGACAGGGCCGAAATCTGGACCTTAATGGACCCCAATTTGAGGCCCAACGTCACCCCTGCTTGCAGGAAATGCAGGAATCGACCCAGTTGAAATTCCTCCGTTGGGGCCTTCCTGGCCTCACACCAAGCAACATATTTCCGCCAAATGCGGTGATAATGTTTTGCGGTGAGATCCTTCCTGGCTTTGATCAGGGTAGGGATGACTTCCTCCGGAATGCCCTTTTCCTTCAGGATCCGGTGTTCAACCGCCATGCCGTCAAACGTAGCCGCGGTAAGTCTTGGAACAGACAGGGCCCCTGCTGCAGCAGGTCCTGTCTGAGCGGCAGAGGCCAAGGGTCCTCTGAAAGCATCTCTTGAAGTGCCGGGTACCAAGCTCTTCTTGACCAATCCGGAACCACGAGTATAGTTTTCACTCCTCGCCTTCGTATTATTCTCAGTACCTTGGGAATGAGAGGCAGAGGAGGAAACACATAAACCGACTGGTACACCCACGGTGTTACTAGAGCGTCCACAGCGATCGCCTGAGGGTCCCTTGACCTGGCGCAATATCTTTTTAGCTTTTTGTTGAGGCGGGACGCCATCATGTCCACCTGTGGTCTTTCCCACCGGTTTACCAGCATTTGGAAGACTTCTGGATGAAGTCCCCATTCTCCCGGGTGGAGGTCGTGCCTGCTGAGGAAGTCTGCTTCCCAGTTGTCCACTCCCGGAATGAACACTGCTGTCAGTGCTAACACATGATTTTCCGCCCATCGGAGAATCCTTGTGGCTTCTGCCATTGCCCTCCTGCTTCTTGTGCCGCCCTGTCTGTTTACATGGGCGACCGCCGTGATGTTGTCTGATTGGATCAGTACCGGCTGGTTCTGAAGCAGGGGCCTTGCTTGGCTTAGGGCATTGTAAATGGCCCTTAGCTCTAGAATATTTATGTGAAGCAAAATCTCCTGATTTGACCACAGTCCTTGGAAATTTCTTCCCTGTGTGACTGCGCCCCAGCCCCGAAGGCTGGCATCCGTGGTCACCAGGTTCCAGTCCTGTATTCCGAATCTGCGGCCCTCTAGTAGATGAGCCCTCTGCAGCCACCACAGCAGCGACACCCTGGTCCTTGCCGACAGGGTTATCCGCTGTTGCATCTGGAGATGGGACCCGGACCATTTGTCCAACAGGTCCCACTGGAAAGTCCTTGCGTGGAACCTTCCGAATGGAATTGCTTCGTACGAAGCTACCATTTTTCCCAGGACTCGTGTGCATTGATGTACCGACACCTGTCCCGGTTTTAGGAGGTCTCTGACTAGAGATGACAACTCCTCGGCTTTTTCCACTGGAAGAAACACTTTTTTCTGGTCTGTGTCCAGAATCATTCCCAGGAACAGAAGACGTGTCGTCGGGACCAGCTGTGACTTTGGAATATTCAGAATCCAGCCGTGCTGTTGTAGCACTTCCCGAGAAAGTGCTACCCCCACTACCAAATGTTCCTTGGACCTCGCCTTTATCAGGAGATCGTCCAAGTACGGGATAATTAAAACTCCCTTCTTGCGAAGGAGTATCATCATTTCGGCCATTACCTTGGTAAAGACCCTCGGTGCCGTGGATAACCCAAACGGCAGCGTCTGGAACTGATAGTGACAGTCCTGTACCACAAATCTGAGGTACTCCTGGTGAGGAGGGTAAATGGGGACATGCAGGTACGCATCCTTGATGTCCAGGGAGACCATGTAATCCCCCTCGTCCAGGTTCGCAATAACCGCCCTGAGCGATTCCATCTTGAACTTGAACCTTTTGATATAAGTGTTCAAGGATTTTAAATTTAAGATGGGTCTCACCGAACCGTCCGGTACCACAAACATTGTGGAATAGTAACCCTTCCCTTGCTGAAGGAGGGGTACCTTGACAATCACTTGCTGTGAATACAGTTTTTGGATAGCCACCAACACTGCCTCCCTGGCAGAGGGAGTTGCTGGTAAGGCAGATTTTAAAAAACGGCGGGGGGGGGGGGGGGGGGGGACGTCTCGAATTCCAGCCTGTACCCCTGAGAAACTACTTGAAGGGTCCAGGGATCCACCTGTGAGAGAGCCCACTGTGTGCTGAAATTTCTGAGACGGGCCCCCACCGTACCCAGATCCGCCTGTGAAGCCCCAGCGTCATGCCGTGGACTTACCGGACGCGGGGGAGGACTTTTGCTCTTGGGAACTGGCTGTATGTTGCAGCTTTTTTCCTCTACCTTTGCCTCTCGGCAGAAAGGATGCGCCTCGAGCCCTCTTGTGTTTATGGGGCCGAAAGGACTGTACTTGATAATACGGTGCCTTCTTTTGCTGTGGGGTAGCCTGTGGCAAAAATGTCGATTTCCCAGCCGTAGCTGTGGAAACGAGGTCTGAAAGACCATCCCCAAACAGTTCCACCCCCTTATAAGGCAAAACTTCCATGTGCCTTTTTGAATCGGCATCACCTGACCACTGCCGAGTCCATAACCCCCTTCTGGCGGCAATGGACATTGCGCTTATTTTTGATGCCAGCCGGCAAATATCCCTCTGTGCATCACGCATGTATAAGACAGCGTCTTTTATATGCTCTACTGTCAGCAAAATAGTGTCCCTATCCAGGGTATCAATATTATCCGACAGGGAATCTGACCATGCAGCAGCAGCACTGCACATCCATGCTGATGCAATCGCTGGTCGCAATATAATGCCCGTGTGTGCATATATAGCTTTTAGGGTAGCCTCCTGCTTTCTATCAGCAGGATCCTTTAGGGCGGCCGTATCCGGAGACGGTAGTGCCACCTGTTTTGATAAACGTGTAAGCGCTTTATCTACCCTAGGGGATGTTTCCCAACGTGACCTATCCTCTGGCGGGAAAGGGTACGCTGCCAATAACCGTTTAGAAATTATCAATTTCTTATCGGGGGAAGTCCAGGCTTCCTCACACACCTCATTTAATTCCTCAGATGCAGGAAAAACTACTCGTAGTTTTTTCTCACCGAACATAATACCCTTTTTTGTGGTACCTGGGGTACTATCAGAAATGTGTAATACATTTTTCATTGCCTCAATCATGTAACGGGTGGACCTATTGGAGGGTACACTAGTCTCATCGTCGTCGACACTGGAGTCGGTATCCGTGTCGACATCTGTGTCTGCCATCTGAGGTAGCGGGCGTTTTAAAGCCCCTGATGACATTTGAGACGCTGGAACAAGCTGAGTAGCCGGCTGTCCTATGTCGTCAAACCTTTTATGTAAGGAGCTGACACTGTCACGTAATTCCTTCCATAAGTCCATCCACACAGGTGTCGACCCCTCAGGGGGTGACAACACATTTACAGGCATTTGCTCTGCCTCCACATCATTTTCCTCATCATACATGTCGACACAGCGGTACCGACACACAGCACACACACAGGGAATGCTCTGACAGAGGACAGGACCCCACAAAGCCCTTTGGGGAGACAGAGGGAGAGTATGCCAGCACACACCAGAGCGCTATATACCACAGGGATATCACCTATAAAGAGTGTTTTCCCTTATAGCTGCATATATATATATATTATACTGCGTCTAAATTTGTGCCCCCCCTCTCTTTTTTACCCTTTCTGTAGTGCAGGACTGCAGGGGAGAGCCAGGGAGCGATCCTTCCAGCGGAGCTGTGAGGGAAAATGGCGCCAGTGTGCTGAGGGAGATGGCTCCGCCCCTTTTTCGGCTGGCTTTCTCCCGCTTTTTGTGTTATTCTGGCAGGGGTAATTTACACCTATATAGCCTCTGGGGCTATATATGGTGTCAGTTTTGCCAGCCAAGGTGTTAATATTGCTGCTCAGGGCGCCCCCCCCCAGCGCCCTGCACCCATCAGTGACCGAAGTGTGTGGTGTGCATGAGGAGCAATGGCGCACAGCTGCAGTGCTGTGCGCTACCTTGGAGAAGACAGAAGTCTTCAGCCGCCGATTTTCCGGACCTTTTTGCTTCTGGCTCTGTAAGGGGGACGGCGGCGCGGCTCCGGGAACGGACGACGAGGTCGGGTCCTGTGTGCGATCCCTCTGGAGCTAATGGTGTCCAGTAGCCTAAGAAGCCCAAGCTACCACCACTTAGGTAGGTTCGCTTCTTCTCCCCTTAGTCCCTCGCTGCAGTGAGCCTGTTGCCAGCAGGTCTCACTGTAAAATAAAAAACCTAAACTATACTTTCTTTCTAGGAGCTCAGGAGAGCCCCTAGTGTGCATCCAGCTCGGCCGGGCACAGAAATCTAACTGAGGCTTGGAGGATGGTCATAGGGGGAGGAGCCAGTGCACAACAGATAGACCTAAATCTTTCTTTAGATGTGCCCAGTCTCCTGCGGAGCCGTCTATTCCCCATGATCCTTACGGAGTCCCCAGCATCCACTAGGACGTCAGAGAAATATATATATATATATATATATATATAACTCTGGATACGACCGGCACTCCTACAGCAAAGGATAGTTACCAGGGTGCCTTCCCGTGGTACCACAAGGCCCAGCAAACAAGAGTAAAGTAAAGGGCGGCACTCCAATGGTTTTGGAAAAAATAGCTCACCAAGCCAGCTTCAATTCAATCAACGTTTCAGGTGTCTTTATTAGCACCTTTCGTCAGAATAACAACATACAAAATTACATACCTTAAATAGCACCAGCGTGTGCAGCACGCCACGTTCCCCCTGCTTCCGGCACCCGGCGCTGACGTCACAAACGCCGTCCCCTATTCTGACGTAGGTTATGGGCGGGATAGTAGTCATAGCAACGGCCCTGGGTATGAAGATATCACATCATGTTTCCACAGGCCGTGCTGGCCACGCCTAATGGGCGCGGCAGTTACCATAGCAATGAGCTAAACAAATCGACAATGCGCCCGGTTACCGGAGCAGGGAGCCCAAGGCAACCCCGTGTGAGAATACCGCTTAATAAAGCGGATCTCCCCCCATATAGAGCAAGAGGGACTGAGAGACATTACAATCAGTCCAAAGCGCTCTAAAGGGGATATCAATGTGACAAAATATAAACCATCACCTAATACCACCACCAGGAGGGACAAACAAGAAATGTATAGAAGGTGAAAAGCAGAATTTTACATGGCTATAAAAATAGAACTAGAACCATAGCTCAACGTACCAAGCATAGAGGATTGCCTTAAGGATAAATAGACCTAAGTTATCCATACTGAAATCACTGTCATAGGAATAAAACAACATGTTAACTGATAAACTAGTTACTGGCCCACAGCAGGTCCTGTGCGCACAGTCACTCATGCAGGGAAGAAAATACTTCAGAAAGATTAAATCCAAAAGGCAAGCTCCAATAGCAAACGGGTATACTGAGACCACACAGATCATAGAGGCACAAACGATGTAAGTTAAGATAGACAGACATGTCATAAGTAACAAAGGAGGGAAAGATTTTCATTCAGTCCCAAAGGGGCAACAGTATTGAGCTCGAAGATCCAGCGTGCCTCCAACTGTAATAATTTCCTGTTCCGATCACCTCCTCTCGAAATCGGGGGAACATGATCGATAAGCTTGTATCGGAGAGCAGCCATCGTATGTCGTGCCTCTCTAAAATGTCTCGCGACGGGCTGCTCCATCTCCTTCCCTTCCAAGGCCTGCCTTATAGCTGATCTATGTTGCGCTGCCCGTTCTCTAAAGGTACAGGTGGTCTTACCCACATAAGCAAGGCCACAGGGACATTTGATGATGTAAATCACATATTTGGATGTGCAGGTCAAAACATGCTTGATGGGAATTTTCTTCCCTGAATGCAGGTGTAGTAATACTGGACCTACCTCTAAGTACCTGCAAGTAGTACACCCTAGACATTTATACGAGCCAGGTTTCTTAGTTAAGAAATGGGATCGTAGTTCCATTTTCTCTGTCGTGGTGTCATTGTGTACCAGCCAATCCTTCAGATTACGTCCCCTCCGGTGACAATTCAACACCCTATATTGGTTAAGAGATGGTAAAGATCTATCGGTCTTGATGATTGGCCACAGTTCTCTAACCTTTTTCCTCACTACTGTGCTTGCAGTATTGTAGGTGGTAATTAACGGTATTACCTTTTCTGGGGTTTTTTTTCCCCGCTGTAGACATTGTGTGCGTGGAAGTGCCAAAGCTTTTCTTTTGGCACTCTCAAGGTCCTTCAACGGATAACCTCTCTCTAGATACTTCCCGATCATTCTATCCAATTCTAACTCGCACTCATCCTGATTACTGATGATACGTCTGGCACGGAGAAATTGCGAGAAGGGTAAACCCTTTTTCATCGCCGTGGGGTGAAAACTTTTTGCATGTAATAACGTATTCTTGTCCGTGGGCTTATGATACACTGATGTCTGTAGATGGTTCTCATGCCTGGTGATCTGTACATCCAAGTAGTGAATAACGTCAGTGCTACATTCAAATGTGAATTTAATGTTGGCATCCAGATGGTTGATTGACTGCATCCAATCTTTGAATTCTTCTGGAGTGCCTGCCCAAATGAGTAGCAGGTCGTCGATGTAGCGTGTAAAAAGAAGAAGCCGCTCTGCAAAAGATGGATTTTGAAGAAATAAGCGCTTCTCTACATTTAGCATGTAAGCATTTGCAAAAGCCGGGGCTACATTGCTCCCCATGGCGCAGCCGAGCCGCTGTAGGTAAAAGTGTCCATCAAAATAGAAGAAATTGCGTGTGAGTGTCTTCTCCAGTAAAGCAAGAAAAAATTCCACATCTGGCCCATTGTAGATAGAATTACCTGACAGTAGAGTTCTCACAGCCTCAACACCCTCCGAATGAGGGATGTTCGTGTAGAGACTCACTACGTCAACACTTGCAAGAGTGCATGTTTCCGGAAGTTGCGTGAGATCCTGTAGTAGTAGTAGAAGTTGAGTAGTGTCTAAAAGAACCGTCGGTTCTGCTTGAATGACAGGCTGAAGAAAACTATCCAGATACTTAGAGATGTTGCTGTACAGGGATCCCCGAGCCGAGATAATAGGGCGTCCTGGGGGGGCGTCCCGATTTTTATGGACTTTTGGCAGCGTATATAGGAGTGGTGTTACAGGGTAATCGATCGTCAAAGCCTTCAATGTTTGCTTATCTATGATGGCGTTCTGATGAGCTTGCATCAGGATCATATCGATCTCTTGTTTGTACCTGACCGTTGGGTCTGCGCCCAATTTGCAATACACAGCCTGGTCGTTTAGTTGACGGTATACCTCTGCATTATATGCTGGTAGATCCTGTAACACTATTGCTCCACCCTTGTCCGCAGCCCTTATAACTACAGATCTATTCTTGCTTAGATCTTGCAGTGCTTGAAACTCCCCTTTTGATAGGTTAGGAGGAACTACGGATAGTTTGCCTGCTTCATGATCCACACCGTCTTCCAACATGCGAGCGTAGCTCTTGATGGCAGCATTATGAGTTTGTGGCTCAAACATAGATTTGGGCCGTATAGAGTATTTACTGGATGCAACCTCTTCCACTGTAGTGGTCTTCCCATAAAATTCTTTAAGTTTAATATTCCTCTGGTGCTTCCAGGAGTCAACTTTCCAATCAAATCGATTGAACTTGGTTATTGGTACAAAGGTTAACCCCTTGTTGAGTAAGGACGATTCATCTGCAGTTAAAACATGAGATGAAAGATTAATGATGAGGTCACTTTTGGGCATTAGTGTTTTTCTCTGCCTCTCCCCCTGCCTGCTCCGCCTCGTTTTGCCGCGGCATCTTTTCTTGGGGCAACCTTGGCCCTTGTCGTAGCCCCTAAAGGGGGTTTACCAGTGTTGGAAACTGATGCCTGGTCAGAGTCGGTAGCCGAGCTGTCCACAGCTGACCCCTCGGTATCCGTTAGGAACCTTCTAGTATTGCGTCTAGGGAAGAATCTTTTATTCCTTGCTGGAAATTTCCCTGTGGCCCATGGATATACAGTCTGTTCCTCATAGTCTTTGTTGACAGCTGCCAACTTGGTTTTTTTATATTTGATTAACTCTTGCTTATGGGAATCAATTTTGGCCTGTAGTTTTTGCAACCAATCTTCCCTGGTGTCGTTTACTAGAAGATGTTTGGAGGTACGTTCTATCTCATTGATTTTAGATATAGTTTCATTCAAAATTCTAGTGGATTCCTCCACAACCAAGATCATCAGGTCCAGCGAGCACTTATTCAATACTGCTGCCCACCGTCTGCAGAATTCAGGGTTTGTCCTTCCAATAGTGGGAATGTTTTTAATTCTAAATCCCCTAGGGATTTTACGTTCCCTGTAGTAGTCAGAAATGGTAACACCATGTAGGTGGTAATCAATCTCCCTCTTACGTAACTTTAATAAGGCAAAATAAATATCCTCTGCGGAATCACCTCCAGCTGTAGAATGGAAGGTGTCCTTTACCAACCGTGCCTCAGCCTCAGACTCCGAAAAGCTTAACAAGTCCCCCGTGGGTAAAGTTACAGAATGGAAACCCAGGGTGTTAGATATGCCAGATCCTGCTTCCATAGTAAATAACCTATGCTCAACAGTGCATTCAACTAGTCCCAACTGGTAAAAAACACCACTTTAAACGTGAAGCACACTCACACAAATCCCAGCACTGACGTTATTCATATATCATATAGCGTGGTTGCCATGTCAAAAGATACTTGCATGTCCAAGTCCTCTTCAAACAACTCTGGATACGACCGGCACTCCTACAGCAAAGGATAGTTACCAGGGTGCCTTCCCGTGGTACCACAAGGCCCAGCAAACAAGAGTAAAGTAAAGGGCGGCACTCCAATGGTTTTGGAAAAAATAGCTCACCAAGCCAGCTTCAATTCAATCAACGTTTCAGGTGTCTTTATTAGCACCTTTCGTCAGGATAACAACATACAAAATTACATACCTTAAATAGCACCAGCGTGTGCAGCACGCCACGTTCCCCCTGCTTCCGGCACCCGGCGCTGACGTCACAAACGCCGTCCCCTATTCTGACGTAGGTTATGGGCGGGATAGTAGTCATAGCAACGGCCCTGGGTATGAAGATATCACATCATGTTTCCACAGGCCGTGCTGGCCACGCCTAATGGGCGCGGCAGTTACCATAGCAATGAGCTAAACAAATCGACAATGCGCCCGGTTACCGGAGCAGGGAGCCCAAGGCAACCCCGTGTGAGAATACCGCTTAATAAAGCGGATCTCCCCCCATATAGAGCAAGAGGGACTGAGAGACATTACAATCAGTCCAAAGCGCTCTAAAGGGGATATCAATGTGACAAAATATAAACCATCACCTAATACCACCACCAGGAGGGACAAACCAGAAATGTATAGAAGGTGAAAAGCAGAATTTTACATGGCTATAAAAATAGAACTAGAACCATAGCTCAACGTACCAAGCATAGAGGATTGCCTTAAGGATAAATAGACCTAAGTTATCCATACTGGAATCACTGTCATAGGAATAAAACAACATGTTAACTGATAAACTGGTTACTGGCCCACAGCAGGTCCTGTGCGCACAGTCACTCATGCAGGGAAGAAAATACTTCAGAAAGATTAAATCCAAAAGGCAAGCTCCAATAGCAAACGGGTATACTGAGACCACACAGATCATAGAGGCACAAACGATGTAAGTTAAGATAGACAGACATGTCATAAGTAACAAAGGAGGGAAAGATTTCATTTCTTCAAAATCCATCTTTTGCAGAGCGGCTTCTTCTTTTTACACGCTACATCGACGACCTGCTACTCATTTGGGCAGGCACTCCAGAAGAATTCAAAGATTGGATGCAGTCAATCAACCATCTGGATGCCAACATTAAATTCACATTTGAATGTAGCACTGACGTTATTCACTACTTGGATGTACAGATCACCAGGCATGAGAACCATCTACAGACATCAGTGTATCATAAGCCCACGGACAAGAATACGTTATTACATGCAAAAAGTTTTCACCCCACGGCGATGAAAAAGGGTTTACCCTTCTCGCAATTTCTATGATAGCACCAGCGTGTTATTTAAGGTATGTAATTTTGTATGTTGTTATCCTGACGAAAGGTGCTAATAAAGACACCTGAAACGTTGATTGAATTGAAGCTGGCTTGGTGAGCTATTTTTTCCAAAACCATTGGAGTGCCGCCCTTTACTTTACTCTTATATATATATATATATATATATATATATATATTTATTACACATCTCTTGTAAGCATATTTATTATTGAAAAATGCACCCATCCTACTAACAATTCCGAGTGCACTCTGTGAAACAGGATTCCTAGGAAGTGGTTAAATAATGACATCATAACGGACATTAGGATATCTGCATTTACCATTAACCAGCATAATCAATACAGTATCTATGCATTGTCTCATTTACCGCCTTACTGTGGTGCACAATGCCAGTGGAGAGGAATCTGCTGAAGTATCAGATGTGTCTCTGGAATGAAGTCATCCCAGAGCTCTGTATTTTGATATCTATCTGACCGTATCAACAGCCATCATGCCAAACATGAGACACGGCCCTTCATTAATTTTCAATGTGGCTGAGGCAGCCTAAAAACAATACAGATCTGCTGACACCTACTCAGTGCACTTACTCCATAAACAGTGATAGCTTTTCAACACAATAAACATGCAACATCCCCGGCTCACTTATCTATCGCACACACCTACAGCCATTCAACAACACAGTCTGCTCAAACGCCGTGAAATCTGTGGAGCGCTGCGCATTAGTGTGAGGGAAGGGACTGCATCGTCAGTCATACAGAGGCACAGCATCTAAAGGGGGCAGAGGTGCCGGATGAGGGCACGGAGGAGGAATGAGCACAGCGCATCGACATTCAGCAAAGCTTCTACCCAAACTACATACACCGATATTACCATATTAGCGAGGACAATGCACGTATTACATGTACCGTAGCCCTGAAACATGCTGATGAACCCAAACCAAAGCTATTTCAGCTTGATCCCAATGTACTAATGGTGTAATTTACAGTATAAATGGTAACATATACACATGCAGAGTGAGACCCTAGCATTCTGATCGCACCGTGTGCTACATACGGTTTAAGCAGAAACCAGCAGCACAACACAATGGTGTCAGGTTACAGGCAGGCCTCAAAGCCTGAACTCTAAAAGCATGCTAATCTGCCGGCCTTCATGACAGCCCACACAGCGATACCATCATGGTTATATATTCTGCAGAGACATCAGAGCAATATCCTGCAGAGCCAATGTAAAAATAACCACAGCGATTAATGCAGTATCACGCATGGTATTTAACATTGAATTATATAGAACGCATTCAACTATATTAAATGCAGTCTATGTATATTATTTTATCTGATCCATAGACACTATTTTCCAACCAATGTAAAGACCCAATAAACCATCTGGTTATATTCCTGCAGTGCATCACGTTTAAGAAAATACTTACAGTATTCCATTTGGATATGGGAACATACTGTAGTAGGTTTATGGTCTTATTTTTCGCCTTGCACACTCGTTTTAACCTTGTTATATTGAACGGATTTTCCCTGTACGGTGCTACAGACTCTTGCTGGTGCCATATAAATAAAATAGAAGAATAATAGTTTCCTAAAAGCAGTGATCTCTCCAGAAGGTTCACCAACCGGGTGGCATTAAGAAGTTGCCAGGTGGGGCTAGTGTAATACTTTTGCAATAATGAAAAATGTTGAAATCCTTATATTGATTTTAACTCGAGAGTTAGGGGGATATTCAATTAGTCACTGTATATTTACAGCAGCTAATCGATCCCCCGGAGAATATCCAATTAGCCCTGACAGCCAGCAGTATTGTGGAGTTTTTTTTCACCTACCCAAAGTAGAAAGAAAAACAATCCATGATAAAGGACTCCTCTTCACGATCGCAGCCGCAAAAAACACAAGGGTCTGGGAACGTATCCCAGACCCTATTTGTTTTTCGCCCAAATACGGGTCATTTTTCAACTAAAAACCCTAACAGGCTACATATGAATTGAGCGGTAATGACCATCGGGCAAAAATCGCGGTAAAAGCCTGTTTTTTTTGTATACAAAAATTTTTCAGGGGTAATTGAATATCCCCCTAACAATTTTAAATGAAAAGTAATTCAATCATTTTTAAAGCCTCTTGGATACATTGCCCACTGGCTGGCTGAGAACAGATATAATTGTGTCCAGCACAATGATGCACAATGATCCATGCTAATATACAGCGCATGTCTCCACTCTCAGTCAGTCTACCCTTTCTGCAATGTTTCCATCATCCAAACCGCATCCTGCCTCTTAAAGAGGCTGAAGGAATCTCTATCTGTTACTGTGCCAGGCACAGTAATGCATGCTTGCCTACTTTTAAAAGCTCTTCTCCAGCAGTAACCCGCAGAGAAGACGCTGTTTGCCACTGTGCAGCACATCACTAGGCCCCACCCCCAAAATGGAATGATATGTGGATCCATTGGGAGGGGTATTGGAATGTGCGTCATTTAGCCCCGCCCCCTCCGTATGGCACTGTAATTCCCTGTATGATCTCATCCTGTCGGCTTCACTAGGAATAGGGCGGGATGCAGATAATCTGGCCACTCTTCCTTGGGTGCAAGGTACAGACGAAAAAACGAGATTTATGGTAAGAACTTACCGTTGTTAAATCTCTTTCTGCGAGGTACACTGGGCTCCACAGGGAATGACACTGGGGTGTAGAGTAGGATCTTCATCCGAGGCACCAACAGGCTCAAAGCTTTGACCTTCTTCCCAGAATGCATAGCGCCTCCTCTATAACCCCGCCTCCGTGCACAGGAACTCCGTTTTTGTTAACCAGACCAATGCAGTAGCAGGCAAAAGAGACGACTACTGTTAGTAGCCACATACACCACATTCTCACGACAGGAGAAAGTGTCAGCGGCTAATGCCATACCAACCCAAAGAAGTTAAGTGCGTCAGGGTGGGCGCCCTGTGGAGCCCAGTGTACCTCGCAGAAAGAGATTTAACAACGGTAAGTTCTTACCATAAATCTAATTTTCTGCTGCAGGGTACACTGGGCTCCACAGGGAATGACATTGGGGATGTCCTAAAGCAGTTCCTTATGGGAAGGGACGCACTGTAGAGGGCACAAGAACCCGGCGTCCAAAGGAAGCATCCTGTGAGGCGGAAATATCGAAGGCATAGAACCTTATGAACGTGTTCACTGAGGACCACATAGCCGCCTTGCACAATTGTTCAAGGGTCGCACCACGGCGGGCCGCCCAAGAAGGTCCAACAGACCGAGTAGAATGGGCCTTTATAGTAACAGGAACTGGATGACCAGCCTGTACATAAGCATGTGAAATCACCATCCCAATCCATCTGGCCAA
Organism: Pseudophryne corroboree; assembly: GCF_028390025.1. Taxonomy (NCBI): domain Eukaryota; kingdom Metazoa; phylum Chordata; class Amphibia; order Anura; family Myobatrachidae; genus Pseudophryne; species Pseudophryne corroboree. The sequence continues at coordinate 680,298,643 of NC_086446.1, forward strand.
GGTCTGCTTGTGAGCAGGCCAGCCACGTTTGTGAAAACCAAATAGTACAAAGAGAGAATCAGACTTCCTGATAGGAGCTGTCCTCTTCATATAGATACGGAGAGCCCGTACTACATCCAAAGACCGTTCTTTGGAAGACAAATCAGGAGAGGCAAAGGCCGGAACCACAATCTCCTGATTAAGGTGAAAAGAAGACACCACCTTAGGTAGGTACCCGGGACGTGTTCTAAGAACCGCCCAGTCACGGTGAAAAATCAGATATGGTGACTTACAGGACAAGGCACCCAAATCCGACACCCGTCTGGCAGAGGCAATAGCCAACAGAAACGGCACCTAAAGAGAAAGCCACTTAAGGTCCGCTGATTCAAGAGGCTCAAACGGAGACTCTTGCAACGCCTCCAGAACCACCAACAAGTCCCAAGGAGCCAAAGGCGGGATGTAAGGAGGTTGAATCCGCAACACACCCTGAGTGAGTGTATGAACATCAGGTAAAGTTGCAATTTTTCTCTGGAACCAAACAGACAAGGCAGAAATATGAACCTCGAAGGAGGCCCTGTTGTAGAAAGGCCAAAAGTTTGGCCGTACTAAACTTGTAAGCGACATGATTGTTAGATGCGCACCAAGCATAGTAAGAATTCCAGATCCTATGATAAATCCGAGCAGAAGTCGGTTTCTGGGCCTTCAACATGGTTTGAATGACCGCCTCAGAAAATCCTTTGGCCCTTAAGACGGAAGCTTCAAGAGCCACGCTGTCAAGGCCAATTGGGCTAAATCCTGATATACACAGGGGCCCTGAACGAGGATATCTGGGCGCTGCGGAAGTAAAAGGGGATGCTCTATCGAGAGACCCTGAAGGTCTGAGAACCAATGCCATCTGGGCCACGCTGGAGCGATCAGAAGTAGGATTCCTCCTTCTAACTTGAACTTCCTTATTACTCTGGGCAGGAGTGACACCGGAGAGAACACGTATGGCAGCCGAAAGTTCCATGGAATTGCCAGTGCGTCCACGAACGCTGCTTGAGGATCCCTTGTCCTTGCTCCAAAGACCGGAACCTAGTGATTGTGTCGAGATGCCATCAGGTCCACGTCTGGAAGGCCCCACTCGTCCACGAGGATTTTAAAAACTTCTGGATGGAGGCTCCACTCTCCGGCGTGTACGTCCTGATGACTGAGAAAGTCCGCTTCCCAATTTAGGCCCTCCGAATGAACACTACCGATATGGCAGGCAGATGGCATTCCGCCCACTGAAGAATCCATGATACTTCCCTCAATGCCATGCGGCTTCGAGTGCCGCCTTGATGATTGATGTACGCCATCGTGGTGGCGTTGTCCGACTGTACTTGAACAGGTCTGTTCTGTATTAAATGCTGGGTCAAGTTCAATGAGATGAACACCGCCCGCAATTCCAGAATGTTTATCGGGAGGAGAGACTCCTCTTGGTCCACCGACCATGAAGGGAGTGTTGCTCCAACACCGTGCCCCAACCTCTCAGACTGGCATCCGTCGTCAGAAGGACTCAGTTGGAGATCCAGAAGGGACGACCCCTGCTCAATTGTTGGTCCTGAAGCCACCAGCTCAGTGACAGATAGACCTCCGGAGACGATGAATTCATTTGAGACCTGATCCGGTGAGGCAGGCCGTCCCACTTGGCAAGAATCAGCTTCTGCAGAGGGCGGGAATGGAATTGAGCGTACTCCACCACGTCGAAAGCAGACACCATGAGACCTAGCACTTGCATTGCAGAATGTATCAACATTTGCGGACGAGATAGGAAGCATTGAATCCTGTCCTGAAGCTTCAGGACTTTCTCCTGAGACAAGAACAACCGCTGGTCGTGAGTGTCCAACAACGCCCCCAGGTGCACCATGCTCTGAGCAGGGACCAGGGAAGATTTCTTACAGTTGATGAGCCGCCCATGGGCTTGCAGAAACTAGATAGTCAGATCCAGATGGCGTAGGAGAATTTATGGGGAATTTGCCAGGATCAACAAGTCGTCCAGGTACGGTAGGATCCTAACCCCTTGACGGCGGAGTACAGCCATCATTACAGACATAACCTTGGTGAAGACACGAGGAGCTGTGGTCAAACCAAAAGGTAACGCCCGAAGTTGGTAATGGAGGTTGCCAACCGAAAACTTCAGGTACTGCTGATGCAATGGGAATATGCAGGTAAGCATCCTGTATGTCCAGGGAGACCATATAATCCCCAGGTTCCAAGGCCAGAACAATAGAGCGAAGAGTTTCCATACGAAACTTGGAGACCCTTACAAATTTGTTCAAGGACTTGAGGTTGAGAATGGGCAGGGAGCACCCATTCGGTTGAGGACTAGGAACAGCGGTGAATAGTACCCCTTGCCTCTCTGAGCCAGAGGCACCTGTACTACCACTCCTATGTCCAGGAGGGACTGTACCACAGAATGAAGAGTTTTTGCCTTCACCTGATCCGAAGGGACGTCTGTCGGGCAAAATCGATGAGGGGGGCGATTCTTGAAGGATACGGTGTAACCTCGAGTGACGACTTCCCGTACCCAGGCATCGGAAGTGGTCCTCAACCATTTCTGGGTATACCCTAGAAGTTGGCCCTCCACCCTGGGATCCCCCAGAGGGAGGCTCGCCCCGTCATGCGGCAGGCTTGTCAGTTTTGGAAGCAGGCTGACGGGCAGCCCAGGCCCGTTTGGGTTTTGGCTTATGGCGTTTGTTAGTGCGAACCTGTTTCGGGTATGCCTGACCTTTTGCTTTCCCTGAAGTACGAAAGGAGCGAAAGAGAGTACTCTTAGCTTTCAGCATCGAAGGAGCAGTACTAGGCAGACATGCTGTTTTAGTAGAAGGTAAGTCAGCCACTAGCTTGATGAGGTCTTCTCCGAAAAGAATGTCTCCCTTAAAAGGGAGTACCTCCAGGGTTTTCTTAGAGTCCAGATCCACAGACCAGGACCGTAACCAGAGAATCCGGCGAGCCAAAATGGACATAGTAGAAGTCTTGGCCGCCAGAATACCGGCATCAGAAACCGCCTCCTTAATGTAATGAGAAGCTGTGGCAATATAAGACAGACATTGTCTAGCATGAGCAGAAGCGTTGGAAGACAACTCCGCCTCCAGTTCCTGAGCCCACGCTTCAAAAGCCTCTGCAGCCAATGTCACTGCAATGGTGGGCCTATGAGCAGCACCAGTTAGGGTGTACATTGCCATTAAAAAACCCTCCACACGTTTATCCGTCGGTTCTTTCAGAGACGTGACGGTAGTTACCAGCAGAGCTGAGGATACCACTAGCCGCGTCACCTGCGAATCCACTGGCGGGGGTGTTTCCCAATTTTTACTTAGCTCCGCTGCGAGGGTGTAGCGAGACAGCATATTCTTGTGAGGCGTGAATTTCTTTCCTGGATTTTCCCAGGACTCCTGACGTATGTCAACTAAATGGTCAGAATGAGGTAAAACTTGTTTAAACACTTTCTGACGTTTAAACTTGTCTGGATTCTTAGGGGCAGCATCAGGCTCCGGGTCATCAGTAATTTGAAGAATGGTCCTGATAGCATCCAACAAGTCAGGAACATCCACCTGTGAAACATATTCCCCTTCAGAAGCGTCGGGATCAGAATCTGTGTGGTCAGTATAAACGCCATCCTCATCAGACGAGGTGTCTGGAACGTTGATGGATTGTGAGAAAGACATGGCCCGCTTAGAGGACCCCTTGGTCTTAGGCGGGCGAGGATTAGACTCCTGAGAAGTCAGTGATTGGTTCAATTGCTGTAACTGAGCGGGCAGTTGATCTGCCCATGGCGGGTTAACTGTGGGGACCATAAGCGGTTGTACCGGCACAGGAGGTCCCATAGGGGGCGTTAGTCTAGTTACCAGCGTATTTAACAGCGTGGAGAAGGTAGCCCAAGGTGGGTCATTTTGAACCCCCGTTGCTACAGTCCCACTTGGGGGTAAGGATCCCCCTGAACCTGAACCCTCAGCTGCTATGTTTTCCTCAAATGTGAATGCAGCGTCACCACCACGCAATGTGGGATCAGCCCCAGCACCATTGCCCTTTGTAGCTGACATATTCGAAAGCTCAATGCAAGGCAACACAGTACAATATCAGCAGCACAATACCTGACAAGAACCCCCTGTGCAGTGTATCAGCACAAACATGGAATTCAAGAGGTATATGGTGACTAAAAATCACAGAGAAAAATACACACCGAGTATATCATGTGAACTACCTATATTAAATGATAAACCTAACGCACTTAGCCCCCCTCAGGTTATAGAATATAGGGATAGCAATCTGAATGAGATACACGAAATGGAGTTCACACAGCAGCTATATAAACACACCAGTGTCACATTGTACAATGCAGAAATTATGACATGCAATAAAACTGCACTGGACTAGCTATACACTCAAAAGATATAACAATGCACAGTAAAGACTGGATGTATATCAGAGGGTACTTGTACTATATAACCCTGACTAAATGCACTCTTACTTAACTAACACTGTCAGCAGACACTTAAGTGTCCTGTAAAATGCACAGCGCTGACATGCAGGCGGCTTTACAGAGGAGGATTTGCCCAAACAGTCCCAGGATCGGCTCAGCTTGTCCTAATGGCGCCCAAACGCTGACAGGGAGTGAGGGAGAGAGAGATGCAGCTCCAGGGCGGGAACATTTACTCTAAATGACGCCCTGGGGCTGGGGGAGAGGCTACAGGTCAAAGCCTTATCCCCCTGCTGGACTTCACCACCGGGTACTGTGGGCTTATATAAATGGTTTATGAGAGAAAACCGACCTGTGCCCTTGCCCTGGTGGTCTAGTGGGGTCCCTGTACTACCACAGCGTCCACACCAGCGTGCGCGGCTCGCCTACCACCGGCCATGCAGGATCGCGATTTACACCAGGTCCCGCAGGGGGGACCCACTTACCACCTCCCTGAGTGCGGCCACGCGATCCAGGAGAACAGCGGTCATGTGTGTGACTAACTAGAAGAAAACTGGAGCCTCCGCTGTAAGTACCCGGCAACCAGGGCGCGCTGGGGGAGGTGATGGAGCTGCAGCAGGAGATGTCTGACTGACATCTAACACAGACAGTGCCTCTGCTACAGCTCTTGAAGTCTTCATTTCCTTTTAAAAGCTTCTTCTAAGGGCTGCTTGAGCAGCCCCCCTGTTGTATGCCTGCTTATACATGGCACAAACTACAAAACTGAGTTCCTGTGCATGGAGGCGGGGATATAGAGGAGGCGGCGCTATGTATTCTGGGAAGAAGGTCAAAGCTTTGAGCCTGTTGGTGCCTCGGATCAAGATCCTACTCTACACCCAAACGTCATTCCCTGTGGAACCCAGTGTACCCCGCAGCAGAAACCTTTATAATCTTTATAAATGCTTCATAACAAATACTAAAAGACAACATTTTACTGAAACATTTTCCAATATAAAAAGCAGCATCATATATAGAAAAGGCAGCAGAGCTTGGAAATGTGGAGTTTAAATAACCATAGGTAGCTCCTGCCCCCAGAGTGGTGGTGGGTAGGTGTCATTTATCAGTAAAATAAGATTTTACTTACCGATAAATCTATTTCTCGGAGTCCGTAGTGGATGCTGGGGTTCCTGAAAGGACCATGGGGAATAGCGGCTCCGCAGGAGACAGGGCACAAAAAGTAAAGCTTTTCCAGATCAGGTGGTGTGCACTGGCTCCTCCCCCTATGACCCTCCTCCAGACTCCAGTTAGGTACCGTGCCCGGACGAGCGTACACAATAAGGGAGGATTTTGAATCCCGGGTAAGACTCATACCAGCCACACCAATCACACCGTACAACTTGTGATCTAAACCCAGTTAACAGTATGATAACAGCGGAGCCTCTGAAAGATGGCTTCCTTCAACAATAACCCGAATTAGTTAACAATAACTATGTACAATTATTGCAGATAATCCGCACTTGGGATGGGCGCCCAGCATCCACTACGGACTCCGAGAAATAGATTTATCGGTAAGTAAAATCTTATTTTCTCTATCGTCCTAGTGGATGCTGGGGTTCCTGAAAGGACCATGGGGATTATACCAAAGCTCCCAAACGGGCGGGAGAGTGCGGATGACTCTGCAGCACCGAATGAGAGAACTCCAGGTCCTCCTTAGCCAGAGTATCAAATTTGTAAAATTTTACAAACGTGTTCTCCCCTGACCACGTAGCTGCTCGGCAAAGTTGTAATGCCGAGACCCCTCGGGCAGCCGCCCAAGATGAGCCCACCTTCCTTGTGGAGTGGGCCTTTACAGATTTAGGCTGTGGCAGGCCTGCCACAGAATGTGCAAGTTGGATTGTGCTACAGATCCAACGAGCAATCGTCTGCTTAGACGCAGGAGCACCCATCTTGTTGGGTGCATACAATATAAACAACGAGTCAGATTTTCTGACTCCAGCTGTCCTTGCAATATATATTTTTAATGCTCTGACAACGTCCAGTAACTTGGAGTCCTCCAAGTCACTTGTAGCCGCAGGCACTACAATAGGCTGGTTCAGATGAAATGCTGACACCACCTTAGGGAGAAAATGCGGACGAGTCCGCAGTTCTGCCCTGTCCGAATGGAAAATCAGATATGGGCTTTTGTAAGATAAAGCTGCCAGTTCTGACACTCTCCTAGCCGAAGCCAGGGCTAGAAGCATGGTCACTTTCCATGTGAGATATTTCAAATCCACCTTCTTTAGTGGTTCAAACCAATGAGATTTTAGAAAGTCCAAAACCACATTGAGATCCCACGGTGCCACTGGAGGCACCACAGGAGGCTGTATATGTAGCACTCCCTTAACAAAGGTCTGGACTTCAGGGACTGAAGCCAATTCTTTTTGAAAGAAAATCGACAGGGCCGAAATTTGAACCTTAATAGATCCCAATTTGAGACCCATAGACAATCCTGATTGCAGGAAATGTAGGAATCGACCCAGTTGAAATTCCTCCGTCGGAGCACTCCGATCTTCGCACCACGCAACATATTTTCGCCAAATTCGGTGATAATGTTGCACGGTTACTTCCTTCCTTGCTTTAATCAAAGTAGGAATGACTTCTTCCGGCATGCCTTTTTCCTTTAGGATCCGGCGTTCAACCGCCATGCCGTCAAACGCAGCCGCGGTAAGTCTTGAAACAGACAGGGACCCTGCTGAAGCAAGTCCCTCCTTAGAGGTAGAGGCCATGGATCTTCCGTGATCATCTCTTGAAGTTCCGGGTACCAAGTCCTTCTTGGCCAATCCGGAACCACTAGTATCGTCCTTACGCCTCTTTGCCGTATAATTCTCAATACTTTTGGTATGAGAGGCAGAGGAGGAAACACATACACCGACTGGTACACCCAAGGCGTTACCAGCGCGTCCACAGCTATTGCCTGCGGATCTCTTGACCTGGCGCAATACCTGTCCAGTTTTTTGTTGAGGCGAGACGCCATCATGTCCACCATTGGTCTTTCCCAACGGGTTACCAGCAAGTGGAAGACTTCTGGATGAAGTCCCCACTCTCCCGGGTGAAGATCGTGTCTGCTGAGGAAGTCTGCTTCCCAGTTGTCCACTCCCGGGATGAACACTGCTGACAGTGCTATCACATGATTCTCTGCCCAGCGAAGAATCCTTGCAGCTTCTGCCATTGCACTCCTGCTTCTTGTGCCGCCCTGTCTGTTCACATGGGCGACTGCCGTGATGTTGTCCGACTGGATCAACACCGGTTTTCCCTGAAGCAGAGGTTCTGCCTGGCTTAGAGCATTGTATATTGCTCTTAGTTCCAGAATGTTTATGTGAAGAGACGTTTCCAGGCTCGTCCATACTCCCTGGAAGTTTCTTCCTTGTGTGACTGCTCCCCAGCCTCTCAGGCTGGCGTCCGTGGTCACCAGGATCCAATCCTGTATGCCGAATCTGCGGCCCTCCAATAGATGAGCACTCTGCAACCACCACAGAAGAGACACCCTTGTCCTTGGAGACAGGGTTATCCGCAGGTGCATCTGAAGATGCGACCCTGACCATTTGTCCAACAGATCCCTTTGGAAAATTCTTGCGTGGAATCTGCCGAATGGAATTGCTTCGTAAGAAGCCACCATTTTTCCCAGGACTCTTGTGCATTGATGTACAGACACCTTTCCTGGTTTTAGGAGGTTCCTGACAAGCTCGGATAACTCCTTGGCTTTTTCCTCCGGGAGAAAAACCTTTTTCTGAACCGTGTCCAGAATCATCCCTAGGAACAGCAGACGAGTTGTCGGCATTAACTGGGATTTTGGAATATTCAGAATCCACCCGTGCTGTTTTAGCACTTCTTGCGACAGTGCTAATCCCATCTCTAGCTGTTCTCTGGACCTTGCCCTTATTAGGAGATCGTCCAAGTATGGGATAATTAATATGCCTTTTCTTCGAAGAAGAATCATCATCTCGGCCATTACCTTTGTAAAGACCCGAGGTGCCGTGGACAATCCGAACGGCAGCGTCTGAAACTGATAGTGACAGTTTTGTACAACGAACCTGAGGTACCCCTGGTGTGAGGGGTAAATTGGAACGTGGAGATACGCATCCTTGATGTCCAAGGATACCATAAAGTCCCCCTCTTCCAGGTTCGCTATCACTGCTCTGAGTGACTCCATCTTGAACTTGAACTTCTTTATGTACAGGTTCAAGGACTTCAGATTTAGAATAGGCCTTACCGAGCCATCCGGCTTCGGTACCACAAAAAGAGTGGAATAATACCCCTTCCCTTGTTGTAGAAGAGGTACCTTGACTATCACCTGCTGAGAGTACAGCTTGTGAATGGCTTCCAAAACCGTCTCCCTTTCGGAGGGGGACGTTGGTAAAGCAGACTTCAGGAAACGGCGAGGTGGATCTGTCTCTAATTCCAACCTGTACCCCTGAGATATTATCTGCAGGATCCAGGGATCTACCTGCGAGTGAGCCCACTGCGCGCTGTAATTTTTGAGACGACCACCCACCGTCCCCGAGTCCGCTTGAGAAGCCCCAGCGTCATGCTGAGGCTTTTGTAGAAGCCGGGGAAGGCTTCTGTTCCTGGGAAGGAGCTGCCTGTTGCTGTCTCTTCCCTCGACCTCTGCCTCGTGGCAGATATGAATAGCCCTTTGCTCTCTTATTTTTAAAGGAACGAAAGGGCTGCGGTTGAAAAGTCGGTGCCTTTTTCTGTTGGGGAGTGACTTGAGGTAGAAAGGTGGATTTCCCGGCTGTAGCCGTGGCCACCAAATCTGATAGACCGACTCCAAATAACTCCTCCCCTTTATACGGCAAAACTTCCATATGTCGTTTTGAATCCGCATCGCCTGTCCACTGTCGCGTCCATAAAGCTCTTCTGGCCGAAATGGACATAGCACTTACCCGTGATGCCAGTGTGCAGATATCCCTCTGTGCATCACGCATATAAAGAAATGCATCCTTTATTTGTTCTAACGACAGTAAAATATTGTCCCTGTCCAGGGTATCAATATTTTCAATCAGGGACTCTGACCAAACTACCCCAGCACTGCACATCCAGGCAGTCGCTATAGCTGGTCGTAGTATAACACCTGCATGTGTGTATATACTTTTTTGGATATTTTCCATCCTCCTATCTGATGGATCTTTAAGTGCGGCCGTCTCAGGAGAGGGTAACGCCACTTGTTTAGATAAGCGTGTTAGCGCCTTGTCCACCCTAGGAGGTGTTTCCCAGCGCTCCCTAACCTCTGGCGGGAAAGGGTATAATGCCAATAATTTCTTTGAAATTATCAGCTTTTTATCAGGGGCAACCCACGCTTCATTACACACGTCATTTAATTCTTCTGATTCAGGAAAAACTATAGGTAGTTTTTTCACACCCCACATAATACCCTGTTTAGTGGTACCTGTAGTATCAGCTAAATGTAACGCCTCCTTCATTGCCAAAATCATATAACGTGTGGCCCTACTGGAAAATACGGTTGATTCGTCACCGTCACCACTGGAGTCAGTGCCTGTGTCTGGGTCTGTGTCGACCGACTGAGGCAAAGGGCGTTTCACAGCCCCTGACGGTGTTTGAGTCGCCTGGACAGGCACTAATTGATTGTCCGGCCGTCTCATGTCGTCAAACGACTGCTTTAGCGTGTTGACACTATCCCGTAGTTCCATAAATAAAGGCATCCATTCTGGTGTCGACTCCCTAGGGGGTGACATCCTCATATTTGGCAATTGCTCCGCCTCCACACCAATATCGTCCTCATACATGTCGACACACACGTACCGACACACAGCAGACACACAGGGAATGCTCCTAACGAAGACAGGACCCACTAGCCCTTTGGGGAGACAGAGGGAGAGTTTGCCAGCACACACCAAAAGCGCTATATATAACAGGGATAGCCTTATAATAAGTGCTCCCTTATAGCTGCTTTATATATATCAAAATATCGCCATAAATTTGCCCCCCCTCTCTGTTTTACCCTGTTTCTGTAGTGCAGTGCAGGGGAGAGACCTGGGAGCCGTCCTGACCAGCGGAGCTGTGAGAGGAAATGGCGCCGTGTGCTGAGGAGATAGGCCCCGCCCCTTTTCCGGCGGGCTCGTCTCCCGCTATTTAGTGAATCCAGGCAGGGGTTAAATATCTCCATATAGCCTCTGGGGGCTATATGTGAGGTATTTTTAGCCTTTATATAGGTTACATTTGCCTCCCAGGGCGCCCCCCCCCAGCGCCCTGCACCCTCAGTGACTGCGTGTGAAGTGTGCTGAGAGGAAAATGGCGCACAGCTGCAGTGCTGTGCGCTACCTTTAGAAGACTGCAGGAGTCTTCAGCCGCCGATTCTGGACCTCTTCTGACTTCAGCATCTGCAAGGGGGCCGGCGGCGCGGCTCCGGTGACCATCCAGGCTGTACCTGTGATCGTCCCTCTGGAGCTGATGTCCAGTAGCCAAGAAGCCAATCCATCCTGCACGCAGGTGAGTTCACTTCTTCTCCCCTCAGTCCCTCGTTGCAGTGATCCTGTTGCCAGCAGGACTCACTGTAAAATAAAAAACCTAAGCTAAACTTTTTCTAAGCAGCTCTTTAGGAGAGCCACCTAGATTGCACCCTTCTCGGCCGGGCACAAAAATCTAACTGGAGTCTGGAGGAGGGTCATAGGGGGAGGAGCCAGTGCACACCACCTGATCTGGAAAAGCTTTACTTTTTGTGCCCTGTCTCCTGCGGAGCCGCTATTCCCCATGGTCCTTTCAGGAACCCCAGCATCCACTAGGACGATAGAGAAAGCATAATTTTAGAGCTCAGTGTTTCTTTAGTGATTGGCAACTTTTGTGTTCCTGCTTTTACGATAAGTACATATAGACGGTTGGTGGACTTATTACATTCTTATAAAATTCATAGCATGAGACAAAAGACCAAAGTGCTATGAAGCGGCCACCACCACAGATACAGTTTGCGGCTTTAACTTCATGGAACAGAGACTACAATGATACATGCAGGGTAGAAGTGACAGGAAGAAATGGTTATTTAGCATCAAACGTTCTCTCTGCTGCCACCTAGTGGTAATCCAAGTGGATGTTACTGTGCTCTAAAGGCAAACCATAGCAACCAGCCAGAGTGGGAGAGAGGGGGAGAGGCAAGAGTCATGTGGGAGGAATTGGAATTGATGGTGTTAATTTTCTGCGGCTGTGTCTTACTATTGGAGTATGATAGGGAGGAATCAGGAGACTGGCAAAAACAGGCTTCCCTTAGATAACCCGACATGAAGACTGGAGCAGTACAGGGAAGGGAAGGGAAGGGAAGGGAGGAGGCAGCCGCATTGGTAGTGAAGGAAGATGGCTTTAGAGACAGTGGAAGAGGCAGCTGTGAAAGTATGGAAGGCAGCCAGAGACAGCGTCAGCAGCATTGTGACTAAGGATCCCATCACCACAGCGATGGTGTTGAAATAAAATGCAAGGCGTATGCAGGGCCTGTACATAGCAGTTCCTGAATAAGGGCCTGCAATGTGTTTTACATGACACAGACAGCTCCTCCCAAGAGGTCATGAGAGCCAGATTCTTAAAGGAAAATCTCTTATTTGCCTAAAACATTAAGAATAAAGGGCAACAAAGGGCTACAATATCTTTGTGCAGGTTTATTTACTATCAAAGTGTAAAAGCCCATGGAAGACAGACAATTATCATCACTGTTTACAGTGCTTGAATGGTTGCTGCAGTATACGCTTTGTTTCATCCATAGGGTGGTATTTACTAATATCCTATAAGAAAATGTCTGTCACAGAATAGATGGATGCCACCAAGTGATGGGCCTCTGCTGAGCTCTAGATGGATTACCCAGATACACTTATTTCAGATATAATCAGCCAAGCAGCTTCCTCCCACAACCCACAGGGGCCAATAAGAGGTCTGCAGCCATAGCTGGAATTCAGAGCACACTGAAGCTTCTATTATATCATGGCTACTTTAAAGAGGACAGTTATAAAAATTACATGCTGCAAGGGAGCAGTGATTAAAATGCAGCCGTGCTGTATGGAGCTCTCACGAGAAGCCTTAATCAATATGGTAAACCTATCTGGAGTGCAAAGACAGAGTGTGTGTGAAAAGGGAAGGGGAGGGGGGAGGGGGGGAGAGAGGAGCAGAGGAGTGAGAAAGGGAGGGAGTGAGAAAGACTCAGACAGCTGTAATAGGGAGAGGCAGCCACAGCTTTAGGCTCAGAGACAGCCAGATTGATATGGACATGTAAATAAAAAAAGACATGTATATTACATATTATATAGGCACGCACAAAGATGCTAAGATTGAATGATGACTGAGGGATAGGACTTTATGAGAGGGAGATGTAAACAGAAACGGACATCCCTAAGGTTGGGAAGGGTCACAGCTGTGGAGGAAGGTAGTGACACGCAGGTCTCTGGAAACCATGGCAGAAAGGAAAGGTCACGACCTTAGGGAGGCGTTAGAGAAATACTGAACAATTAGGTTGATAGGGAGCCGAGAAGATATGGATAAAAGAAGAGACTGTAGGAGAAATCATGTACAGTAGAGTAAGGTTATCGCCAACAGTAACAGATTACATAGCATCACACCATTCCGCGTCACGTGACTAATATATTAAACTGGAATCATACAAAAGTGTAAACTGCACAGAGAGGAACAAACTGTGACATCAATAAATTGCAATGGATCAAAAATATATGCAAAAAGGGAAATAGTCAAGTATTTTATAATAGTATTTCTCTGACGTCCTAGTGGATGCTGGGAACTCCGTAAGGACCATGGGGAATAGCGGCTCCGCAGGAGACTGGGCACAAAAAGTAAAAGCTTTAGACTAGCTGGTGTGCACTGGCTCCTCCCCCTATGACCCTCCTCCAAGCCTCAGTTAGATTTTTGTGCCCGAACGAGAAGGGTGCAGGCTAGGTGGCTCTCCTGAGCTGCTTAGAAGTAAAAGTTTAAATAGGTTTTTTATTTTCAGTGAGTCCTGCTGGCAACAGGCTCACTGCATCGTGGGACTAAGGGGAGAAGAAGCGAACTCACCTGACTGCAGAGTGGATTGGGCTTCTTGGCTACTGGACATTAGCTCCAGAGGGACGATCACAGGTTCAGCCTGGATGGGTCCCGGAGCCGCGCCGCCGGCCCCCTTACAGAGCCAGAAGAGTGAAGAGGTCCGGAGAAAGCGGCGGCAGAAGACGTTCCTGTCTTCAATAAGGTAGCGCACAGCACTGCAGCTGTGCGCCATTGCTCTCAGCACACTTCACACTCCGGTCACTGAGGGTGCAGGGCGCTGGGGGGGGAGCGCCCTGAGACGCAATAAAAACGATATAAAAACCTTATATGGCTAAAAAAAATGCATCACATATAGCTCCTGGGCTATATGGATGCATTTATCCCCTGCCAGTTTCCTGAAAAAAGCGGGAGAAAAGGCAGCCGTGAAGGGGGCGGAGCCTTTCTCCTCAGCACACAAGCGCCATTTTCTTTCACAGCTCCGCTGGAAGGACGGCTCCCTGACTCTCCCCTGCAGTCCTGCACTACAGAAACAGGGTAAAACAGAGAGGGGGGCACTATTGGCAGCTAATATATAAATACAGCAGCTATAACAGGGAGTAACACTTATATAAGGTTATCCCTGTATATATATAGCGCTCTGGTGTGTGCTGGCAAACTCTCCCTCTGTCTCCCCAAAGGGCTAGTGGGGTCCTGTCCTCTATCAGAGCATTCCCTGTGTGTGTGCTGGGTGTCGGTACGATTGTGTCGACATGTATGAGGAGGAAAATGATGTGGAAGCAGAGCAATTGCCTGTGTTAGTGATGTCACCCCCTAGGGAGTCGACACCTGACTGGATGGTAGTAATTAAAGAATTACGTGACAATGTCAGCACTTTGCAAAGACGGTGACGAGACAAACGTAATGTCCAGTAGGGCCACACGTTACATGATCACGGCAATGAAGGAGGCATTGAACATTTCTGACACTACAAGTACCACAAAAAAGGGTATTATGTGGGGTGTGAAAAAACTACCAGTGGTTTTTCCTGAGTCAGATGAATTAAATGAGGTGTGTGATAAAGCGTGGGTTTCCCCCGATAAAAAACTGCTGATTTCTAATAAATTATTGGCACTATACCCTTTCCCGCCAGAGGTTAGGGCACGTTGGGAAACACCCCCTAGGGTAGATAAGGCGCTCACACGCTTATCAAAACAAGTGGCGTTACCGTCTCCTGATACGGCCGCTCTCAAGGAACCAGCTGATAGAAGGCTGGAAAATATCTTAAAAGGTATATACACACATACCGGTGTTATACTGCGACCAGCGATCGCCTCAGCCTGGATGTGCAGCGCTGGAGTGACTTGGTCGGATTCCCTGACTGAAAATATTGATACCCTGGATAGGGACAGTATATTATTAACTATAGAGCATTTAAAGGATGCATTACTATATATGCGAGATGCACAGAGGGATATTTGCACCCTGGCATCTAGAGTAAGTGCGATGTCCATTTCTGCCAGAAGAACGTTATGGACGCGACAGTGGTCAGGTGATGCGGATTCCAAACGACATATGGAAGTATTGCCGTATAAAGGGGAGGAGTTATTTGGGGTCGGTCTATCGGACCTGGTGGCCACAGCAACGGCTGGAAAATCCACCTTTTTACCCCAGGTCACCTCTCAGCAGAAAAAGACACCGTCTTTTCAAACCCAGTCCTTTCGTCCCTATAAGGGCAAGAGGGAAAAAGGCCGCTCGTTCCTGCCCCGGGGCAGAGGAAGGGGAAAAAGACTGCACCATGCAGCCTCTTCCCAGGAGCAGAAGCCCTCCCCCGCTTCTGCCAAGTCCTCAGCATGACGCTGGGGCTCTGCAAGCAGACTCGGGCACGGTGGGGGGCCGTCTCAAGAATTTCAGCGCGCAGTGGGCTCACTCGCAAGTGGACCCCTGGATCCTGCAGGTAGTATCACAGGGGTACAAATTGGAATTCGAGACGTCTCCCCCTCGCCGGTTCCTGAAGTCTGCTCTACCAACGTCTCCCTCCGACAGGGAGGCAGTATTGGAAGCTATTCACAAGCTGTATTCCCAGCAGGTGATAATCAAGGTACCCCTCCTACAACAGGGAAAGGGTTATTATTCCACGCTGTTTGTGGTACCGAAGCCGGACGGCTCGGTGAGACCAATTTTAAATCTAAAATCTTTGAACACTTACATAAAAAGGTTCAAATTCAAGATGGAGTCACTCAGAGCAGTGATAGCGAACCTGGAAGAAGGGGACTATATGGTATCTCTAGACATCAAGGATGCTTATCTCCATGTCCCAATCTACCCTTCTCACCAAGGGTACCTCAGGTTTGTGATACAAAACTGTCATTATCAGTTTCAGACGCTGCCGTTTGGATTGTCCACGGCACCACGGGTCTTTACCAAGGTAATGGCCGAAATGATGATTCTTCTTCGAAGAAAAGGCGTATTAATTATCCCTTACTTGGACGATCTCCTGATAACGGCAAGGTCCAGGGAACAGTTAGAGGTCGGAGTAGCACTATCTCAGGTAGTGCTACGTCAGCACGGGTGGATTCTAAATATCCCAAAATCACAGCTGATTCCAACAACACGTCTACTGTTCCTAGGGATGATTCTGGACACAGTCCAGAAAAAGGTGTTTCTCCCGGAGGAGAAGGCCAGGGAGTTATCCGAGCTAGTCAGGAACCTCCTAAAACCAGGACAAGTGTCAGTGCATCAGTGCACGAGAGTCCTGGGAAAAATGGTGGCTTCTTACGAAGCGATTCCATTCGGAAGATTCCATGCAAGAACTTTTCAGTGGGATCTGCTGGACAAATGGTCCGGATCGCATCTTCAGATGCATCAGCGGATAACCCTATCTCCAAGGACAAGGGTATCTCTCCTGTGGTGGTTACAGAAGGCTCATCTTCTAGAGGGCCGCAGATTCGGCATTCAGGATTGGATGCTGGTAACCACGGATGCCAGCCTGAGAGGCTGGGGAGCAGTCACACAGGGAAGAAATTTCCAGGGCTTGTGGTCAAGCATGGAAACATCTCTTCACATAAATATCCTAGAGCTAAGGGCCATTTACAATGCCCTAAGTCAAGCAAGGCCTCTGCTTCAGGGTCAACCGGTATTGATCCAGTCGGACAACATCACGGCTGTCGCCCACGTAAACAGACAGGGCGGCACAAGAAGCAGGAGGGCAATGGCAGAAGCTGCAAGGATTCTCCGCTGGGCGGAAAATCATGCGATAGCACTGTCAGCAGTGTTCATTCCGGGAGTGGACAACTGGGAAGCAGACTTCCTCAGCAGACACGACCTCCACCCGGGGAAGTGGGGACTTCATCCAGAAGTCTTCCAAGTGATTGTAAACCGTTGGGAAAAACCAAAGGTGGACATGATGGCGTCCCGTCTCAACAAGAAACTGGACAGATATTGCGCCAGGTCAAGGGACCCTCAGGCAATAGCGGTGGACGCTCTGGTAACTCCGTGGGTGTTCCAGTCGGTATATGTGTTCCCTCCTCTTCCTCTCATACCAAAAGTACTGAGAATCATAAGAAGGAGAGGAGTAAGAACGATACTCGTGGCTCCGGATTGGCCAAGAAGAACTTGGTACCCGGAGCTGCAAGAGATGCTCACGGAGGACCCGTGGCCTCTACCTCTAAGGAAGGACCTGCTCCAGCAGGGACCTTGTCTGTTCCAAGACTTACCGCGGCTGCGTTTGACGGCATGGCGGTTGAACGCCGGATCCTGAAGGAAAAAGGCATTCCAGATGAAGTCATCCCTACCCTGATCAAGGCCAGGAAGGATGTAACTGCAAAACATTATCATCGCATTTGGCGAAAATATGTTGCGTGGTGTGAGGCCAAGAAGGCCCCTACGGAGGAATTTCAACTGGGTCGTTTCCTACATTTCCTGCAAGCAGGATTGTCTATGGGCCTAAAATTAGGATCCATTAAGGTTCAAATTTCGGCCCTGTCGATCTTCTTCCAGAAAGAACTGGCTTCAGTGCCTGAAGTTCAGACGTTTGTCAAAGGGGTACTGCATATACAGCCTCCTTTTGTGCCTCCAGTGGCACCTTGGGATCTCAATGTAGTTTTAGGGTTCCTAAAATCACATTGGTTTGAACCACTTGCCACAGTGGATTTGAAATATCTCACATGGAAAGTGGTAATGCTGTTGGCCCTGGCTTCAGCCAGGCGCGTATCAGAATTGGCGGCTTTATCCTATAAAAGCCCTTACCTGATATTTCATTCGGATAGGGCGGAATTGAGGACTCGTCCTCAATTTCTGCCTATGGTGGTTTCAGCGTTTCACATGAATCAACCTATTGTGGTACCTGTGGCTACTAGGGACTTGGAGGACTCCAAGTTGCTGGACGTAGTCAGGGCCCTGAAAATATATGTTTCCAGGACGGCTGGAGTCAGAAAATCTGACTCGCTGTTTATACTGTATGCACCCAACAAGCTGGGTGCTCCTGCTTCTAAGCAGACGATTGCAACTTGCACATTCTGTGGCAGGCCTGCCACAGCCAAAATCTGTAAAAGCCCATTCCACAAGGAAGGTGGGCTCATCTTGGGCGGCTGCCCGAGGGGTCTCGGCTTTACAACTTTGCCGAGCAGCTACTTGGTCAGGGGCAAACACGTTTGCTAAATTCTACAAATTTGATACCCTGGCTGAGGAGGACCTGGAGTTCTCTCATTCGGTGCTGCAGAGTCATCCGCACTCTCCCGCCCGTTTGGGAGCTTTGGTATAATCCCCATGGTCCTTACGGAGTTCCCAGCATCCACTAGGACGTCAGAGAAAATAAGAATTTACTTACCGATAATTCTATTTCTCATAGTCCGTAGTGGATGCTGGGCGCCCATCCCAAGTGCGGATTGTCTGCAATACTTGTATATAGTTATTGTTACAAACAAATCGGGTTGTTTATTGTTGGAAGCCATCTTTTCAGAGGCTCCTACGGTTATCATACTGTTAACTGGGTTCAGATCACGAGTTGTACGGTGTGATTGGTGTGGCTGGTATGAGTCTTACCCGGGATTCAAGATCCTTCCTTATTATGTACGCTCGTCCGGGCACAGTATCTTAACTGAGGCTTGGAGGAGGGTCATAGGGGGAGGAGCCAGTGCACACCAGCTAGTCTAAAGTTTTTACTTTTTGTGCCCAGTCTCCTGCGGAGCCGCTATTCCCCATGGTCCTTACGGAGTTCCCAGCATCCACTACGGACTATGAGAAATAGAATTATCGGTAAGTAAATTCTTATTTTTTTTTAGCTTTCCAAAGCAAGCTGCTTTCATGCTGCCGAGTGACTGGTTTCAGAAAATGGCCAGTCCAATGACACTGCTTATTAAACAGTTTTGACAAGGACGTTAATTATTAATATCACATACTATGGTTACATTTAATTTGAATCAGGTAATGTAAGCCATTGTCCCTCCCAACCCACCTGCAAGCATACTTCCACTTCCCCCAATAACCTTACACTTCTGGCTGTTCCATGGGAACCCAGTGCTTTGTGTGGTTGAAATATATCTCCTATATAATAGCCCTGTGATTCTGTGCCTGGACCTCTAACGCTGGGCGTGGCTAGAAGCTCTCATTGGGTTAGCAGCAGGTCTATCACACCCAGTCCACAGCTGATTGGGCGAGAAACGCCCTCCCACACAGGTTACATCCAATGGGAGGCTCTGCCTTTGGCTGCTGTGTTTTCACAGAGCAGGATTAGCAATGGGACTGATGGAGCTGCAGCTCCAGCCCCACACCCCAAAATAGGCCCACTGCATCTGCAGCAACATACCCTCCAACAATTTACACATAAACATTGATACACAGTCGAAAGGGGGGCGTGGCCACGCTGCTGTACCCGTGGCCACGCCCCCCTTTTCATATACTTTCAATGGAAGCTTGGAAAGTCAAAAAACGGTACAGACCATAAAAAAAAAAGGTCCTGTACCTGCCAAAAAGGTCCAGCTGGAGGGTATGTCAGTGCATCTGCAGCAAATCTCTGCGCTGAAGATAGGGGGAAAAAATAAGAATTTACTTACCGATAATTCTATTTCTCGTAGTCCGTAGTGGATGCTGGGGACTCCGTCAGGACCATGGGGGAATAGCGGCTCCGCAGGAGACAGGGCACAAAAGTAAAAGCTTTAGGATCAGGTGGTGTGCACTGGCTCCTCCCCCTATGACCCTCCTCCAAGCCTCAGTTAGGATACTGTGCCCGGACGAGCGTACACAATAAGGAAGGATTTTGAATCCCGGGTAAGACTCATACCAGCCACACCAATCACACTGTACAACCTGTGATCTGAACCCAGTTAACAGCATGATAACAGCGGAGCCTCTGAAAAGATGGCTCACAACAATAATAACCCGTTTTAGTTAACAATAACTATGTACAAGTATTGCAGACAATCCGCACTTGGGATGGGCGCCCAGCATCCACTACGGACTACGAGAAATAGAATTATCGGTAAGTAAATTCTTATTTTCTCTGACGTCCTAAGTGGATGCTGGGGACTCCGTCAGGACCATGGGGATTATACCAAAGCTCCCAAACGGGCGGGAGAGTGCGGATGACTCTGCAGCACCGAATGAGAGAACTCCAGGTCCTCCTCAGCCAGGGTGTGCCCCTGACCAAGTAGCAGCTCGGCAAAGTTGTAAAGCCGAGACCCCTCGGGCAGCCGCCCAAGATGAGCCCACCTTCCTTGTGGAATGGGCATTTACATATTTTGGCTGTGGCAGGCCTGCCACAGAATGTGCAAGCTGAATTGTACTACACATCCAACTAGCAATCGTCTGCTTAGAAGCAAGAGCACCCAGTTTTTTGGGTGCCTACAGGATAACAGCAAGTCAGTTTTCCTGACTCCAGCCGTCCTGGAACCTATATTTTCAGGGCCCTGACAACATCCAGCAACTTGGAGTCCTCCAAGTCCCTAGTAGCCGCAGGTACCACAATAAGCTGGTGCAGGTGAAACGCTGACACCACCTTAGGGAGAAACTGGGGACGAGTCCGCAGCTCTGCCCTGTCCGAATGGACAATCAGATATGGGCTTTGTGAGACAAAGCCGCCAATTCTGACACTCGCCTGGCCGAGGCCAGGGCCAACAGCATGGTCACTTTCCATGTGAGATATTTCAAATCCACAGATTTGAGCGGTTTAAACCAATGTGATTTGAGGAATCCCAGAACTACGTTGAGATCCCACAGTGCCACTGGAGGCACAAAAGGGGGTTGTATATGCAGTACTCCCTTGACAAACTTCTGGACTTCAGGAACTGAAGCCAATCTTTTCTGGAAGAAAATTGACAGGGCCGAAATTTGAACCCTAATGGACCCCAATTTGAGGCCCATAGACACTCCTGTTTGCAGGAAATGCAGGAATCGACCGAGTTGAAATTTCTTCGTGGGGCCTTCCTGGCCTCACACCACGCAACATATTTTCGCCACATGTGGTGATAATGTTGTGCGGTCACCTCCTTCCTGGCTTTGACCAGGGTAGCAATGACCTCTTCCGGAATGCCTTTTTTCCTTAGGATCCGGCGTTCCACCGCCATGCCGTCAAACGCAGCCGCGGTAAGTCTTGGAACAGACATGGTACTTGCTGAAGCAAGTCCCTTCTTAGCGGCAGAGGCCATGAGTCCTCTGTGAGCATTTCTTGAAGTTCCGGGTACCAAGTCCTTCTTGGCCAATCCGGAGCCACGAGTATAGTTCTTACTCCTCTACGTCTTATAATTCTCAGTACCTTGGGTATGAGAAGCAGAGGAGGGAACACATACACCGACTGGTACACCCACGGTGTTACCAGAACGTCCACAGCTATTGCCTGAGGGTCTCTTGACCTGGCGCAATACCTGTCCAGTTTTTTTTATTTTTTTTTGTTCAGGCGGGACGCCATCATGTCCACCTTTGGTCTTTCCCAACGGTTCACAATCATGTGGAAGACTTCCCGATGAAGTCCCCACTCTCCCGGGTGGAGGTCGTGCCTGCTGAGGAAGTCTGCTTCCCAGTTGTCCACTCCCGGAATGAACACTGCTGACAGTGTTATCACATGATTTTCCGCCCAGCGAAGAATCCTTGCAGTTTCTGCCATTGCCCTCCTGCTTCTTGTGCCGCCCTGTCTGTTTACGTGGGCGACTGCCGTGATGTTGTCCCACTGGATCAATACCGGCTGACCTTGAAGCAGAGGTCTTGCTAAGCTTAGAGCATTGTAAATTGCCCTTAGCTCCAGTATATTTATGTGGAGAGAAGTCTCCAGACTATATCACACTCCCTGGAAATTTTTTCCCTGTGTGACTGCTCCCCAGCCTCTCAGGCTGGCATCCGTGGTCACCAGGACCCAGTCCTGAATGCCGAATCTGCGGCCCTTTAATAGATGAGCACTCTGCAGCCACCGCAGAAGAAACACCCTTGTCCTTGGAGACAGGGTTATCCGCTGATGCATCTGAAGATGCGATCCGGACCATTTTTCCAGCAGATCCCACTGAAAAGTTCTTGCGTGAAATCTGCCGAATGGAATCGCTTCGTAAGAAGCCACCATTTTTCCCAGGACCCTTGTGCAATGATGCACTGACACTTTTCCTGGTTTTAGGAGGTTCCTGACTAGCTCGGATAACTCCCTGGCTTTCTTCTCCGGGAGAAACACCCTTTTCTGGACTGTGTCCAGAATCATCCCTAGGAACAGCAGACGTGTCGTTGGAAACAGCTGCGATTTTGGAATATTTAGAATCCACCCGTGCTGTCGTAGAACTACTTGAGATAGTGCTACTCCGACCTCCAACTGTTCTCTGGACCTTGCCCTTATCAGGAGATCGTCCATTTTCTTTGAAGAAGAATCATCATTTCGGTCATTACCTTGGTAAAGACCCGGGGTGCCGTGGACAATCCAAACGGCAGCGTCTGAAACTGATAGTGACAGTTCTGTACCACGAACGTGAGGTACCCTTGGTGAGAAGGGCAAATTGGGACATGGAGGTAAGCATCCCTGATGTCCAGGGACACCATATAGTCCCCTTCTTCCTGGTTCGCTATCACTGCTCTGAGTGACTCCATCTTGATTTGAACCTTTGTATGTAAGTGTTCAAATATTTCAGATTTAGAATAGGTCTCACCGAGCCATCTGGCTTCAGTACCACAATATAGTGTGGAATAATACCCCTTTCCTTGTTGTAGGAGGGGTACTTTGATTATCACCTGCTGGGAATACAGCTTGTGAATTGTTTCCAATACTGCCTCCCTGTCGGAGGGAGACGTTGGTAAAGCAGACTTCAGGAACCTGCGAGGGGGAGACGTCTCGAATTTCCAATCTGTACGGCCCCAGCGTCATGCTGAGGACTTGGTAGAAGCGGTGGAGGGCTTCTGTTCCTGGGAATGGGCTGCCTGCTGCAGTCTTCTTCCCTTTCCTCTATCCCTGGGCAGATATGACTGGCCTTTTGCCCGCTTGCCCTTATGGGGACGAAAGGACTGAGGCTGAAAAGACGGTGTCTTTTTCTGCTGAGATGTGACTTGGGGTAAAAAAGGTGGATTTTCCAGCTGTTGCCGTGGCCACCAGGTCCGATGGACCGACCCCAAATAACTCCTCCCCTTTATACGGCAATACTTCCATGTGCCGTTTGGAATCTGCATCACCTGACCACTGTCGTGTCCATAAACATCTTCTGGCAGATATGGACATCGCACTTACTCTTGATGCCAGAGTGCAAATATCCCTCTGTGCATCTCGCATATATAGAAATGCATCCTTTAAATGCTCTATAGTCAATAAAATACTGTCCCTGTCAAGGGTATCAATATTTTCAGTCAGGGAATCCGACCAAGCCACCCCAGCGCTGCACATCCAGGCTGAGGCGATCGCTGGTCGCAGTATAACACCAGTATGTGTGTATATACTTTTTAGGATATTTTCCAGCCTCCTATCAGCTGGCTCCTTGAGGGCGGCCGTATCTGGAGACGGTAACGCCACTTGTGATAAGCGTGTGAGCGCCTTCATTTAATTTATCTGATTCAGGAAAAACTACAGGTAGTTTTTTCACACCCCACATAATACCCTTTTTTGTGGCACTTGTAGTATCAGAAATATGTAACACCTCCTTCATTGCCCTTAACATGTAACGTGTGGCCCTAAAGGAAAATACGTTTGTTTCTTCACCGTCGACACTGGAGTCAGTGTCCGTGTCTGTGTCGACCGACTGAGGTAAATGGGCGTTTTAAAGCCCCTGACGGTGTTTGAGACGCCTGGACAGGAACTAATTTGTTTGCCGGCCGTCTCATGTCGTCAACCGACCTTGCAGCGTGTTGACATTATCACGTAATTCCCTAAATAAGCCATCCATTCCGGTGTCGACTCCCTAGAGAGTGACATCACCATTACAGGCAATTGCTCCGCCTCCTCACCAACATCGTCCTCATACATGTCGACACACACGTACCGACACACAGCACACACACAGGGAATGCTCTGATAGAGGACAGGACCCCACTAGCCCTTTGGGGAGACAGAGGGAGAGTTTGCCAGCACACACCAAAAACGCTATAATTATACAGGGACAACCTTTATATAAGTGTTTTCCCTTATAGCATCTTAATATATAATCATATCGCCAAATAAGTGCCCCCCCTCTCTGTTTTAACCCTGTTTCTGTAGTGCAGTGCAGGGGAGAGCCTGGGAGCCTTCCCTCCAGCAGTTCTGTGAGGGAAAATGGCGCTGTGTGCTGAGGAGAATAGGCCCCGCCCCCTTTTCGGCGGGCTTCTTCTCCCGTTTTGCTGACAACCTGGCAGGGGTTAAATACATCCATATAGCCCCAGAGGCTATATGTGATGTATTTTTAGCCAGTATAGGTACTTTCATTGCTGCCCAGGGCGCCCCCCCCAGCGCCCTGCACCCTCAGTGACCGTTGGTGTGAAGTGTGCTGAGAGCAATGGCGCACAGCTGCAGTGCTGTGCGCTACCTCATGAAGACTGAGAAGTCTTCAGCCGCCGATTTCTGGACCTCTTCTCTCTTCAGCATCTGCAAGGGGGTCGGCGGCGCGGCTCCGGTGACCCATCCAGGCTGTACCTGTGATCGTCCCTCTGGAGCTAGTGTCCAGTAGCCTAAGAAGCCAATCCATCCTGCACGCAGGTGAGTTCACTTCTTCTCCCCTAAGTCCCTCGTTGCAGTGAGCCTGTTGCCAGCAGGACTCACTGAAAATAAAAAACCTAATAAAACTTTTACTCTAAGCAGCTCTTTAGGAGAGCCACCTAGATTGCACCCTTCTCGGCCGGGCACAAAGATCTAACTGAGGCTTGGAGGAGGGTCATAGGGGGAGGAGCCAGTGCACACCACCTGATCCTAAAGCTTTTACTTTTGTGCCCTGTCTCCTGCGGAGCCGCTATTCCCCCATGGTCCTGACGGAGTCCCCAGCATCCACTTAGGACGTCAGAGAAAACCTTTTACTGCAGCATCCTCTGTCCTGCTGCAAGTCCGCCTGCCCCCTCCGGCATCAACAATCCCCACTCCCTAGCCGCGGGGCAGGTGGAACAAAAGCTGCTGTGGCCACCGGCATAGATGTGTATGAAAGCGGTGCAGCGGAAGGCTTTCATAGCCCTCCCTGCGCCACATACTCTCTGAGCCCCAGAGCCTCCTCTGCGTGTGATGGCACAGAAATGCATCCCATCCACAGCCGCACCCAGATCCCCAGAGGCCCTGACTCCGCAACACAGCACCTGGGCTGCCGGCCTGGAAGCCCCGAGATGGCTAATGTAACGGATAGAGTGGGTGATATCGCAGAGGGTAATGTCTGGACGCTGAATCAATGTAAAATGTGACAGTGCTGTGCAGTGCAGTGGGTGTGCAGTCAGGGCCGGTGCTACGGTGTTCGGCTCCCCCCTACAAACTATAAATTTGCACCCTCGCATACTTTACAAAGGCACAGCGCACATAATACCCCCTGTAGTAGACACTCACACATGTAATGCCCCCTGTACCAGAGAGACGCTTACACATGTAACGCCCCCTGAACCAGTGACGCTTACACGTCATGCCCCCCTGTACCAGTGACGCTTACACAAGTAACACCCCCTGTAGCAGTGACGCTTGGACACGTAACGCCTCCTGTACCGGTGCCGCTTACACACGTAACGCCCCCCTGTACCATTGATGCTTCACACGTAACTCCCCGTTCCAGTGACGCTTATACACGTAACGCCCCCTGTAGCAGTGATGCTTACACACACAACGCCCCCTGTAGCAGTGCCGCTTGCACACGTAACGCCCTCTGTAGCAGTGCCGCTTACACACGTAACGCCCCCTGTAGCAGTGACGCTTACACACGTAACGCCCCCTGTAGCAGTGATGCTTACACACGTAACGCCCCCCTGTACCAGTGACGCTTACACACATAACGACCCCTGTAGCAGTGACGCTTACACACGTAATGCCCCCTGTAGCAGTGACGCTTACACACGAAATGCCCCTGTAGCAGTGACGCTTACACACGTAATGCCCCCTGTAGCAGTGATGCTTACACACGTAACGCCCTCTGTACCAGTGCCGCTTACACACAACGCCCCCTGTACCAGTGCCGCTTACACAGGTAATGCCCCCTGTAGCAGTGACGCTTACACGTGTAACGCCCCCCTGTAACAGTGACGCTTATACACGTAACGCCCCCTGTAGCAGTGATGCTTACACACGTAATGCCCCCTGTAGCAATGACGCTTACACATGTAATGCCCCCTGTAGCAGTGATGCTTACACATGTAACGCCCTCTGTGCCAGTGCCGCTTACACACGTAACGCCCCCTGTACCAGTGCCGCTTACACATGGTAGCCCCCTGTAGCAGTGATGCTTACACACGTAGCGCCCCCTGTACCAGTGCCGCTTACACATGTAATGCCCCCTGTAGCAGTGCCGCTTAAACACGTAGCGCCCCCTGTACCAGTGCCGCTTACACACGTAACACAAAGTAGACAAACTAAATAAACTACAGCTCCCAGCAGCCCTTAGCGCTGAAGCATTCCGGCCCTTAGGGCTGCTGGGAGCTGTAGTTTATTGCGTACATCTTCTTCCCTGTAATGCGATGTGTTGGGACACCGGCGCTAACAATAGTGACTGGCTGCTGTGAGAGTCTCTGGGAGAGCCACTGCCAAAGGGAGGACATCAGCTTAGCTGCTGACAGGAGGAGAAGCAGGAGAAGCATTACCCGCCCCTCCCCGACTCACAGTACGTCCGGGCCCCATCAGCGGCACCCCCACACACCCCCTCCAGCACCCGCGGTAGCTCCGGACCCCTTCCCCCACCAGCAGCGACCCCGCACCCGACCTCCCGCCGCACAACCGCATCAGCCCCTCCCCCACCCGGGGAAACCCCGCAACTGCTCCTGCCCCACACGCAGTGGCTCCGGACCACCACCCACGGCACCCTCCCCCACCTGCGGCACCACCGCACCAGCCCCTCCCCCGACTGCGGCACCACCGCAACCACCCCTCCCGCGGCACCACTGGATCCCATCCGCCTCTTCCCCGCACCCCCTACTCCCCCAACCAAAGCACCTACTAGGTGATTCACCAGGCCCTGCGTGCGCTGTTTACGCCGTCACAAGGGGCTTCCACCCCTTAACCATTGCACGCGCTTTGTCCGTGCAATATTTAACCATTCACACAATTATGATTGGATGTAATACTCCATATAATAAAAATATTGCACGCGACAAGGGTAGCCCCTTACGACGGTGTGAAGAGCGCCCGTAGGGCGCGATGAATCACCTAGTATATATATATATTTTCTTAGCTTTTGCAGTTTAACTATGAAACTTATTGGCACAGTTATAATTTTTATTTATTTATTCAGATTAACCAGATACTTAGCTGCCGACTTTCATTGGTTAAAACAGAACATTGCCACAGACTAGAATGATGGTTCTCCAGACTCCAAACAGTTAATTTTTTTCAGGACACCTGTGGATCTTCAAAATGTGACCGTGAGTGGCACACCTGCGCACCTGCTAGGTAACCTGGAAAACATGAACTATTTGGGGACCTGAGGGCAGAGTTTGAGAACCACTGGACTAGAAAATATCCAGTAACAAGCTACAGCAAACATAGGGGCAGATGTATTAACCTGGAGATGGCATAAGGAATTGATAAACCAGTGATATGTGCAAGGTGATAAAGGCACCAGCCAATCAGCTCCTAACTGTTATTTTACATATTGGAGCTGATTGGCTGGTGCGTTTATCACCTTGCACATATCACTGGTTTATCACTTCCTTATGCCTTCTCCAGGTTAATACATCTGCCCCAGTGATCACTGACGTGTACCTCTCACTGCTGCTTGGGGTGGGTCTTCTGTTTGCCAGCGGCCGGGCTCCCGACGACCAGCATACCGGCACCAGAATCCTGACCTCCGGCATACCGACATCTTTTCTCCCTCTTGGGGGTCCACGACTTTCCTGGAAAGAGAATAGATAGCGTGGCGCGCGTAGCGCGCCTCCGTGCCTGCAGCGAGCCCACAAGAGGCTCATTTGCGCTCGCCCAGCTGTCTGTATGCCGGTGGTCGGGATTCCAGCGCCGGTATGCTGGTCGCCGGGAGCCTGACCGCCGACATACCCTACTACACCCTGCTGCTTGATGTGCCGTAGCCAGGCATAGCAGAATTCCTACTTATTCTTTTCCTCACAAGTTTACAAAAGTGAACTGATGGACAAAATATTGTTATAACTTTAACGGATGGGAAAATATTTTGGTATATTATTGAATATGTTAATGAATGTCACTAAATTTACTAAGACTTCGCAATGAAGGCAGCAGTTCAAGACCAAAGAATCTTTCATCACTGTTATTATTTCCAAAGGACACACTTTTTAAACAATCTACTTCACTGCAGTTTCAAAGCTAAAGAGCTCTGTGTGCACATGGAGTTCAGGGCCCCTCAAAGATGAGGAAGCATCTGATCAGACTGAGCTGGAGACCTCCTCGGTCTGAATACTTACTGAAATCACTGCACAGCGTTGTGCATTTAAAAAAAAAAAAAATCTATATTTGTGCAATCTGCCAAAACTGGTGCATCTGCAGCAGTCAAGGGAGGTCAAGAACCAAATTGCTGTAATCCAAAATAGCACAGTAAGGGTTGCAGCAGGACTTCTAGGGTTTCCTGGGCAGCTGCCACCCCTATTGATAGACCAATACTGATTAGGAAATAATACATGCTCATAGAATGAAGTGCCAAAACTCATGGGATAGATGGCTAGTATCATGTAGGAACCCCTCTAGCCAGGTGAAGTGCAGCAACTCAACAATCTTTGTTTCCACAAGGGAACGGAAGACCTCTGGACAGATGCTGACGCATGCTGTCTGGATAGCTTCCCACAGCTTGCTGATGGACCACTCTATCACATCCCATAAAGGTTCAAATTGTTCATGTTGGGTAAATGACATGAACCAATTCTGGACAAACTGAAACAAATGACATGGTGTGTTATCCTGCTGAAGAATTCCATCGTTGTGGGGGTACATGAAGTCCATGAAGGGCTGCAAATGGTCACCAAGCAATGTAACATAGTGGTTACCAGTCAATGACATGTTTAAGCAGGCCAGTGGAACTAAACCAAGTCACGTGAATACACCCAACACCATTATGGAGCCACCACCAGCCTGCATGGTGCCTTGTTGACAACTGGGGTCCATGGCCTCATGGAGTCTGCGCCAAACCCGAACCCTACCATCAGCGCGAAAATAGGATTTTGGTACTTACCAGGTAAATCCTTTTCTTTGAATCCATAGGGGGCACTGGAGTACTCTTGGGATATGGACGGTTTCCACAGGAACAGGGCACTGAATATTTAAATTTAGAACTCTCCACCCCTCCATATCCCAGAGTACCTCAGTGTTTTTTACTGAGCCGAACAGGAACTAAAGAGAGGTTGACAATGGAGAATTACATATAACATAACGGACAACAATAAAGTTGACACATAACGTTACTGACAACTAAACAGTTGACACCATAACCGATAGAACTTGATAATGTGAAACAGTCGGTGAGAATGTGTTACCATAAGATCCCCTGAACTTACCACAAACCAGGTAAAACTGCTCTGGGTGGGCGTCCAGTGCCCCCTATGGATTCAAAGAAAAGGATTTACCTGGTAAGTACCAAAATCCTATTTTCTTTTTCATCCACTAGGGGTCACTGGAGTACTCTTGGGACGTACCAAAGCTTCCCTTGTGGGCGGGAGAGCTGTTTGGCACTTGTAACACTAGGCGGCCACAGCTAGACGCTGATGCCGCAAACATATCAAACTTGTAAAAGCGCACAAACGTGTGCACTG
Organism: Pseudophryne corroboree; assembly: GCF_028390025.1. Lineage (NCBI taxonomy): Eukaryota > Metazoa > Chordata > Amphibia > Anura > Myobatrachidae > Pseudophryne > Pseudophryne corroboree. The sequence goes on from NC_086446.1 coordinate 680,328,335, forward strand.
ATGACCATGTAGCCGCACGGCAAAGCTGCGTCGTAGAAGCCCCACTACCAGCTGCCCACAAAGTTCCCACAGAACGTGTGGAATGTTACTGATGTAGGCGGCTGTAACCTAGCATGAAGGTAAGCCTGATGTATGGTCAGTTTAATCCATCTGGATAAGGTCTGCTTAGAAGCTGGCCAACCCATCTTGGTAGCATCATAGAGAACAAACAATGTATCCGTCTTACGAACTGTAGACGTTCGGGATACATAAGCGCGTAATGCGCATACCACATCCAAGGTTCCGGAATTTCCTGTCAACACAAGAACTACGATTGGTTGATTGATGTGAAAAGATGACACTAAAGATGACACTACCTTTGGTAAGAAAGCGGGATTCATTCGAAGTTCCGCTGTGTCATCAAGAAACACCAAATACGGTGGCTTGCATGACAAGGCACCCAAATCTGAAACACGCCTTGCCGAACCTAAGGCTAGGAGAAAAAAAAATCGTTTTTCAAGTGAGATACGTAATATCCACTTGTTGTAAGGGTTCACAATATGAAGACTGTAAGAAATCTAAAACCAGATTCAAGTCCCATGTAGGTGGAATGAATGGAGGCTGTACTCTGAGGACACCGTGCAGAAAGGTGTGTACAGACGGCAATAGAGCCAATCGTCTTTGAAAGTAAATTGAGAAAGCAGATACCTGCACCTTTAGTGTAGTAGAAACGCAGTCCTCCATCTAATCCCGTTTGTAGAATTAACAAAAGACGGGATAACTTAAAAGATGATGTCTGAAACTTCCTAGCTTCACACCAACCTACATAGGCACGCCGAATTCTGTAAGAAAGAGTTGCCGTAACTGGCTTCCTAGCTCATAACATGGTTGGTATAACCAATTCTGGAATGCCCTCTCTTCTTAAGAGGGCGGTCTCAACAGCCACCCTGTCAAACGCAGCCGCGCTAAATCGAGGTAAAGAAACGGACTTTGTTGTAATAGGTCCGGACGTAGCGGCCAAGGATCGTCTGCGAGGAGTCTGCGGAGATCCGAGAACCAAGCTCTCCGAGGCCAATGAGGCGCCACTAGAATGCCTGTGGCGGACTCTCACTGGATCCGTTTTAGCAACAGAGGGAGCAGCTGAAACGGTGGAAACAGATATACGAGGCTGTACGGCCACAAGATTGTGAGAACATCCACCGCCACTGCATTTGGATCTCGCATCCTGAACACATACTGGGCGTTTGGTGATTGTGGCGAGATACCATCAGGTCCACTTGAGGGTAACCCCACTTCTGGACTCACATGTGAAAACTTCTGGATTTAATGCCCATTTTCCTGAATGAAAATCCCTACGGTTGAGATAATCCGCCTTCCGGTTGTCCATTCCCGGAATGAACACTGCCGACAATATCACTTGGTGATGCTCGGCCAATTGAGGATTCAAGCTACTACCCGCATAGCCATGCGGCATCTTGTTCCGTCTAGGTTGTTGATATACGCGACCGCCGTCGCGTTGTCTGACTGCACCTGGACAGTCTGAGACCGAAGCATATGTACTGCCTGTCTTAGCGCATTGTAAATTGGCCGGAGTTCCAGGACATTTATAGACAGCAATCTTTCGTGATCCGCCCAGAGACCCTGGAGCTGACAATTTTGAACTACAGCTCCCCAACCTCTGAGACTCGCTTCCGTCGTTAGAATTATCCAATTCCAGGCGCCGAACCGTTTACCTGCGGTTAGATTGTGTACTTTGAGCCACCAGAGTAGAGATACTCTGGCCCGTGGCGACAACCTCACCCTGTGGTGAATCTGCAGATGCGAGCCCGACCACTTGTGCGAGCACATCCAGGTGAAAAGGACGTGAGTGAAATCTTCCGAACTGAAGCGCTTCGAAAGCCGCCACCATTGTGCCTAAGAGGCGAATGCACAAATGTACCGAGACTGTGCGTGGCTTGAGCAGTAATTGTACCAGATGACGAATAATCTGTACTTCCTGTTCTGGTAGGTAAATTCTTTGATTTACCGTATCGAAAACCATAACTAGGAATTGAAGTCGTTGAGACGAAATTAGATGTGATTTCTTGAAGTTGACAATCCAACCGTGGTGAACTAGTACATTGTACGTTAGCAACGCATGTTGGAGGAACATCTGTTGAGACGGAGCTTTGATGAGCAGATTGTCCAAGTACGGAACTATTATCACTGTCAGGGATCTGAGATGAGCTTCATCACAGACATCACTTTGGTGAATACCCGAGGCGCTGACGAGAGGCCAACCGGTAGAGCCTGAAACTGGTAATGGTTGTGCCGTATTGCAAAATGCAAGAACCTCAGATGAGGTGGCCAAATTGGAATGTGTAAGTACGCATCCTTGAGATCTAGCGCAATCATGAATTCCTGTGGCTGTAAACCTGCAATTACTGACCGCAGAGATTCCATCTTTAATCTGTAGTAAGTGACGTACTGATTGAGACCTGATGGAGCCATCCGGCTTTGGACTCCCAACAGACTGGAATAACAACCCTGACCTTGTTGGTGTACAGGGACCGGAATCAATACTGCTGAATCCAGCAGAGACTGAATGGCAATTTGCCGAACCGCCCTCTTGTCGTCCGACAGAGGCAGTCCTGTCTTGACAAACCGCAGTGGCGGGAGACTTTCTGTAACACTAAATTGCAGATCCACCCATCTGTGGACATCTGGAACCCCGCCAAATGGAACGTTTGAAGGCGTGCTCCCACAATTGGAAATCCGAGATGGGCTGGGAGCCCGTCATGCCACTGGCTTGTCGGTGACCTTAGCGTCCAGACGACTGGTGTTGGTTTGTTGGAAACCACGTCCTCGACCTTGTCTACCAGGCGTGGCTGTTCCTCTACCACGGCCTTGACAGGGCTGAGGTCTAAAGGATTTGACCGCCGGCCTAGAGTATTTCCTCTAGGTACCGTTGGAGGCAATGGTAGGAAAACAGACTTTCCCCCGTGGCCTCAGAAATCTATTTGTCCAATTTAGGACCAACAACGTCTCGCCACCGTATTCTTTTGACCCCTGACTTCGCTTGCCAAGAACGCAGCCCGAGTGCTCGTCCTGCTGTAACTAGCCATGATGAAAGGCGAGAAGTGAGCTGACAGCCGGCAGGAGAAGCTGTACATAGATACTTAGTAGCTTCTGAGATTTAATTAGCGAGAAGTATAAGGTGATCGTCATGTAGGGCAGACTTGAGTTCTGTTATCCATACCATTAGCGCCTTAGTTACCCAAATGCCCTTCTATTTTACGGTCTGAAGGGTCTTTATAAGTTTTGACACAGACGAATCCACCAATGGCGGATTCACCCATGTAGATGTCACTGACTGTGGAAACGGGTAACTAGACCTAAATCGGCGAGGTATAGAACCGGTTATCCGGTTCGTCCGTGTTTCTACTAACATCTTATTAAGAGATTCCGAAACAGGAAAACACATTGGAGATCTCTGTCGTTTAGTAAATACGACTTTATCATATGTTAGAGGCTCCTTAGTCTCTGTAAACTGCAGAGACTGACGGACTAGCCAGATGAGATTATCCATGCTTGTGCTGTCAAAATCTGCACTGACTGCTGGTCTAATTCGCCCTCCTCACCCTTATTTTGCGCAGTGAGGGCTGGCAAAGAATCTTCAGACTGCAACATAGCAGAAACTAGTAAAATATAACACAAATGAAAGTTTGGATCCAAAGTGGACTTGGACCTTTGCAAAGGCTGAGAGCCCTTCGGTAGTTCTGGCGGTCTCACCCGAGACTCAGACCTTGCCGCTTCACGCTCGTGTCGAGCAGCGGCCAATTCTGATTGCAGGGCAGCCATTACATTTGCTAACATAGTTGGAGCGTCCGGAGTGGAAACCGACAAACATACTGTACAATTGGTAGGTCCATCCAGTAACCCACTGTTACAGGCATTGCAGTGAAACTGCTTTTTAGTTTTTGCTGGTGCCTTACTCATTATGCAGACAGACAACACAATATACAAAGACAGACAACTTGCACGAAGGTGTCTATATATATATATATATCTGTCCCAGAGCAGTGCACGTGGCCAATACTATATGAAATCTGATCCCAAATTCCCACTAACACCCCTGCGCCTCCGGTGGAGTAGAGATGTAGTACAGGAACGTTCTGGAATCACAACAGGAAGAAATAGGAAGCAAGGTTAAAATGGCCCCCATGCCATGCTTACAGGTATAATCACAGTGCAGGTTACAATACATGACTTTATAACCTGTACCTGACAGTGGATTTAATATAGGCTTAATAGCCTATGAATATAACCTATGCAGCATAAATAACCTGTCATGCAGTCTATGTATCTCCCTTGCAGCAGCGCTGCCTGTGATCAGACTTCTCCCCCCTCCCCCTGTGCTCCGTGTCTCAGCGGGGAGCGGTTGCCGGGAAGCGGGGCCCCGGAGTCATTGCAGGGAGGCGGGGAACGCGTTACCTGGAGAGCGGCCTGGAAAGTGTGGCCGGCGTGTGTACGGGGTGCGGCGTGCCGGAGCGGCGTGTAGCGGCTTTTGGAGGCGCTAGTGTGAGCGGCTGTGCTGCAGTGGTCGCAGCGACACTGAGCCCCGTACAGCGCGGACAGAGTGGCTGGGGCGGGCGGCCTGTATTAGCGGCGGGTGCGGGCGGCGGTGATTAACAAGGATCCCACACAACGGGGCTGCAGCGTGAGCTGACCGCCCCGTCCCCCCCAGCATACCTTGTCCCCTGTAGGGAGGGCTGCGACGGGGCTTTTTTCTGTAAGCACCGTCCAGCTCCTGCAGCAGTCAGTGGGCTGCGTGTGGCTGTGAGGGTGCTCTTTGTGAGGACCGACACGCCATGCGCTGCCGACGCGCAGCGGCACTATCCCGGACCCATGTTTTTAGTATAAACTGGGAAGGGATGTGTCTTAAGTTGTAAAAAGTTAAAATTAAAATCAAAAAATATTCAAAGAAAGTGTGGGGAGCCCCACACAAGCCTGGTTAGTGCTGTGAGCACCGAAAAAACACTGAGGTACTCCGGGATATGGAGGGGTGGAGAGTTCTAAATTTAAATATTCAGTGCCCTGTACCTGCGGAAACCGTCCATATCCCGAGAGTACTCCAGTGACCCCTAGTGGATGAAAAAGAAACAACTGGAACCATCCCACATGTTACCAGCTATCCAGGATCCAATTAGTAACGTCACAACCCAGGTGAGGTGTTGCGTCTGGTGCCATAGTGTGAACAGGTGCACTTCTACTTCCATATCCCATGGAAGCTAAACATAGAATGTAAGCTCTCACGAGTAGGGCCCTCTTCCCTCATGTGCTCATCTTTTTCTTACTTTAATGATCTTCAACTGCACCAAATCCCTCGGTTTTCTGCCACCCTGATACTTATTTCAGTGTTGTCTGCTGATGCAGCTATGTTTACATACCCTGTACTTGTCCTATAAGGTCTTCCACTGTAAGTCACTGTTTTGATTATCTGTTTATGTACTCTGTAACTGGGCGCTGCGGAACCCTTGTGGCACCATATAAATAAAGGATAATAAGAATTTACTTACCGATAATTCTATTTCTCGTAGTCCGTAGTGGATGCTGGGGACTCCGTCAGGACCATGGGTTTAGCGGCTCCGCAGGAGACAGGGCACAATAATAAAAGCTTTAGGATCAGGTGGTGTGCACTGGCTCCTCCCCCCATGACCCTCCTCCAAGCCTCAGTTAGGATACTGTGCCCGGACGAGCGTGCATAATAAGGAAGGATATTGAATCCCGGGTAAGACTCATACCAGCCACACCAATCACACCGTACAACCTGTGATCTGAACCCAGTTAACAGTATGATAACAACGAAGGAGCCTCTGAAAAGATGGCTCACAACAAGAATAACCCGATTTTTGTAACAATAACTATGTACAAGTATTGCAGACAATCCGCACTTGGGATGGGCGCCCAGCATCCACTACGGACTACGAGAAATAGAATTATCGGTAAGTAAATTCTTATTTTCTCTAACGTCCTAAGTGGATGCTGGGGACTCCGTCAGGACCATGGGGATTATACCAAAGCTCCCAAACGGGCGGGAGAGTGCGGATGACTCTGCAGCACCGAATGAGAGAACTCCAGGTCCTCCTCAGTCAGGGTGTGCCCCTGACCAAGTAGCAGCTCGGCAAAGTTGTAAAGCCGAGACCCCTCGGGCAGCCGCCCAAGATGAGCCCACTTCCTTGTGGAATGGGCTTTTACTGATTTTGGCTGTGGCAAGCCTGCCACAGAATGTGCAAGCTGAATTGTACTACAAATCCAGCGAGCAATCGTCTGCTTAGAAGCAGGAACACCCATCTTGTTGGGTGCATACAGGCTAAACAGCGAGTCAGATTTTCTGAATCCAGTCGTCCTGGAAACATATATTTTCAGGGCCCTGACAACGTCAAGTAACTTGGAGTCCTCCAAGTCCCTAGTAGCCGCAGGTACCACAATAGGTTGGTTCATGTGAAAAACAGAAAACACCTTAAGGAGAAATTGAGGACGAGTCCTCAATTCTGCCCTGTCAGAATGAAAAATTAAGTAAGGGCTTTTATATGATAAAGCCGCCCATTCTGACACACGCCTGGCTGAAGCCAGGGCTAATAGAATCTTCACCTTCCATGTGAAATATTTTAATTCCACAGTGGTGAGTGGATCAAACCAATGTGACTTTAGGAAACTCAAAACAACATTGAGATCCCAAGGTGCCACTGGGGGCACAAAAGGAGGCTGTATATGCAGTACCCCTTTTACAAACGTCTGAACTTCAGGCACTGAAGCCAGTTCTTTCTGGAAGAAATTCGACAGGGTCGAAATTTGAACCTTAATGGACCCTAATTTTAGGCCCATAGACAGTCCTGTTTTCAGGAAATGTAGGAAACGACCCAGTTGGAATTCCTCTGTAGGGACCTTCTTGGCCTCACTCCCACGCAACATATTTTCGCCAAATGCGGTGAAAATGTTTTGCGGTTACATCCTTCCTGGCTTCGACCAGGGTAGGGATGACTTCATCTGGAATGCCCTTTCAGGATCCGGCGTTCAACTGCCATGCCGTCAAACGCAGCCGCGGTAAGTCTTGGAACAGACAAGGCCCCTGCTGGAGCAGGTCCTCTCTTAAAGGTAGAGGCCACGGTTCTTCCGTGAGCATCTCTTGAAGTTCCGGGTACCAAGTCCTTCTTGACCCATCCGGAACCACGAGTATCGTTCTTACTCATCTCCTTCTTATGATTCTCAGTACTTTTGGTATGAGATGCATAGGAGGGAACACATACCCTGACTGGTACACCCACAGTGTTACCAGAGCGTCCACCGCTATTGCCTGAGGGTCCCTTGACCTGGCGCAATATCTGTCTAGTTTTTTGTTCAGGCGGGACGCCATCATGTCCACCTTTGGTTTTTCCCAACGGTTTACAATCATGTGGAAGACTTCCCGCTGAAGTCCCCACTCTCCCGGGTGGAGGTTATGCCTGCTGAGGAAGTCTGCTTCCCAGTTTTCCACTCCCGGAATTAACACTGCTGAGAGTGTTATCACATGATTTTTCGCCCAGCGAAGAATCCTTGCAGTTTCTGCCATTTCCCTCCTGCTTCATGTGCCGCCCTGTCTGTTTACGTGGGCGACTGCCGTGATGTTGTCCCACTGGATCAATACCGGCTGACCTTGAAGCAGAGGTCTTGCTAAGCTTAGAGCCTTGTAAATTGCCCTTAGCTCCAGTATATTTATGTGGAGAGAAGTCTCCAGACTTGATCACACTCCCTGGAAATTTTTTCCTTGTGTGACTGCTCCCCAGCCACTCAGGCTGGCATCCGTGGTCACCAGGACCCAGTCCTGAATGTCGAATCTGCGGCCCTTTCATAGATGAGCACTCTGCAGCCACCGCAGAAGAAAACACCCTTGTCCTTGGAGACAGGGTTATCCGCTGATGCATCTGAAGATGCGATCCGGACCATTTTCCCAGCAGATTCCACTGAAAGGTTCTTGCGTGAAATCTACCGAATGGGATCGCTTTGTAAGAAACCACCATTTTTCACAGGACCCTTGTGCAATGATGCACTGATACTTTTCCTGGTTTTAGGAGGTTCCTGACTAGCTCGGATAACTCCCTGGCCTTCTTCTCCGGGAGAAAACATCCTTTTCTGGACTGTGTCCAGAATCATTCCTAGGAACATTAGACGTGTCGTCGGAAAAAGCTGCGATTTTGGAATATTTAGAATCCACTCGTGCTGTCGTAGAACTACTTGAGATAGTGCTACTCCGACCGCCAACTGTTCTCTGGACCTTGCCCTTATCAGGAAAGCGTCCATATTTCTTTTAGGAAGAATCATCATTTCGGCCATTACCATGGTAAAGACCCGGGGTGCCGTGGACAATCCAAACGGCAGCGTCTGAACTGATAGTGACAGTTCTGTACCACGAACCTGAGATACCCTTGGTGAGAAGGGCAAAATTTGGACATGTAGGTAAGCGTCCCTGATATCCAGTGACACCATATCGTCCTGGTTCGCTATCACTGCTCTGAGTGACTCCATCTTGATTTGAACCCTTGTATGTAATTGTTCAAATCTTTTAGATCTCACCGAGCCGTTTGGCTTCAGTACCACAATATAGTGTGGAATAATACCCCTTCCCTTGTCGTAGGAGGGGTACTTTGATTATCACCTGCTGGGAATACAGCCTGTGAATTTTTTTCCCAATACTGCCTCCCTGTCGGAGGGAGACGTTGGTAAAGCAGACTTCAGGAACTTGTGAGGGGAAGACGTCTCGAATTTCCAATGTACACCTGGGATACTACGTGTAGGATCCAGGAGTCCACTTGCGAGTGAGCCCACTGCGTGCTGAAACTCTTGAGATGACCCCCCACCGCACCTGAGTCCGCTTGTATGGCCCCAGCGTCATGCTGCGGACTTGGCAGAAGCTGTGGAGGACTTCTGTTCCTGGGAATGGGCTGCCTGCTGCAGTCTTCTTCCCTTTCCTCTAACCCTGGGCAGATATGACTGGCCTTTTGCCCGCCTGCCTTTATGGGTACGAAAGGACTGAGACTGAAAAGACTGTGTCCTTTTCTGCTGAGATGTGACTTGGGGTAACAAAAGTGGATTTTCCAGCTGTTGCCATGGCCACCAGGTCCGATGGACCGCCCCTTTATACGGCAATACTTCCATGTGCCGTCTGGAATCTGCATCACCTGACCACTGTCGTGTCTATAAACATCGTCTGGCAGATATGGACATCACATCTACTCTTGATGTCAGAATGCAAATATCCCTCTGCGCATCTCGCATATATAGAAATGCATCCTTAAAATGCTCTATAGTCAATAAAATATTGTTCCTGTCAAGGGTATCAATATTTTCAGTCAGGAAATCCGACCAAGCCCCCCCAGCGCTGCACATCCAGGCTGAGGCGATTGCTGGTCGTAGTATAACACCAGTATGTGTGTATATACTTTTTAGGATATTTTTCAGCTTCCTATCAGCTGGCTCCTTGAGGGCGGCCGTATCTGGAGACGGTAACGCCACTTGTTTTTATAAGCGTGTGAGCGCCTTATCCACCCTAAGGTGTGTTTCCCAACTCGCCCTCACTTCTGGCGGGAAAGGGTATACCTCCAATAATTTTCTATCGGAGGAAACCCACGTATCATCACACCCTTTAATTTATCTGATTCAGGAAAAACTACAAGTAGATTATTCCCACCTTACATAATACCCTTATTTGTGGTACTTGTAGTATCAGAAATATGTAACACCTCCTTCATTGCCCTTAACATGTAACGTGTGGCCCTAAAGGAAAATACGTTTGTTTCTTCACCGTCGACACTGAAGTCAGTGTCCGTGTCTGTGTCGACCAACTGAGGTAAATGGGCGTTTTTACAAGCCCCTGACGGTGTCTGAGACGCCTGGACAGGTACTAATTTGTTTGCCGGCCGTCTCATGTCGTCAACCGACCTTGCATCGTGTTGACATTATCACGTAATTCCTAAATAAGCCATCCATTCCGGTGTCGACTCCCTAGAGAGTGACATCACCAATACAGGCAATTTGCTCCGCCTCCTCACCAACATCGTCCTTCTACATGTCGACACACACGTACCGACACACAGCACACACACAGGGAATGCTCTGATAGAGGACAGGACCCCACTAGCCCTTTGGGGAGACAGAGGGAGAGTTTGCCAGCACACACCAAAAACGCTATAATTATACAGGGACAACCCCTTATACAAGTGTTTTCCCTTATAGCATTTTCACATATGTAATCATATCGCCAAATAAGTGCCCCCCCTCTCTGTTTTAACCCTGTTTCTGTAGTGCAGTGCAGGGGAGAGCCTGGGAGCCTTCCTCACAGCAGAGCTGAGCAGGAAAATGGCGCCGTGTGCTGAGGAGAATAGGCCCCGCCCCCTAAAACGGCGGGCTCTTCTCCCGGAGTTTGTGAGATCTGGCAGGGGTTAAATACATCCATATAGCCTCAAGGGCTATATGTGATGTATTTTAGCCATAAAAAAGGTATAATACATTGCTGCCCAGGGCGCCCCCCCCAGCGCCCTGCACCCTCAGTGACCGCTGGTATGAAGTGTGCTGACAACAATGGCGCACAGCTGCAGTGCTGTGCGCTACCTTATGAAGACTGAAAGTCTTCTGCCGCCTGTTTCTGGACCTCTTCAACTTCGGCATCTGCAAGGGGGGTCGGCGGCACGGCTCCGGGACGAACCCCAGGGTGAGACCTGTGTTCCGACTCCCTCTGGAGCTAATGGTGTCCAGTAGCCTAAGAAGCAAATCCATCCTGCACGCAGGTGAGTTTACTTCTCTCCCCTAAGTCCCTCGTAGCAGTGAGCCTGTTGCCAGCAGGACTCACTGAAAATAAAAAACCTAACTTAAACTTTTATTCTAAGCAGCTCAGGAGAGCCACCTAGATTGCACCCTTCTCGGCCGGGCACAAAAATCTAACTGAGGCTTGGAGGAGGGTCATGGGGGGAGGAGCCAGTGCACACCACCTGATCCTAAAGCTTTTATTATTGTGCCCTGTCTTCTGCGGAGCCGCTAAACCCATGGTCCTGACGGAGTCCCCAGCATCCACTTAGGACGTTAGAGAAAATAATAATAATAACAACAACAACAACAACAACAACAACAACAACAACAGCTGCACTGACTTGCTGGATATATGTCTGGTACCTCCTGAATATAAATATGGATGTGATTTGAGCCAGTGTCGCTTGTCTGTTACCACAGACAATTCTGTCCAGACGCTGCTGGTCATGATCATTAAGCACCCGTGGATGGTCACAGTGAATGGTAATGCCTTTCATGAAGAATTACCAGTACACACGTGACACCATAGATCAAGGAATGTTGAATGTCTGCACAACTTCGGAAAAGGAATGTCCTATACGTTCGAACTCCGATAATTCACGTTGCCTTGCCATGTGCAGCCTAACCAGTGTTCAAACAAACTCACAAAATGTCAGATTACAACTGATGCAGGTCTGGGCACAACACATCCAATACATCACAGTATGGTGGCACCACTTACCCTTACTTTTACATACTTTTGGCACTTCAGTGTATACGTGCAGTACAGTGTGTCATCTGTCTCTTGGAAGAATACTCTGGATGGAGCTTAAACATATTTACTTTTTTCGAATTAGTCTAATTGCAACCAAAAAAATAAATAGTGATTGTTCTGCATTTTTTTCATAACTTCTAAAGGTTGTAGGAATAACCGACACAACCTCTCACTTCAATAGCATAGTTCTTCCTTGTACATGGATTTTTTTTGTCCTCCCCAACCAAACAGACATCAAAATGAAAGGTTGCAAATACATTTCATTATGGGTCATTTACAATACTGTCTTTTGCCTGCTTTTGTGAGAAAGCACAAGTTTTATTGGGAAGCACAGTGATCTCACTGGCCAAGACGAAGTGTGTGCAGCTGCTGCTCTGTAGTAAAAGATACTAAAAACTAAAAAGAAATCATTAAATAAAGCTTGGTGTATCCGGATCCAGCCGGCACCAGAACAAAACGGACGTCCCTTGGCCAGGAGTCGGGTTATAGGGAGGAAGGACCAGAGCATCCTGGGAGCTTAAAAGCTTTGAATGCCCAGAGACACTCCGCAGCCCTACACCCCTGATATCCCTGTGAATAACCATGGACTCTGAAAAAAAAAATACACATTCCTTACTAGCTCCAGATAAAGCGCACAGGGCATCCAGTTATACACAGATCTCATTACATTTCCTAGCCCATTGGGCAAGGACAGAGCTGAGCAGCAACAGTCACTTCTCTCTCCATGTCCGATGTTCCACTGCGCTGCTATACAGCCCCCCTAACTGGATCCACCCTGGCTGTCAGTGGGCTGTGTAAGAACTGTTAGTAGCAGAAACACTAATGCAATAATAGCACAGCGCTGATAATCTAAACGAAAGTATATAAAGCCTTTCTGTACAAATGTATGTATATACCACTCAGATATCATATGAAAAAGATGTAAACGTTATTTAAGTGTTAAGTTAAAATACATTTATGAATTAATTTGTGAGGCAGAATGCCACCAGTCACTACAACATGATGGGCACCAGCTGAACTGACCACTAACATTACTGGCAGTACGGATGGTGTAATAGTTAGCATTACTGCCTCACAGTACTGAGGTCATGGGTTCAATTCCCACCATGGCCCTAAGTGTGTGGAGTTTGTATATTCTCCCTGTGCTTGCGTGGGTTCCCTCCGGGTTCTCCGGTTTCCTTCCACAATCCAAAAATATACTGGTAGGTTAATTGGACCCAACAAAATTAACCCTATGTGAATGTGTGTACATGTGATAGGGAATATAGATTGTAAGCTCCACTGGGGCAGGTACTGATGTGAATGGGCAAATATTATCTGTAAAGTGCTGCGGAATATGTGTGCGCTATATAAATAACTGGTAATAATAATAACATTACAGCAAAACCTAAACACGAGTTAATATAACTCTTACTTGCACTCCCTCTCCTGTGATGGCTGAGCAGGACTGGATCTGCCAGACTCTGTCTCGGATTGTGTGCAAATTTAGGCCCTCAGCAATTTCCGAGGCTGGTGCAGCTGTCAGTAAGTCCTGTTTATTAGCGAAGATCAGCACAGGGACCCCACTCAGTTTCTCCTCATCCAAAAGCTCAGCCAGTTCCTAAAATGCAAAAATCAACAAAACAAACAACTTTACTTTGATCTAAGTAGTGATCTAAAACTCAATATCGGTTGGTACATGTGAGCGACGTTAATTGGGTGATTATGCACGGAAGGGCCTCAAACAGGGGCGAACTGGCCCACAGGGGTACAGGGGAAACCACCGGTGGGCCCCAATGCCCGAAGGCCCACATCCTCCTCTAGGGATCAGGTTCCAGACTCAGCACTTGAATTATACACTATACATAGGCTACCTTATACTGCACAGGACTATGTATTTACTCTATATATTTATCAAGGGGCCCAGACCATACACTATAAGTTGGCCAAGCCTCTAAACATGGGCCCCTACCTCTGCATTTCCCCGGTGGGCCCTTCATGCCCCAGTCCGACACTGGCCTCAAACACCTTCTATTATGTTCGCCCAGTAATCCATTTATCACAAAAATACAATTACAGAAATACAACTTGTACTCTCTACAAGGGAACAGCTGCACTCAGACATAAATACAAGGCGAGTCTACAGTCACTGTGCACCAGCCATCCTCTCTCCCTCTCCTTCATCCCCTTTGGTCATTGTGGCGTTTAGTAGATGTTAGTCCCAATGTGAGTTACCCTGAACATGGTCAATGCTCAGTGATCGTGCACCCTTTCATTAGAGATTTGGCTATTTCCAGCAGGATCGTGCTACTGCCCACACAGCTCAGGGCTCGCTGGTGCAACTGCCCCATGTGTTAGATTAATCTCAAAGGACATATGGCCAACCCATTCGTCCAAACTCACACCACCAGATTATTACTTGTGGGGCGCAATGAAAGGAGCCGATTACAAGACCAATCATAACACTGTCCTGGAATTTAAAGGAGCAATCATAAAATTTCTTCGATTGAATGGTCCCAAGTATTTGCCACAAACGCGTGGGTCCCATCTCCAACACCTCCAGTAATAGGTTATAATGTAGCTGTATGTGCACTGGTTTTTCTAGGTGCACAGTGAGCGTTGGCTCACTCTGTATATACAGTATTTCTATAAAGACACTTGGAAAAGGTGGTCTTCAGTATGCCGAATGTCGGGATCCCGGCGCACAGTTGACCGGCGCCGGGATCCCGACACCCGGCATACCGACAGCTATTCTCCCTCGTGGGGGTCCACAACCCCCCTGGAGGGAGAATAAAATAGCGTGCTCGCCACACTGTCGATATGCCGGCGGTCGGGCTCCCGACGCCGGTATGCTGGTCGCCGGGAGCCTGGCCGCCGGCATACCATACTACACCCCTTGGAAAAGTTGCACTGACATGAAAAAAGCCTCAATTTCAAAGTCAATGACTAATTTAGATCCTGGCAGATTACAGACCGCAAACACGGAGATTGTAAAATTAATCACTGTCCGAGGGATTCAAAATTGCCATCTAGAAGACTCCATGCTGTAACTAGGAGCATGTGTGTGTCTTGAACAGATCACAAACCCCAATTATTAAACTGAAATTGGTCAAGAGACCCCTTAAACGTTCTAAGACTTAAAATGCTAAATTAGTGACAATACCAACCTGTCCTGTTTCTTCAAAGCGTTTTCTATCCGCGCTGTCTATGACATAAATCTAAATAAACACAAACATATAATTATTTTTTAACAACTTTATAGAGTATTTCAAAAATTGCAAATTATGCTTTTGTTGTGCCCATATATTCTAGTGTTCCCCACAGGATTTGTGCAGGGCAGGGTTCTGAGGCGCCGGGTACTTATCGTGCACACTTGAAAAGGGGGAGTGGCTTGCCGGGGAGGGGGTAAGGCACTGCCGGTGTCACTGTTGGGGGCGGTCTGGTCCCCTCCATGTCACTAATGGGGACGTGACCCAGTTGTGGCATCACTAATAGTGATGTAGGTGCTGGCCTTCCTCCAGGCGCTCCCTTTAATGTGAATAGATGCTGTGCGCGTGCGCATGGCATCTATTCACTCTGTGGCAGGGTATTTTAGCAGGGCGCTGCTAAAGGGGCAAGGCACATTTTTTCCTTTAAAAATGAGGCAGGGCTAAAACAGCCTAGCGTAAAAACATCTTTGTATTATTCTACTTGCAATTTAATTCAACCTATAGTCCACTGGTTCCCAAACTGTGTGCCATGGCACCCTGGAGTGCCCTGGGGCACATGCAGGGGTGCCTTGGATTGGTGGTCCCGGACCAATTTAAATTATTTATGGTCAATGTAATTGCCAGCCACAAGCACTGCTTTTGCCTATCATAACATATGTGGATAAACGGAACCGAATCCTGTCACTCACCATATAATTAAACCAAAGGATGACAAACTTTTGGCATAGGGATGCCATGAAACAATATTCTGATACTCTAGGCCGCCGTGATGTAAAGAGGTTTGGGAACCACTGCTATAGTCTAATTGCATATGTTCTAGAGATCTTTAATCTAGCAGTAATTATTATTATCAGGACATCTATAATATGCTAGTATCAGCTAGAAAGCGGGCACAAACTTCTTCAACTATTAATTCAACAGTATTGAATTTTGAAATTTATACCATGTAAAGTCATAACCGGCCAAATGGTGTTGGAACCTCAGTAAAAATTGGGGTAAATCAACAACAAGAAGTGGAAATAAAAGGATAAAAGAGAGGGAATGGATGGGGCTGTCCACAGATACACATACCTTTAAAGGCCCTTATAGTAAAAAGGATATTTATGGTAAGAACTTACCTTTATTAAATCTCTTTCTGCAAGGTACACTTGATTCCACAGGGAATAACATTGGGATGTAGAGTAGGATCTTGATCCGAGGCACCAACAGGCTAAAAAATAAGAATTTACTTACCGATAATTCTATTTCTCGGAGTCCGTAGTGGATGCTGGGGTTCCTGAAAGGACCATGGGGAATAGCGGCTCCGCAGGAGACAGGGCACAAAAAGTAAAGCTTTAGGATCAGGTGGTGTGCACTGGCTCCTCCCCCTATGACCCTCCTCCAAGCCTCAGTTAGGTACTGTGCCCGGACGAGCGTACACAATAAGGAAGGATTTATGAATCCCGGGTAAGACTCATACCAGCCACACCAATCACACTGTACAACCTGTGATCTGAACCCAGTTAACAGTATGATAACAGCGGAGCCTCTGAAAAGATGGCTCACAACAATAACAACCCGATTTTTGTAACTATGTACAAGTAATGCAGATAATCCGCACTTGGGATGGGCGCCCAGCATCCACTACGGACTCCGAGAAATAGAATTATCGGTAAGTAAATTCTTATTTTCTCTATCGTCCTAGTGGATGCTGGGGTTCCTGAAAGGACCATGGGGATTATACCAAAGCTCCCAAACGGGCGGGAGAGTGCGGATGACTCTGCAGCACCGAATGAGAGAACTCCAGGTCCTCCTTAGCCAGGGTATCAAATTTGTAGGATTTTACAAACGTGTTTGCCCCTGATTAAATAGCCGCTCGGCAAAGTTGTAAAGCCGAGACCCCTCGGGCAGCCGCCCAAGATGAGCCCACCTTCCTTGTGGAATGGGCATTTACATATTTTGGCTGTGGCAGGCCTGCCACAGAATGTGCAAGCTGAATTGTATTACACATCCAACTAGCAAAAGTCTGCTTAAAAGCAAGAGCACCCAGTTTGTTGGGTGCATACAGGATAACAGCAAGTCAGTTCTCCTGACTTCAGCCGTCCTGGAACCTATATTTTCAGGGCCCTGACCACATCTAGCAACTTGGAGTCCTCCAAGTCCCTAGTAGGCGCAAGACACCACAATAAGCTGGTTCAGGTGAAACACTGACACCACCTTAGGGAGAGAACTGGGGACGAGTCCGCAGCTCTGCCCTGTCCGAATGGACAAACAGATATGGGCTTTTTTGAGAAAAAAAACCACCAATTTGACACTCGCCTGGTCCAGGCCAGGTCCAAGAGCATGTTCACTTTTCATGTGAGATGCTTCAAATCCACAGATTTGACTGGTTTTAAACCAATGTGTTTTGAGGAATCCCAGAACTACGTTGAGATCCCACAGTGCCACTGGAGGCACAAAAGGGGGTTGTATATGCAATACTCCCTTGACAAACTTCTGGACTTCAGGAACTGAAGCCAATTCTTTCTGGAAGAAAAATCGACAGGGCCGAAATTTGAACCTTAATGGACCCCAATTTGAGGCCCATAGACACTCCTGTTTGCAAGAAATGCAGGAATCGACCGAGTTGAGATTTCTTCGTGGGGCCTTCCTGGCCTCACACCACGCAACATATTTTCGCCACATGTGGTGATAATGTTGTGCGGTCACCTCCTTTCTGGCTTTGACCAGGGTAGGAATGACCTCTTCCTGAATGCCTTTTCCCTTAGGATCCGGCGTTCCACCGCCATGCCGTCAAACGCAGCTGCGGTAAGTCTTGGAACAGACATGGTACTTGCTGAAACAAGTCCCTTCTTAGCGGCAGAGGCCATAAGTCCTCTGTGAGCATCTCTTGAAGTTCCGGGTACCAAGTCCTTCTTGGCCAATCCGGAGCCATGAGTATAGTTTTTACTCCTCTACGTCTTATAATTCTCAGTACCTTAGGTATGAAAAGCAGAGGATGGAACACATACACCGACTGGTACACCCACGGTGTTACCAGAAACGTCCACAGCTATTGCCTGAGGGTCTCTTAACCTGGCGCAATACCTGTCCCGTTTTTTGTTCAGACGGGACGCCATCATGTCCACCTTTGGTAATTCCCAACGGTTTACAATTATGTGGAAAACTTCCCCATGAAGTTCCCACTCTGCCGGGTGGAGGTCGTGCCTACTGAGGAAGTCTGCTTCCCAGTTTCCATTCCCGGAATGAAACACTGCTGACAGTGCTATCACATGATTTTCCGCCCAGCGAAAAGTCCTTGCAGTTTTTGCCACTGCCCTCCTGCTTCTTGTGCCGCCCTGTCTATTTACGTGGGCGACTGCCGTGATGTTCTATCCCACTGGATCAATACCGGCTGACCTTGAAGCAGAGGTCTTGCTAAGCTTAGAGCATTATAAATTTACCCTTAGCTATATTTATGTGGAGAAAAATCTCCAGACTTGATCACACTCCCTGGAATTTTTTTTCCTTGTGTGACTGCTCCCCAGCCTCTCGGGCTGGCCTCCGTGGTCACCAACATCCAAAACTGAATGCCGAATCTGCGGCCCTCTAGAAGATGAGCACTCTGTAACCACCACAGGAGAGACACCCTTGTCCTTGGATATAGGGTTATCCGCTGATGCATCTGAAGATGCGATCCGGACCATTTGTCCAGCAGATCCCACTGCAAAGTTCTTGCATGAAATCTGCCGACTGGAATTGCTTCGAAGGAAGTCACCATTTTTTTTTTTTTTTTTTTTTTTTTTTTACCATGGCCCTTGTGCAATGATGCACTGATTTTAGGAGGTTCCTGACTAGCTCGGATAACTCCCTGGCTTTCTCTTCCGGGAGAAACACCTTTTTCTGGACTGTGTCCAGAATCATCCCTAAGCACAGGAGACTTGTTGTCGGGATCAGCTGCGATTTTGGAATCTTTAGAATCCACCCCTGCTGTTGTAACAGTATCCGAGATAGTGCTACTCCGACCTCCAACTGTTCCCTGGACTTTGCCCTTATCAGGAGATCGTCCAAGTAAGGGATAATTAAGACGCCTTTTCTTCGAAGAAGAACCATCATTTCGGCCATTACCTTGGTAAAGACCCGGGGTGCCGTAGACAATCCAAACGGCAGCGTCTGAAACTGATAGTGACAGTTTTATACCACGAACCTGAGGTACCCTTAGTGATAAGGGCAAATTTGGGACATGGAGGTAAGCATCCCTGATGTCTCGGGACACCAGATAGTCCCCTTCTTCCCGGTTCGTTATCACTGCTCTGAGTGACTCCATCTTGATTTGAACCTTTGTAAATGTTCAAATTTTTTTAGATTTAGAATAGGTCTCACCTAGCCTTCTGGCTTCAGTACCACAATATAGTGTGGAATAATACCCCTTTTCTTGTTGTAGGAGGGGTAATTTTAATTATCACCTGCTGGGAATACAGCTCGTGAATTTTTTCCCATACTGCCTCCTTGTCGGAGGGAGACCTTGGTAAAGCAGCCTTCAGGAGCCTGCGCAGGGGAAACGTCTCGACATTCCAAACTGTACCCCTGGGATACTACTTGTAGGATCCAGGGGTCCTATACAGTCTCAGCGTCATGCTGAGAGCTTGTCAGAAGCGGTGGAACGCTTCTGTTCCTGGGAATGGGCTGCCTGCTGCAGTCTTCTTCCCTTTCCTCTATCCCTGGGCAGATATGACTCTTATAGGGACGAAAGGACTGAAGCTGAAAAGACGGTGTCTTTTTCTGCAGAGATGTGACTTAGGGTAAAAAACGGTGGATTTTCCAGCAGTTGCCGTGGCCACCAGGTCCGATGGACCGACCCCAAATAACTCCTCTTCCTTTATACGGCAATACACCTTTGTGCCGTTTGGAATCTGCATCACCTGACCACTGTCGTGTCCATAAACATCTTCTGGCAGATATGGACATCGCACTTACTCTTGATGCCAGAGTGCAAATATCCCTCTGTGCATCTCGCATATATAGAAATACATCCTTTAAATGCTCTATAGTCAATAAAATACTGTCCCTGTCAAGGGTATCAATATTTTTAGTCAGGGAATCCGACCAAGCCACCCCAGCTCTGCACATCCAGGCTGAGGCGATCGCTGGTCGCAGTATAACACCAGTATGTGTGTATATACTTTTTATGATATTTTTCCAGCCTCCTGTCAGCTGGCTCCTTGAGGACGGCCCTATCTATAGACGGTACCGCCACTTGTTCTGATAAGCGTGTGAGCGCCTTATCCACCCTAAGGGGTGTTTCCCAACGCGCCCTAACTTCTGGCGGGAAAGGGTATACCGCCCATATTTTCTATCGGGGGGAACCCACGCATCATCACACACTTCATTTAATTTTTCTGATTCAGGAAAAACTACGGTAGTTTTTTCACATCCCACATAATACCCTCTTTTGTGGTACTTGTAGTATCAGAAATATGTAACACCTCCTTCATTGCCCTTAACGTGTGGCCCTAATAAGGAATACGTTTGTTTATTCACCGTCGACACTGGATTCAGTGTCCCTGTCTGTGTCTGTGTCGACCGACTAAAGTAAACGGGCGTTTTAAAACCCCTGACGGTGTTTTTGAGACGTCTGGACCGGTACTAATTGTTTGTCGGCCGTCTCATGTCGTCAACCGACCTTGGCGCGTGTTGACATTATCACGTAATTCCCTAAATAAGCCATCCATTCTGGTGTCGACTCCCTAGAGAGTGACATCACCATTACAGGCAATTGCTCCGCCTCCTCACCAACATCGTCCTCATACATGTCGACACACACGTACCGACACACAGCACACACACAGGAAATGCTCTGATAGAGGACAGGACCTACTAGCCCTTTGGAGAGACAGAGGGAGAGTTTGCCAGCACACACCAAAAACGCTATAATTATATAGGGACAACCTTATATAAGTGTTTTCCCTTATAGCATCTTTTTTATATATTTCTAACGCCAAATTAGTGCCCCCCCTCTCTGTTTTAACCCTGTTTCTGTAGTGCAGTGCAGGGGAGAGCCTGGGAGCCTTCCCT
Organism: Pseudophryne corroboree; assembly: GCF_028390025.1. Lineage (NCBI taxonomy): Eukaryota > Metazoa > Chordata > Amphibia > Anura > Myobatrachidae > Pseudophryne > Pseudophryne corroboree. The sequence continues at coordinate 680,349,110 of NC_086446.1, forward strand.
CCAGCCTTTCTGTGAGGGAAAATGGCGCTGTGTGCGGAGGAGATAGGCCCCGCCCCTTTTTCGGCGGCCTCGTCTCCCGCTCTTAACGGATTCTGGCAGGGGTTAAATATCTCCATATAGCCCCCGGAGGCTATATGTGAGGTATTTTTAGCCAAAAAAGGTTTTCATTTGCCTCCCAGGGCGCCCCCCTCCCAGCGCCCTGCACCCTCAGTGACTGCCGTGTGAAGTGTGCTGAGAGGAAAATGGCGCACAGCTGCAGTGCTGTGCGCTACCTTAAGAAGACTGAGGAGTCTTCTGCCGCCGATTCTGGACCTCTTCTCGTTTCAGCATCTGCAAGGGGGCCGGCGGCGAGGCTCCGGTGACCATCCAGGCTGTACCTGTGATCGTCCCTCTGGAGCTAATGTCCAGTAGCCAAGAAGCCAATCCATCCTGCACGCAGGTGAGTTCACTTCTTCTCCCCTAAGTCCCTCGTTGCAGTGATCCTGTTGCCAGCAGGACTCACTGTAAAATAAAAAACCTAAGCTAAACTTTTCTAAGCAGCTCTTTAGGAGAGCCACCTAGATTGCACCCTTCTCGGCCGGGCACAAAAATCTAACTGAGGCTTGGAGGAGGGTCATAGGGGGAGGAGCCAGTGCACACCACCTGATCCTAAAGCTTTACTTTTTGTGCCCTGTCTCCTGCGGAGCCGCTATTCCCCATGGTCCTTTCAGGAACCCCAGCATCCACTAGGACGATAGAGAAATAGGATTTTAATTACCTACCGGTAAATCCTTTACTCGTAATCCGTAGAGGATGCTGGGGTCCACATTAGTACCATGGGGTATAGACGGGTCCCTTGGGAGCCATGGGCACTTTAAGAGTTTAATAGTGTGGGCTGGCTCTGCACCACTGCAGGATAACAAAGCGCTGGGCGGGCGCCCAGCATCCTCTACGGACTACAAGAAAAGGATTTACCGGTAGGTAATTAAAATCTTATTTTCTGTTACGTCCTAGAGGATGCTGGGGTCCACATTAGTACTATGGGGATGTACCAAAGCTCCCAGTACAGGAGGGAGAGCGCGGAGGCCCCTGCAGAACTGATTGACCAAACTTTAGGTCCTCAGAGGCCAAAGTATCGAACTTGTAGAACTTAGCAAACGTGTTCGATCCTGACCAAGTAGCTCCTCGGCAAAGCTGTAAAGCCGAGACACCCCGGGCAGCTGCCCAGGAAGAACCCACCTTACGAGTAGAGTGGGCCTTAACAGATTTTGGACACAGCAAACCTGCCGTAGAATACGCATGCTGGATAGTAAACCTGATCCAGTGAGAAATCGTCTGCTTAGAAGCAAGACACCCAATCTTGTTGGGATCATAAAGGGCAAACAGAGTCCGACTTTCTGTGACGAGAAGTTCTCTTCACATAAATCTTCAAAGCCCTCACAACATCCAAGGACTTTGAGGTAATTGAGGAGTCAGTAGCCACTGGCACCACAATAGGTTGGTTGATATGAAAAGCAGACACAACCTTCGGAAGAAATTGCTGACGCATCCTGAGCTCAGCTCCATCTTCATGAAAAATCAAGTTGGGGTCTCTTGCAGGACAATGCCCCAATTCTGACACACGTCTAGCAGATGCCAATGCTAACAGTGTGACCGCCTTCCAAGTAAGAAACTTGACCTCAACCTCCTGTAAAGGTTCGAACCAATCCGACTGCAGGAACTGCAACACCACGTTAAGATCCCAAGGTGCCGTAGGAGGCACAAAGGGAGACTGGATGCGCAGTATCCCTTTCAAGAAAGTCTGAACCTCGGGGAGGGAAGCCAAATGTTTCTGGGGAAAAAAATGGACAAGGCCGAGATCTGGACCTTAATGGAGACAAACGCAGGCCCACATCCACACCTGCTTGCAGGAAGAGGAGAAACCGCCCAAGTTGAAACTCCACCGTAGGAAACTTCGTGGACTCACACCAAGACATGTACTTTTTCTAAATCCGATCGTAATGTGCAGATGTTACTCCTTTCCTAGCCTGCATCAGGGTAGGAATAACTTTGCTGGGAATGCCTTTCCGTGCTAAGATCTGGCGCTCAACCTCCATGCCGTCAAATGTAGCCGTGGTAAGTCTTGATAAGCGAACGGCCTCTGTTGCAGAAGGTCATTGCGAAGAGGAAGAGGCCTCAGATCTTCCAGCAGTAACTCCAGAAGATCAGCGTACCAAGCCCTCTTCGGCCAGTCCGGAGCACTGAGAATTGCCTGAACTTCTGTTCTCTTTATGAGCTTTAGAATTCTTGGGATGATCGGAAGTGGAGGGAACACGTACACTGACTTGAACACCCATGGAGTTACCAGGGCGTCCACCGCCACAGCCTGAGGGTCTCCTGACCTGGAACAGTACCGCCGAAGCTTCTTGTTGAGGCGTGAGGCCATCATGTCTATTTGAGGTACACCCCAAAGACTTGTCAACTCTGCGAATACCTCCTGATGAAGGCCCCACTCTCCTGGATGGAGATCGTGCCTGCTGAGGAAGTCCGCTTCCCAGCTGTCCACTCCCGGAATGAAGATTGCTGACAGCGCCACCGCGTGTTTTTCTGCCCAGAGGAGGATTCTTGTCCCCTCTGACATCGCAGCTCTGCCCTTCGTTCCACCATGTCGGTTTATGTAGGCCACCGTCTTTACATTGTCCGACTGCACTTGAATGGCCTGATCTTGCAGAAGGTGTGCCGCTTGTAGAAGACCATTGTACACGGCTCTGAGTTCCAGGATGTTTATTGGAAGAACGGATTCCAGACTTGACCAACTTCCTTGGAAGGTTTCCCCTTGGGTGAATGCGCCCCAACCTCTGAGACTTGCATCCATGGTTAGAAGGATCCAGTTCTGAACCCCGAACCTGCGGCCCTCTAGAAGGTGAGGCAGTTGTAGCCACCATAGGAGTGAGATCCTGGCTGTCGGCAACAGACGTATTTCTCTGGTGCATGTGTAGGTGAGATCCTGACCACTTGTCCAAGAGATCCAATTGGAAGGGCCGTGCATGAAATCTTCCGTACTGTAGAGCCTCGTAGGAGGCAACCATCTTCCCCAGAAGGCGAATGCACTGATGGACCGATACCCTTTCTCCGCTGGTAGAAACACCCTCTGCACATGTGTGTCGAGGATCATCCCTAGGAAAGACAATCTCCTTGTCGGCTCCAAATGTGACTTTGCAAGATTCCGGATCCATCCATGATCCCGGAGTAGATGAGTCGTGAAAGCAATGCTCTGCAACAACTTCTCCCTGGATGAAACTTTAATCAGCAGATTGTCCAGATATGGAATTATATTTACTCCCTGCCTGCGGAGGAGAACCATCATCTCTGCCATGAAAACCCTTGGTGTCGTGGAGAGGCCAAATGGCAGTGCCTGGAACTGATAGTGACAGTCCAACAGTGCAAAATCTTAGATAAGCCTGGTGAGGCGGCCAGATTGGAATGTGAAGGTACGCATCCTTGATATCCAGGGATACCAGGAATTCCCCCTCCTCCAGACCGGAGATCACTGCTCTCAGAGACTCCATTTTGGACTTGAATTCCCTCAAATAAAGGTTTACTGACTTCAGGTTCAAAATTGGTTTGACCGAATCATCCGGTTTCAGTACCACAAATAGGTTTGAATAGTAACCCTTGTTTTCCAGATGAGCTGGAACCGGAAAATGACATCTGCCCTTTCCAATTTTTTAATGGCTTCCTGTAGGATAGCCCTGTCAGCAAAGCTGGTAAGCAGGATTTGTAGAATCTGTGAGGTGGGATCTCTTGAAACTCCAGCCTGTACCCTCCCCCCGAGACACAATATCTTGAACCCAGGGATCCAGGCCGGAGGACACCCAGACCTGACTGAAATGTCTGAGTCTCGCTCCCACCTGCTCGATCTCCACGCTGTGAGGTCCACCGTCATGCTGAGGATTTTGAGGAGACAGAGGCTGGCTTCTGCTCCTGGGTACCTGCAGGTGCAGGTCTTTTGGATTTTGATCGACCACCTCTGAAGAAAGCGGTAGGAGGCTTAGACTTTTTAGCTTTTGCGGACCGGAAAGGACTGCATCGTGGACGTAGAAAAAAAAAGTTTCTTCGTTGACTGAGTGGCTCAGGGAAGAAAGGTTGACTTACCAGCGGTTGCCGTGGAAATCCATGCATCCAATGCTTCCCCAAATAGAGCCTGACCTGTGAAGGGTAGATTCTCCACACTTCTCCTGGATACCGTGTCTGCCGACCATTGGCACAGCCAGAGTCCCCTGCGTGCCGAGACAGCCATGGAAGACGTCCTTGCATTCAGATGACCCAGATCCTTCTTGGCCTCCACCATGAAACCAGCAGAATCCTGTATGTTACGTAAAAACAATTCAACGTCACTTCTGCCCAGAGAATCTAATTCTTCTAGCAATGTGCCTGACCACTTAACTATGACTTCAGAAATCCATGCACAGGCAATAGTGGGCCTTAACGCAGACGCAGTGTATATGGATTTGAGCGTAGTCTCAATCTTGCGGTCTGCCGGTTCTTTCAAAGCAGTAGACCCAGGGACAGGCAACACCACCTTTTTAGACAGTCTATATACAGAAGCATCCACTATAGGTGGGGTTTCCCACTTTTTCCTATCTTCCTCAGAGAAAGGAAAAGTAACAAGAACCCTTTTTGGGATCTGGAATTTTTTCTCTGGGATTTCTCAGGATTTCTCAAATAATGCGTTTAATTGCTTAGACACAGGGAAGGTCAGGGAGGCTTTCTTATTATCTGTAAAATAAGCCTCCTCAACCTGCTCAGGTGGTTTGTCAGTTATGTGTAACACATCCCTAATGGCCTCAATCATGAGCTGTGCCCCTTTTGCACCCCCCCGCATATCCCCCTCACCGTCTGCCGTGTCAGAGTCGGTATCCGCGTCGACCTGCATAATCTGGGCAAGCGCACGTTTCCTTGGGAATATACAGGGGGAATTTAAGGTAGTGGGAACAGAACCAGATAAAACCTCCACAGATTGTTTTAAAATCTGTGTTTCAGTCTCCTAATGCGCAATCCTAGTAGAAATTTAGGATATCATTCCCTTAATAGAAGCCACCCACTGGGGTTCGGATTCGGCAGGCTGAGCCACAATATTACATTCCTGAGAACATGGAATGGATTTCTCTGGTGAAGATACATTCTGTGCAGCACAAGATACAGAGTCCCTGGACATAGTAATGTGAGATTTACATACATACATACACACACACACACACACACACACACACACACACACACACACACACACACACACACACACACACACACACACACACACACACACAGGAAAATGTTAGACACAGTATCCCCCAAGTGCCTTCAGAGAGACACAGAGATATTGGAGCCAGCACACCCAGTGCCCCAGTAGACAGTTAGAAATAATTGTCTGGCGCAGACTGTGTACTCTTAATAGACTACACAGTTAGAATGCACTCCCCCCCACCCCCCCCCCCCCACTTCTATAACCCCCTGGTACCGCACAGGATGACTGGAGGTCTGTGGAGGGTCAGCGTTCACTGTCAGCATTGCTGTGTGATTTCTGCATGGAGAAAATGGTGCTGGAGAGCTGCTGGATCCGCTCGGAGAAGCTCCGCCCTCGAAAATGGCACGTCTTCCCGCACTTGAAATTCTTTATACTGGCCTGAGGTTAGTGTCTAGCAGCAGTTGAGACACCCTGATAGAGGTAGCGACCAGTGTAAGGGTATTGCGCTGGCCCAGGGCTCCCCTCACAGCGCCGCACCGCAGAGCCTCCGGAGCGCAGCTTCAGTACTGCGCTCCCAACCTGTAGCCGCCATTCTCACCGGTTCCCCGCTTGTCGGGTTGCCGGTGACTAACTCACCACCGCAATCTTCTGGCTCTGTTAGGGGGTGGCGGCATGCTACGGGAGTGAGCGGTCACCTCGGGGGTTAACGATCATCACCCTAAGGAGCTTAATGTCCTGTCAGCGGAGATAGTGGCTATTAACCTCAAGGGTTGGACACTACTCCCCCCCTAAGTCCCACAAAGCAGGGAGGCTGTTGCCAGCAGCCTCCCTGTGCCTAACTCTAATTAAAAATAATAAAACTAGAAAAACTCCTATGGAGCTCCCCTAGCTGTGACCGGCTCCACCGGGCACATTTTCTAAACTGAGTCTGGTAGGAGGCAGCCGCACTATTAAACTCTTAACGTGCCCATGGCTCCCAAGGGACCCGTCTATACCCCATGGTACTAATGTGGACCCCAGCATCCTCTAGGACGTAAGAGAAAGCTTTGACTGTTCCCAAGATGCATAGCGCCGGCTCCTCTATAACCCCGCCTCCATGTACAGGAGCTCAGTTTTGTTAACCAGTCCAATGCAGTAGCAGGTAGAAAAGAGACGACAACAGTTAGTTGCCACACAGAACCACATTCTCACGACAGGAGAAGGTACCAGCGCCTAATGCCATACAAACCCAAAGAAGCTAAGTGCGTCAGGGTGGGCGCCCTGTGGAATCCAGTGTACCTCGCAGAAAGAGATTTAACAAAGATAAGTTCTTACCATAAATCTCCTTTTCTGCAGAGGGGTACACTGTATTCCACAGGGAATAACATCGGGGATGTCCTAAAGCAGTTCCTCAAGGGAGGGGACGCACTGTAGCAGGCACAAGAACCTGGCGTCCAAAGGAAGAATCCTGGGAGGCGGAAGTATCAAAGGCATGAACGTGTTCACTGAGGACCACATAGCCGCCTTGCACAATTGTTCAAGGGGCGCACCCCGGCGGCCCAAGAAGGTCCGACAGACTGAGTAGAATGGGCTTTAATGGTATCAGGAGCTGGAAGGCCAGCCTGTACATGAGCATGTGCAATCACCATTCTAATCTATCTGGCCAAGGTCTGCTAATTAGCAGGCCAGCCACGTTTGTGAAAACCAAAACTACGCCTGCGTTTTTCCAAACACTCCCAGAAAACGTTCAGTTGAAACCCAGAAACGCCCTCTTCCTGTCAATCTCCTTGCGTTCGGCTGTGCGATTGGAATCATCGCTAGAACCAGGTGCAAAGCCACAAAGGACTTCGTACCCGTACGACGCGCGTGCGCATTGCGGTGCATACGCAGATTAGCCGTTTTTTTTCACTGATCGCTACGCAGCGAACAACGGCAGCTAGCGATCAACTCGGAATGACCCCTGTCGAAGTCAAAAATATTACATACACACAAATACAAACTCCAAATAGAGAGGTCTCTGTTCGTGCGCATACACGCAGCGTGCACAGGATATACGGTGGCATACGCATCCACACAGACAGGCCACAAAGATATATTCAACACATATTTCATACAACACATAAATTACACATAGACCAAACATGTCAAGCACCAGACATTATAATGTATTTATATAATAGAGTGTAACATCAGATATATATGTATTATTGGAACGGAACAAGTTAAATATATCATGCTTAGGGTCAAAATGATCTGGAGAATGTGTGTATTAATTTGATAGCTATGGGTAGATTGTAGCACATTGCAACGATTAGTTATGACCAAATGTATGAATACAAAGGACTTCCTGAAGACTTGAAACTACAGTAGCTTCACAGCACGGCCCTAGAGGCAGACACATGTGCCAGCAACATAGGACAAAAGCCCTCAGACTGACGTATGAGCCGTTGAGTTCTTGAGAGGTCTGGCCTCTGGACCAATGGAAGGAGACCGAAACCAACAGACTGTTAACTCCCACTGTTTTGATATAAGCAATTTTTCTAAGATATAGTTAGTTAGTTGCTTGCTGAGGGGGAGAGAGATGGAGACGACTGTGCACTGAGCAACAGGGTGAAGTATGCTGGCTGTAACGGATTCTTTTGTAACTGTAACTGCTTCTTGTGTAATTGTAACTCTGTAACTATATATATATATATATATATATATATATATATATATATATATATATATATACACACACACACACACATACACGCACACACACACACAAGTTATAACTGAATGATATACTGTACATATAATTTTGTATGCATACCCTTTTAATATCAAATAAATATATATATATATATATATATATATATATATATATATATATATATAAAAAGAATAAGATTTTAAACCTAACGGTAAATCTATTTCTCTTAGTCCGTAGAGGATGCTGGGGACTCCGTAAGGACCATGGGGTATAGACGGGCTCCTGAAAGAACTTTGACTATGGGTGTGCACTGGCTCCTCCCTCTATGCCCCTCCTCCAGACCTGAGTTAGAGAACTGTGCCCAGAGGAGATGGACACTACAAGGCAGGATTTGGAAATCCAAGGGCAAGATTCATACCAGCCCACACCAATCATACCATGTAACCTGGATCATACATAACCAGTTAACCGTATGAACAAAAAACAGCAACGGTCCAAGACTGATTCCAACTGTAACATAACCCTTACGTAATCAACAACTATATACAAGTCTTGCAGAGTCTCCGCACTGGGACGGGCGCCCAGCATCCTCTACAAACTAGGAGAAATAGATTTACCGGTAGGTTTAAAAATAAGATTTTACTCACCGGTAAATCTATTTCTCGTAGTCCGTTGTGGATGCTGGGGACTCCGTGAGGACCATGGGGAATACACGGGCTCCGCAGGAGACAGGGCACTCTAAGAAAGAATCAGGACTACTGGTGTGCACTGGCTCCTCCCTCTATGCCCCTCCTCCAGAGCTCAGTTAAGGAAACTGTGCCCGGAAGAGCTGACATTACAAGGAAAGGATTTTGGAATCCAGGGTAAAACTCATACCAGCCACACCAATCACACCGTATAACTTGTGATAACATACCCAGTCAACAGTATGAACAACAACAGAGCATCAAACAAACGGATGCCAACATAACATAACCCTTAAATAAGCAATGACTATATACAAGTATTGCAGAAGAAGTCCGCACTTGGGACGGGCGCCCAGGATCCACTACGGACTACGAGAAATAGATTTACCGGTGAGTAAAATCTTATTTTCTCTAAAAGTCCTAGTGGATGCTGGGGACTCCGTAAGGACCATGGGGATTATACCAAAGCTCCCAAACGGGCGGGAGAGTGCGGATGACTCTGCAGCACCGAATGGGCAAACACAAGGTCCTCCTCAGCCAGGGTATCAAACTTGTAGAATTTTGCAAAAGTGTTTGAACCCGACCAAGTAGCTGCTCGGCAAAGCTGTAATGCCGAGACCCCTCAGGCAGCCGCCCAAGAAGAGCCCACCTTCCTTGCGGAATGGGCTTTCACTGATTTTGGATGCGGTAATCCAGCAGCAGAATGAGCTTGCTGAATCGTGTTACAGATCCAGCGAGCAATAGTTTGCTTTGAAGCAGGAGCACCCAGCTTGTTGGATGCATACAGGATATACAGGATAAACAGCGAGTCAGTTTTCCTGACTCCAGCCGTTCTGGTTACATAAATCTTCAAAGCCCCAAAGTCATGAGTAGCCGCAGGCACCACAATAGGTTGGTTCAAATGAAAAGATGACACCACCTTCGTCAGAAATTGCGGACGAGTCCGTAATTCTGCCCTGTCCATATGGAAAACCAGATAGGGGCTTTTACATGACAAAGCCGCCAATTCTGACACACGCCTAGCCGAAGCTAAGGCCAATAGCATGACCACTTTCCACGTTAGATACTTTAGCTCCACGGTCTTAAGTGGCTCAAACCAGTGAGATTTCAGGAAACTCAACACCACGTTAAGATCCCAAGGTGCCACTGGTGGCACAAAAGGGGGCTGAATATGCAGCACTCCCTTTACAAATGTCTGAACCTCAGGAAGTGAAGCCAGTTCCTTTTGAAAGAAAATGGATAGAGCCGAAATCTGGACCTTTATGGACCCTAATTTTAAGCCCATAGTCACTCCTGACTGTAGGAAGTGCAGGAACCGGCCCAGCTGGAATTCCTCTGTAGGGGCCTTCCTGGCCTCACACCAAGCAACATATTTTCGCCATATACGGTGATAATGTTTTGCTGTCACGTCCTTCCTAGCCTTTATCAGCGTAGGAATAACTTCATCCGGAATGCCTTTTTCCGCTAGGATCCGGCGTTCAACCGCCATGCCGTCAAACGCAGCCGCGGTAAGTCTTGGAACAGACAGGGCCCTTGTTGCAACAGATCCTGTCTGAGAGGCAGAGGCCATGGGTCCTCTGTGAGCATTTCTTGCAGTTCCGGGTACCAAGTCCTTCTTGGCCAATCCGGAACAATGAGTATTGTTCTCACTCCTCTTTTTCTTACGATTCTCAGCACCTTGGGGATGAGAGGAAGAGGAGGAAACACATAGACCGACTGGAACACCCACGGTGTCACTAGTGCGTCCACAGCTATCGCCTGAGGGTCTCTTGACCTGGCGCAATACTTTTGTAGCTTTTTGTTGAGGCGGGATGCCATCATGTCCACCTGTGGCAGTTCCCATCGATTTGTAATCTGTGTGAAGACTTCTTGATGAAGTCCCCACTCTCCCGGGTGGAGGTCGTGCCTGCTGAGGAAGTCTGCTTCCAAGTTGTCCACCCCCAGAATGAACACTGCTGACAGTGCTTGCACGTGATTCTCTGCCCAACGAAGAATTCTGGTGGCTTCCGCCATCGCCACCCTGCTTCTTGTGCCGCCCTGGCAGTTCACATGAGCCACTGCGGTGATGTTGTCTGACTGAATCAGCACCGGTTGGTTGCGAAGCAGAGGCTCCGCTTGACTCAGGGCGTTGTATATGGCCCTTAGTTCCAGGATATTGATGTGCAGACAAGTCTCCTGACTTGACCACAGCCCTTGGAAGTTTCTTCCCTGAGTGACTGCCCCCCAACCTCGGAGGCTTGCATCCGTGGTCACCAGGACCCAGTCCTGTGTGCCGAACCTGCGGCCCTCGAGAAGGTGAGCACTTTGCAGCCACCACAGAAGAGACACCCTGGCCCTGGTGGATAGGGTGATCAGCCGATGCATCTGAAGATGCGATCCGGACCACTTGTCCAACAGGTCCCACTGAAAGTTCCTCGCATGGAACCTGCCAAAGGGAATGGCTTCGTATGACGCCACCATCTTTCCCAGGACTTGCGTGCATTGATGCACCGACACCTGTTTTGGTTTTAAGAGGTCTCTGACCAGAGTCACGAGCTCCTGAGCCATCTCCGCCGGGAGAAACACCTTCTTCTGGTCCGTGTCCAGAATCATGCCCAGGAAGGGCAGACGCGTCGTAGGAATCAGCTGCGACTTTGGAATATTCAGAATCCAGCCGTGCTGTTGCAACACTTCCTGAGAGTGTGCTACGCTGATCAGTAACTGCTCTCTGGACCTCGCCTTTATGAGGAGATCGTCCAAGTATGGGATAATTGTGACTCCTTGCTTTCGTAGGAGCACCATCATTTCCGCCATTACCTTGGTAAATATTCTCGGTGCCGTGGACAGACCAAACGGCAACGTCTGGAATTGGTAATGGCAGTCCTGTACCACAAATCTGAGGTACTCCTGATGAGGCGGATAAATGGGGACATGCAGGTAAGCATCCTTTATGTCCAGAGACACCATAAAATCCCCCTCTTCCAGGCTTGCAATTACCGCTCTGAGCGATTCCATCTTGAACTTGAACCTTTTCAGGTAAATGTTCAGGGATTTTAAATTCAATATGGGTCTGACCGAACCGTCCGGTTTCGGTACCACAAACATTGTGGAATAGTAACCCCTTCCCTGTTGAAGGAGGGGAACCTTTACCACCACCTGCTGGAGATATAATTTGTGAATCGCCGCTAACACTACCTCCCTTTCTATGGGGGAAGCTGGCAGGGCCGATTTGAGGAAGCGGCGAGGGGGCATCACTTCGAATTCCAGCTTGTATCCCTGAGACACAATCTGTATAGCCCAGGGATCCACCCGTGAGCGAACCCACTGGTGGCTGAAATTTCGGAGACGCCCCCGCACCGCTCCCGGCTCCCCCTGTGGAGCCCCAGCGTCATGCGGTGGATTTAGTGAAAGCCGGTGAGGACTTCTGTTCCTGGGAATAAGCTGTATTGTGCAGCTTCTTTCCTTTACCCCTGCCTCTGGCAAGAAAGGACGCACCTCTGACTTTCTTGCCTTTTTGTGATCGAAAGGACTGCATTTGGTAATACGGTGCTTTCTTAGGCTGTGAGGGAATATATGGCAAAAAATTTGACTTCCCAGCCGTAGCTGTGGAAACTAGGTCCGAGAGACCGTCCCCAAATAATTCCTCACCCTTATAAGGTAAAACCTCCATGTGCTTTTTTGAGTGGCATCACCTGTCCATTGCCGAGTCCACAGGACCCTTCTGGCAGAAATCGACATTGCATTTATTCTAGAGCCCAGTAGGCAAATGTCCCTCTGGGCATCCCTCATATATAGGACAGCGTCCTTTATATGCCCCAGGGTCAGTAAAATAGTATCCTTGTCCAAGGTATCCAGTTCCTCAGACAGAGTATATGTCCATGCCGCTACAGCACTACACATCCAGGCCGACGCAATTGCCGGCCTCAGTATGGTACCTGAATGTGTATAAACAGACTTTAGGATACCTTCCTGCTTCCTATCCGCAGGATCCTTTAGGGAGGCCGTATCCTGTGACGGCAGGGCCACCTTCTTAGATAAGCGTGTCAAAGCTTTGTCTACCCTAGGGGATGACTCCCAGCGTAACCTGTCCGTTGGCGGGAAAGGATACGCCATAAGCAACCGTTTGGGAATCTGCACTTTCCTATCAGGAGAATCCCAAGCTTTTTCACATAAATCATTTAACTCATGTGACGGGGGAAAAGTCACTTCTTGCCGTTTTTCCCCAAACATATAAACCCTCTTGTCAGGGACCGGGTTTACCTCTGAAATGTGCAATACATCCTTCATTGCTATAATCATGTAGCGGATGGCTTTAGCCATTTTAGGCTGTAACTTTGCATCATCGCCATCGACACTGGAGTCAGAGTCCGTGTCGATATCTGTGTCAACAATCTGGGATAGTGGGCGCTTCTGAGACCCTGACGGCCTCTGCGCTGTAGGATCAGGCATGGGTTGAGACCCTGACTGTCCCAAGGCTTCAGCTTTATCCAATCTTTTATCCAAGGAGTTTACATTATCATTTAACACCTTCAAACATATCCATCCAATCAGGTGTCGGCGCCGTCGGCGGAGACACCAAATTCAACTGCACCTGCTCTGCTTCCACACAGCCTTCGTCAAACATGTCGACACAATCGTACAGACACACCACACACACAGGGGATGCTCTATTTGAGGACAGAACCCCCACAAGGCCTTTTGGAGAGACACAGAGAGAGAGAGTATGCCAGCACACACCCCAGCGCTATATAACCCAGGAATTACACAGTAACTTAGTGTTTACCCAGTAGCTGCTGTATATACTGATATTGCGCTAAATTTATGTGCCCCACCTCTCTTTTTACCCTCTTTCTACCGTGAATCTGCAGGGGAGAGCCTGGGGAGCTTCCTCTCAGCGGAGCTGTGGAGAGAAAATGGCGCCGGCGAGTGCTGAGGAAGAAGCCCCGCCCCCTCAGCGGCGGGCTTCTGTCCCGCGATTTTGTGAAACATAATGGCGGGGGCTCATGCATATATACAGTGCCCAGCTGTATATATGCTTTCTTTTGCCAGGAGGTACTTAATTGCTGCCCAGGGCGCCCCCCCCTGCGCCCTGCACCCTACAGTGACCGGAGTGTGTGGGTTAGTGTGGGAGCAATGGCGCACAGCTGCAGTGCTGTGCGCTACCCCATACGAAGACAGGAGTCTTCTGCCGCCGATTTTGATGTCTTCTTGCTTCACTCGCCGGCTTCTGTCTTCTGGCTCTGCGAGGGGGACGGCGGCGCGGCTCCGGGAACGGACGACCAAGGGTGAGTTCCTGTGTTCGATCCCTCTGGAGCTAATGGTGTCCAGTAGCCTAAGAAGCGCAACCTATCCGCAGTTAGTAGGTTTGCTTCTCTCCCCTCAGTCCCACGTAGCAGAGAGTCTGTTGCCAGCAGATCTCTCTGAAAATAAAAACCTAACAAAATACTTTCTTATTAGCAAGCTCTGGAGAGCTCACTAAAATGCACCCAGCTCCGTCCGGGCACATATTCTAACTGAGGTCTGGAGGAGGGGCATAGAGGGAGGAGCCAGTGCACACCAGTAGTCCTAATTCTTTCTTAGAGTGCCCTGTCTCCTGCGGAGCCCGTCTATTCCCCATGGTCCTTACGGAGTCCCCAGCATCCACTAGGACGTTAGAGAAATCTTATTTTCTCTTACGTCCTAGAGGATGCTGGGGAATCCGTAAGGACCATGGGGTTTATACCAAAGCATCCAATCGGGCGGGAGAGTGCGTATGACTCTGCAGCACCGACTGAGCAAACGCTAGGTCCTCATCAGCCAGGGTATCAAACTTGTAGAATTTAGCAAAAGTGTTTGACCCTGACCAAGTCGCCGCTCGGCAAAGTTGTAATGCCGAGACGCCTCGGGCAGCCGCCCAAGAAGAGCCCACCTTCCTAGTGGAATGGGCCTTAACCGAATTTGGTACCGGCAATCCAGCCGTAGAGTGAGCCTGCTGAATCGTATTACAGATCCAGCGAGCAATAGTCTGCTTCGAAGCAGGTGCGCCAATCTTATTGGCCGCATACAGGACAAACAGGGCCTCCTAATTCTAGCCGTCCTGGCTACATAAATCTTTAAGGCCCCGACTACGTCCAGGGATCTGGAATCCTCCAGGTCACTTGTAGCCACAGGCACCACAATAGGTTGGTTCACATGGAATGAAGAAACCACCTTAGGTAAAAATTGCGGACGTGTCCTCAATTCAGCTCGATCCACATGAAAAATCAAGTAGGGGCTTTTGTGTGACAAAGCCGCCAATTCTGATACTCGCCTTGCCGATGCCAAGGCCAACAACATGACCACCTTCCAAGTAAGAAATTTCAACTCAACCTTGTTAAGCGGTTCAAACAAGTGTGATTTTAGGAACTGCAACACCACGTTGAGGTCCCATGGTGCCACTGGAGGCACAAAAGGGAGCTGGATGTGCAGCACTCCCTTCACAAACGTCTGGACTTCTGGAAGAAAAGCCAATTCCTTCTGAATGAAAATCGAGAGGGCCGAAATCTGAACCTTAACAGAGCCTAATTTCAGGCCCATATCCACTCCTGTTTGTAGGAAGTGGAGAAAACGACCCAGATGTAAATCTTCCGTAGGTGCATTCTTGGTCTCACACCAAGACACATACTTTCGCCAGATACGGTGAAAATGCTTAATCGTCACCTCCTTCCTAGCCTTTATTAAAGTAGAGATGACCTCTTCCGGAATCCCCTTTTTTGCTAGTATTCGGCATTCAACCGCCATGCCGTCAAATGTAACCGCGGTAAGTCTTGAAATACACAGGGCCCCTGTTGCAACAGGTCTTCCCTCAGCGGAAGAGGCCAGGGATCTCCTGTGAGCATCTCTTGTAGATCTGAGTACCAGGCCCTTCGAGGCCAGTCTGGGACAACGAGTATCGTCTGTACTCTTCTTCGTCTTATGATCCTCAACACTTTTGTGATGAGAGGAAGAGGAGGAAACACGTAGACCAATTTGAACACCCACGGTGTTATCAGAGCGTCTACTGCTACTGCCTGAGGGTCCCGAGACCTGGCACAATACCTCCGAAGTTTTTTGTTGAGGCGTGACGCCATCATGTCTATTTGAGGAGTTCCCCAAAGACGTATTATGTCTGCAAAGACTTCTTGATGAAGTCCCCACTCTCCTGGATGGAGATCGTGTCTGCTGAGGAAGTCTGCTTCCCAGGTGTCCACTCCCGGAATGAAGACAGCCGACAGAGCGCTCACGTGATATTCCGCCCAGCTAAGAATCCTGGTGGCTTCCGCCATCGCGACTCTGCTTCTTGTCCTGCCTTGGCGGTTCACATGAGCCACTGCTGTGACATTGTCTGACTGAATCAGAAACGGTAGGTTTCGAAGAAGACTCTCCGCTTGTCGAAGGCCGTTGTATATGGCCCTGAGTTCCAACACATTGATGTGTAGACATGACTCCTGGTCTGACCAAAGTCTCTGAAAATTTCTTCCTTGTGTGACTGCTCCCCATCCTCGGAGGCTCGCGTCCGTGGTAACCAGGATCCAATCCTGAATTCCGAATCTGCGACCCTCCAGTAGGTGAGCACTTTGCAACCACCACAAGAGAGTCACCCTGGCCCCTGGGGACAGAGTAATTTTTCGATGTAAGTGTAGATGGGACCCGGACTACTTGTCCAGAAGGTCCCATTGAAAAGTCCTTGCATGGAACCTTCCGAATGGAATGGCCTCGTAGGCCGCCACCATCTTTCCCAGAACTCGAGTGCACTGGTGAACAGACACCCTTTTCGGTTTCAGCAGGTCTCTGACCATGTTCTGGATGTCCTGGGCTTTCTCCATTGGAAGGAAGACCTTCATTTGTTCCGTATCCCTAGGAACGGTAGTCGAGTTGTCAGAATCAACTGTGACTTCGGTAGATTTAGAATCCAACCGTGTTGCTGGAGCACTCTCAGAGAGAGCGCCACACTGCTCAGCAATTTCTCCCTTGATCTCGCTTTTATCAGGAGATCGTCCAAGTATGGGATAATTGTGACTCCATGCTTGCGCAGGACCACCATCATTTCCGCCATTATCTTGGTGAAAATTCTCGGGGCCGCGGAAAGTCCAAACGGCAACGTCTGAAATTGGTAATGACAATCCTGTACAGCGAATCTCAGGAATTCTTGATGGGGGGGATATATGGGGACATGAAGATACGCATCCTTTATGTCCAGAGACACCATAAACTCCCCCTCCTCCATATTGGCTATTATCGGTCTGAGCGATTCCATTTTGAATTTGAATCTTTTTATGTACAGGTTTAGGGATTTCAGATTCAAGATAGGTCTGACCGAACCGTCCGGTTTCGGGACCACAAAGAGGGTTGAGTAGTAACCTCTTCCCTGCTGGTTCATGGGAACCCTGATTATCACTTGCTGTATACACAGCGTTTGAATTGCAGCTAACACTACATCCCGTTCCGAAGTGGAAACTGGTAGGGCCGTCTTGAAAAATCGGCGAGGGGGCACCTCTTCGAATTCCAGTTTGTAACCCTGGGAAACTATTTCTAACACCCAGGGATTCAGGTCTGAGCTGACCCAGACCTGGCTTGAAAGTCGAAGACGTGCGCCCACCGGTGCGGACTCCCTCAGGGGAGTCCCGGCGTCATGCTGTGGGTTTTGGAGTAGCCGGGGAGAACTTTGGTTCCTGGGCGCCTGCCGAAGCAGGTGCTCTTCTGCCTCTGCCCTTACCTCTGGCAAGGAAGGAGGATCCCCGACCTCTTCTGGACTTGTGCGACCGAAAGGACTGCATCTGATAGGGTGGCATTTTCTTTTGCTGTTGGGGAATATATGGTAAAAAATTTGATTTACCTGCTGTAGCTGTGGAAACCAGGTCCGTCAGCCCATCCCCAAACAATACATCACCCTTATAGGGTAGTACTTCCATATGCTTTTTGGAATCCGCATCACCCGTCCATTGGCGAGTCCATAAGGATCGTCTCGCTGAGATAGACATGGAATTGGCCCTAGAAGCCAGCAATCCAATGTCTCTTTGAGCATCCCTCATAAATAAGACTGCGTCTTTTATATGGGCTAGCGTTAAGAATATAGTATCCTTATCCATATTTTCAAAATTATCTGTCAGCTCATCTGCCCAAGCTGCAACTGCGCTACACACCCATGCCGACGCAATCGTCGGTCGTAGTACAGCACCCGTATGAGAATAAATACACTTTAAGGTAGTTTCTTGCCTGCGATCTGCAGGGTCCTTAAGGGCAGCTGTGTCTGGAGACGGTAGCGCCACCTTCTTGGACAAGCGCGTCAGGGCCTTGTCCACAGTGTGAGGTGATTCCCAAATCTCCCTGTCCTGTTTAGGGAAGGGGTATGCCATATAAATTCTTTTTGGGATCTGCGGCCTCTTCTCCGGAGTCTCCCAAGCTTTTATAAAGAATTCATTTAATTCATGAGATGTGGGAAAATTAATAATGTTTCTTTTCCTTAAACATGTGTACCCTTGTGTCGGGGACCGAGGGTTCATCCTCAATATGCAAGACATCCCTAATAGCCACAATCATACACTGAATGGTTTTAGTCACCCTAGGGTGCAATTTTACTTAGTCATAGTCGACACTGGAATCAGAGTCCGTGTCGGTAGTAGTGTCTTGTGTTAAGGGACGTTTTTGAGACCCCGACGGGCCCTGTGAATCGGTCCAATCCGAGGATTGACCCCCTGATGTTCCCCTTAATTCAGCCTTATCAAGCCTTTCATGTAAAGATGTCACACTTGCATTTAACCTATGCCACATGCTCATCCAATCCTGAGTCGGCACCAGCGACGGGGACACACCACTCATTTGCTCCACCTCCTCCTTGGAGAAGCCTTCCGCTTCAGACATGTCGACACACACTTACCGACACCTCACACACACAGGGGGTTACCTATAAGGGGACAAAAACCCAACCAGGCCCTTAGGGGAGACAGAGAGAGAGAATGCCAGCACACACCCAGCGCCCAAACACTGGAATATATGACCAGATAGCGCTTTTATATATTTATAATGTTAATCTCCACTCACTGCGTCGCCAATGTGCCCCCCTCCTCTTTTTTCCAGCCTGTGAAGCTCAGCAGGGGAGAGAACAGGGAGCCAGCGTTTTCTCGTGCAGCCTCTGTGGAGAAAATGGCGCTGGTTAGTGCCGAGGATCAAGCCCCGCCCACCCGACGGCGGGCTTCGGTCCCCTCATGATATTGTAAGAAAATGGCGGGGGTCCGTGGATTTACTGTCCCACAGCCTAATCCAACATATTTATGCCCAAATTGAGGTTTATTGCTACCCAGGGTGCCCCCCCCTGCGCCCTGCACCCTACAGTGTCTGGTGTGTGTGTGTGTGTGTGTGTGTGTGTGTGTGACTGGGAGCAATGGCGCGCAGCTTACCGCTGCGCGCTTAACTCATGAAGATCTGATGTCTTCTGCCGCCTGAAGTCTTTTCCTCAATACTCACCCGGCTTCTATCTTCGGCATCTGTGAGGAGGACGGCGGCGCGGCTCCGGGACGAACCCCAGGTGAGACCTGTGTTCCGACTCCCTCTGGAGCTAATGGTGTCCAGTAGCCTAGAAGCAGTACCCAACCTTTCAAGCCAGCACTGCTTCTCTCTCCTCAGTCCCACGATGCAGGGAGCCTGTTGCCAACAGGACTCCCTGAAAATAAAAAACCTAACAAAATTCTTTAAAACAGCAAACTCTTGAGAGCTCACTGCTTTGTACCCTTTCTCCTCTGGGCACAGAATCTAACTGAGGTCTGGAGGAGGGGAATAGAGGGAGGAGCCAGTGCACACCCATAGTCAAAGTTCTTTTAGGTGCCCTATCTCCTGCGGAGCCCGTCTATACCCCATGGTCCTTACGGAGTCCCCAGCATCCTCTAGGACGTAAGAGAAATAAAAAAAAAAATATATATATATATATATATATATATATATATATATATATATATATATGCGTTGGACCTCAGTTTACAATGTGTGCGACTGCTTGCTTTCTCTTAAGGGATATAGTGCTGCAACGTTCAGCGCACTTTTATCGTATATGGTAATAAGATGCGCCTTGCTTCCACAGTATATATTAACGCTGGCATTTGAAATGTTTATTTTAAATAATTGGAAATTCACCCCCCCCCCCCCTATATGTGGCTGTAATGGCACAGAAGGTCCCATAAGCCTAGCTACCAGCGTAGTCAGCAAAGTAGTAAAGTTAGCCAGCGGTGGGACTTGATCTGCTCCTGGTGCTGCCAACTGACCCTCCATGGCGTGAGCACTGCCTGGTGCAGGATCAGACCCGGAGTCCTCACCCTGTCTAGCAGACATAACTTGTAAGCTTACCCTTAGAGTGACCAACAGTACAATATAAGCAGACAGAATACCTGGCAAAAAAACCCTTACAGTGTGGCTGCAAGCAGAACACAAAAAAAGGGAATTTAAGAGGTATACAGTGACTAACTTTCACAGAGAAAATACCAAACAAGTATATCCTGTGAAACACTATATCTATAGGACCCCGCCGCACGTAGCACCCCTCAGGGTATAGAATATAGGGATAGCAAAACCTGTGGGATACACGAAATAGAATTCACATGGCAGCTACTGGCATACACAATCAGTCATATGTACAATGCAGGAATTATTACAAACAACAATAAAACTGCACTGGACTAGCAATATTAAGTAATACTACAGAGTAATGCTAAATAACAATATAGATATAACAATGCACAGTGAAACTGGATGTATATCACAGGGTACTTGTACTAAACAAACCTGAATGTATGCACTCTTTCTTAACTAACGCTGTCTAAAGACATGTAGAATACTTAAGTGCCTTGTAAATGCACAGCGCTGATGATGCAGGCGGCTTTACAGAGGAGACAGAGCCCAGCAGTTCCAGGATCAGCGCAGCATGTGAGAAAATAAGATTTTACTTACCGGTAAATCTATTTCTCGCAGTCCGTAGTGGATGCTGGGGACTCCGTAAGGACCATGGGGAAGAGACGGGCTCCGCAGGAGACATGGGCACTTTAAGAAAGAATTTAGATTCTGGTGTGCTCTGGCTCCTCCCTCTATGTCCCTCCTCCAGACCTCAGTTAGAGAAACTGTGCCCGGAAGAGCTGACAGTACAAGGAAAGGATTTTGGAAATCCAGGGCAAGACTCCTACCAGCCACACCGTATAACTTGTGATAAACTTACCCAGTCAACAGTATGAACAACAACAGAGCATCAGTTCAACCCTGATGCAACAATAACATAGCCCTTATTGCAGCAATTGATGTGCAGAGCCTATATACAGTGATTCCACATACAGAAGGTCTGGCAGCTGTAGAGATGTTTCTTAATACACAGCCCGATTATGATGGTCCTGATATATCATTGTTTTTGAAATTACTTAAAATGACCCTATTAAAAAATTATTCTTTGTATGACGGCAAATATTATCTTCAATGCCGAGGGTGTGCGATGGGGTCCAGTGTGGCCCCATCGTATTCCAATATATATATGTTTGGTGTGGAGGAGGAGATATTTTTTGTTGATGCTGAAATATCATCTCATATCCAATTTTTTTGCAGGTATATTGATGACCTGCTTATTATATGGAAGGGCCCCCAAAATCTTTTGATAGATATCATTAATCAGCACAACTCCAAAATACACCCCATTAAATTTACTTTCACCATGGACCCTAAGAGTATCCAATTTTTGGATGTACAGATCTCCATAGTTGATAACAAGATCTCTACCTCCATCTACACTAAACCTACTGACCGAAATAATTTACTTCATTTTTCAAGTTGTCATCCCTTACCATTAAAAAGAGGATTGCCTTACTCGCAATTCTTGCGGGTCCAAAGAATTACGTCGGATCCAACATTAGCCAGAGAACAAATGTGTGTCATGTACCAGAGGTTTATCAACCGGGGTTATTGTCCTAAACTTCTGGATCAGGCACTAGATAAGGCATTGGCAATGGACCGACATATGTTACTTCAGCAGAGTAAGAAGTCCAATTTAGCAAGTGTTGTTCCATGGGTCAATAATTTTAATTCAGTTAGTCAAAGTATTCAGGGTTCAGTTAAGAAACATTGGCATATTATCCAATCAGATCAGGATCTTCAGTTAACAAATTGTAGGCTTATGCCCAGCTACAAGCGTAACAAAAATTTACGCGACTATTTGGTTAAACCAGATGTTTCAAATATTGCTGAACAGTCTCCTCTTTTTGGTGTCAGAAAAGGTTGCTATAGGTGCACATGCACCACGTGCCAGTACCTTATACCAGGCAGCACGTTCCAACATCCCCATACTGGTCGGACATTTCATATACGGTACCGACTTTCTTGTACATCAAAATATGTGGTGTATCAGTTGGTGTGCCCCTGTGGACTGTCATATATAGGTAAAACAGAGCGAATGTTTAAGGAACGTATGACAGTCCACAGGTCGGCCATAAAAGCTGCTATATCCACGGGTAAAAGTGAACAGCCGGTAGCACGGCATTTTGCCGTGGCCCGACATTCCCTTGCATCTTTGAAATATAGGATGATTGACCAGGTACAACCTTCCCTCAGAGGGGGTAATCGAGGGCTGCAGCTCCTTAGAATGGAAACACAGTGGATCCAGCGTATGGATACTGTGTCACCTCGGGGCCTTAATGAGCATTTAGGGCTCAATTGTTTTATGTAATATGCTTAGATTTTTTTTTTTTTTTTTTTGTTTGTTCATCAGTTTGTATTTTATTAAGATTAGTATGATCAATGTGTGGGGTGGTGCCACAGTGTTTCTCACTCGGTTTCTTGGTGTGAGTAACTTTATCCATTATTGCATATTATAATGGTTACCTGGTTGTGAACTTTATTTTAACAAGTTACATTGTCAGCAGTATTTGAGATCGTATAGATTGTTACATGCAGTATTTTATGTTCCGTTATGTTGTAGTCATGGTGATGGGCGCACAATTGATGACGTGAGGTTAGGATCGCGTCAGCGTCGTGGAGACGGGCGGTGGGACCACCTTCCGGTTCCACGATGATTTGCACAGGTGGTGATCATGGTATATAGGTGAGTTACTTTTTAATGTTTGTAAGCTTGAGAAAAATGCATAAAGCATTGAAACGTTGCTAAGGACTGACTGTCTCTGACTGCATCATTTAACAAGACGCCGTGAGTGCCGCTCATTGTTTTGTACATACTGCTGTTTATATGCGGACACCCGGTGCATGATTGCACAGCTGATGGGAGAGCCGGCACCATTTGTTTTTCTATATATATATATATATATATATATATATATATATATATATATATATATATATATATATATATATATATATATATATATATATATATATATATATATATATGCGTTGGACCTCAGTTTACAATGTGTGCGACTGCTTGCTTTCTCTTAAGGGATATAGTGCTGCAACGTTCAGCGCACTTTTATCGTATATGGTAATAAGATGCGCCTTGCTTCCACAGTATATATTAACGCTGGCATTTGAAATGTTTATTTTAAATAATTGGAAATTCACCCCCCCCCCCCCCTATATGTGGCTGTAATGGCACAGAAGGTCCCATAAGCCTAGCTACCAGCGTAGTCAGCAAAGTAGTAAAGTTAGCCAGCGGTGGGACTTGATCTGCTCCTGGTGCTGCCAACTGACCCTCCATGGCGTGAGCACTGCCTGGTGCAGGATCAGACCCGGAGTCCTCACCCTGTCTAGCAGACATAACTTGTAAGCTTACCCTTAGAGTGACCAACAGTACAATATAAGCAGACAGAATACCTGGCAAAAAAACCCTTACAGTGTGGCTGCAAGCAGAACACAAAAAAAGGGAATTTAAGAGGTATACAGTGACTAACTTTCACAGAGAAAATACCAAACAAGTATATCCTGTGAAACACTATATCTATAGGACCCCGCCGCACGTAGCACCCCTCAGGGTATAGAATATAGGGATAGCAAAACCTGTGAGATACACGAAATAGAATTCACATGGCAGCTACTGGCATACACAATCAGTCATATGTACAATGCAGGAATTATTACAAACAACAATAAAACTGCACTGGACTAGCAATATTAAGTAATACTACAGAGTAATGCTAAATAACAATATAGATATAACAATGCACAGTGAAACTGGATGTATATCACAGGGTACTTGTACTAAACAAACCTGAATGTATGCACTCTTTCTTAACTAACGCTGTCTAAAGACATGTAGAATACTTAAGTGCCTTGTAAATGCACAGCGCTGATGATGCAGGCGGCTTTACAGAGGAGACAGAGCCCAGCAGTTCCAGGATCAGCGCAGCATGTGAGAAAATAAGATTTTACTTACCGGTAAATCTATTTCTCGCAGTCCGTAGTGGATGCTGGGGACTCCGTAAGGACCATGGGGAAGAGACGGGCTCCGCAGGAGACATGGGCACTTTAAGAAAGAATTTAGATTCTGGTGTGCTCTGGCTCCTCCCTCTATGTCCCTCCTCCAGACCTCAGTTAGAGAAACTGTGCCCGGAAGAGCTGACAGTACAAGGAAAGGATTTTGGAAATCCAGGGCAAGACTCCTACCAGCCACACCGTATAACTTGTGATAAACTTACCCAGTCAACAGTATGAACAACAACAGAGCATCAGTTCAACCCTGATGCAACAATAACATAGCCCTTATTGCAGCAATAACTATATACAAGCATTGCAGAAGAAGTCCGCACTTGGGACGGGCGCCCAGCATCCACTACGGACTACGAGAAATAGATTTACCGGTAAGTAAAATCTTATTTTCTCTAACGTCCTAGTGGATGCTGGGGACTCCGTAAGGACCATTGGGATTATACCAAAGCTCCCAAACGGGCGGGAGAGTGCGGATGACTCTGCAGCACCGAATGAGCAAACACAAGGTCCTCCTCAGCCAGGGTATCAAACTTGTAGAACTTTGCAAAAGTGTTTGAACCTGACCAAGTAGCCGCTCGGCACAGCTGTAATGCCGAGACCCCTCGGGCAGCCGCCCAAGAACAGCCCACCTTCCTAGTGGAATGGGCCTTAACTGATTTTGGCAGCGGCAATCCAGCCGCAGAATGAGCCTGCAGAATCGTATTACAGATCCAGCGAGCAATAGTTTGCTTTGAAGCAGGAGCACCAAGCTTGTTGGAAGCATACAGGATTAACAAAGATTCTGTTTTCCTGACCCTAGACGTTCTGGCTACATAAACCTTCAAAGCCCTGACCACATCAAGTAACTCTGAATCCTCCAAGTCAGTAGTAGCCACAGGCACCACAAAAGGTTGGTTTATATGAAAAGATGAAACCACTTTTGGCAGAAATTGTGGACGGGTCCGCAATTCTGCTCTATCCGCATGGAAAACCAGATAGGGGCTTTTATGTGACAAAGCCGCCAATTCTGACACACGCCTAGCCGAAGCCAATGCTAGTAGCATGACCACCTTCCATGTGAGATATTTCAATTCCACCGTTTTGAGTGGTTCAAACCAGTGGGATTTCAGGAACTCAACACCACGCTAAGATCCCAAGGTGCCACCGGGGGCACAAAAGGGGGCTGAATATGCAGCACTCCCTTCACAAACGTCTGAACTTCAGGAAGAGAAGCCAGCTCTTTTTGAAAGAAAATGGATAGGGCCGAAATCTGGACCTTAATGGAACCCAATTTTAGGCACAAAGTCACTCCTGACTGTAGGAAGTGAAGGAAACGGCCCAGCTGGAATTCCTCCGTAGGGGCATTCCTGGCCTCACACCAAGCAACATATTTTCGCCATATACGGTGATAATGTTGAGCGGTCACGTCCTTCCTAGCCTTTATCAGCGTAGGAATGACCTCATCTGGAATGCCTTTTTCCGCTAGGATCCGGCGTTCAACCGCCATGCCGTCAAACGCAGCGGTAAGTCTTGGAACAGACATGGCCCTTGTTGCAACAAGTCCTGTCTTAGAGGAAGAGGCCACAGGTCCTCTGTGAGCATTTCTTGCAGATCTGGATACCAAGTCTTCTTGGCCAATCCGGAACAATGAGTATTGTTCTCACTCCTCTTTTTCTTATGGGTATGAGAGGAAGAGGAGAAAATACATAGACCGACTGGAACACCCACGGTGTCACCAGTGCGTCCACAGCTATCGCCTGAGGGTCTCATGACCTGGCGCAATACCTCTGTAGCTTTTTGTTGATGCGGGATGCCATCACGTCCACCTGTGGCAGTTCCCACCGACTTGCAATCTGCGTGAAGACTTCTTGATGAAGTCCCCACTCACCCGGGTGGAGGTCGTGCCTGCTGAGGAAGTCTGCTTCCCAGTTGTCCACTCCCGGGATGAACACTGCTGACAGTGCGCTTACGTGATTCTCCGCCCAGCGAAGAATTCTGGTGGCTTCTGAATCAGAACCGGTTGGTCGCGAAGCAGGGTCTCCGCTTGACATAGGGCGTTGTATACGGCCCTTAATTCCAGGATGGTGATGTGAAGGCAAGTCTCCTGACTTGACCACAGACCTTGGAAACTACTTCCCTGTGTGACTGCTCCCCACCCTCGGAGGCTTGCATCCGTGGTCACCAGGACCCAGTCCTGAATGCCGAATCTGCGGCCCTCGAGAAGGTGAGCACTCTGCAGCCACCACAGGAGAGACACCCTGGCCCTGGGGGATAGGGTGATTAACCGATGCATCTGAAGATGTGATCCGGACCACTTGTCCAGTAAGTCGCATTGAAAAGGTCCTCGCCTGTAACCTGCCGAAGGGAATGGCCTCGTATGAAGCCACCATCCTTCCCAGGACTCGAGTGCAGTGATGCACTGACACCTGTTTTGGTTTTAACAGGTTCCTGACCAGTGTCATGAGCTCCTGAGCTCTCTCTATCGGGAGATAAACCCTTTTCTGGTCTGTGTCTAGAATCATGCGTAGGAAAGGCAGATGAGCCGTAGGAACCAACTGCGACTTTGGAATATATAGAATCCAGCCGTGTTGCCGTTACACTTCCAGAGAAAGTGATAAGCGATTCAGCAACTGCTCTCTTAATCTCGCTTTTATGAGGAGATCGTCCAAGTACGGGATAATTGTGACACCTTGCTTCCGCAGGAGCACCATCATTTCCGCCATTACCTTGGTGAAGATTCTCGGGCCGTGGAGAGACCAAACGGCAACGTCTGAAATTGGTAAGGACAATCCTGTACCACAAATCTGAGGTACGCCTGATGAGGTGGATAAATGGGGACATGAAGGTATGCATCCTTTATGTCCAGAGACACCATAAAATCTCCCCCTTTCAGGCTTGCGATGACCGCTCTTAGCGATTCCATCTTGAACTTAAACCTTTTCAGGTATATGTTCAGGGATTTTAAATTCAATATGGGTCTGACCGAACCGTCCGGTTTCGGGACTACAACATGGTCGAAAAATAACCCCCTCCTTGTTGAAGGAGGGGAACCTTGACCACCACCTGTTGAAGATACAATTTGTGAATTGCAGTTAACACTATTTCCCTCTCGTGGGGGAAAGCCGGCAGGGCTGTCGGTGAGGGGGCATCTCCTCAAAGTCCAGCTTGTATCCCTGAGACACAATATCAATTGCCTAGGGATCCAACAGGGAGTGAACCCACTTGTGGCTGAAATTACGAAGACGTGCCCCCACCGGGCCTAGCTCCGCCTGTGGAGCCCCAGCGACATGCGGTGGATTTTGTAGAGGCCAGGGAGGACTTCTGTTCCTGGGAACTAGCTGTGTCCTCTGCCCCTGCCTCTGGCAAGAAAGGACGCACCTCAGACTTTCTTGTTTCTTTGTGATCGAAAGGCTGCATTTGATAATGTCGTGCTTTCCTAGGCTGTGCAGGAATATAAGACAAACGATCAGAATTACCAGCTATAGCTGTGGAGACCAGGTCCGAGATCCCTTCTCCACACAATCCTCAGCCTTCCATATGCCTCTTAAGTCGGCATCACCTGTCCATTGCATATTCTACAGGATAAGTCAAGCAGAAATCGACATAGCGTTGACTCTAGAACCCAGTAGACTAATGTCTCTTTGGGCATGTTTTATATATATATATATATAGTTTGAGTATCCCATATCCAAATATTCCGAAATATGGAATATTCCGAAATACTGACTTTTTTGAGTGAGAGTGTGATAGTGAAACCTTTGTTTTTTGATGGTTCAATGTACACAAACTTTGTTTAATACACAAAGTTATTAAACATATTGTATTAAATGACCTTCAGGCTGTGTGTATATGGTGTATATGAAACATAAATTAATTGTGTGACTGTAGACACACTTTGTTTAATGCACAAAGTTATAAAAAATATTGGCTAAAATTACCTTCAGGCTGTGTGTATAAGGTGTATATGTAACATAAATGCATTCTGTGCTTAGACTTAGGTCCCATCACCATGATATCTCATTATGGTATGCAATTATTCCAAAATACGGAAAAATCCGATATCCAAAATACCTCTGGTCCCAAGCATTTTGGATAAGGGATACTCAACCTGTATATCTTAAGACAGCATCTTTAATATATATATATATCTATATATATATATATCTATATATATATATATATATATATCTATATCTATATCTATATCTATATATATATATATAATAAGAATTTACTTACCGATAATTCTATTTCTCGGAGTCCGTAGTGGATGCTGGGGTTCCTGAAAGGACCATGGGGAATAGCGGCTCCGCAGGAGACAGGGCACAAAAAAGTAAAGCTTTTACCAGATCAGGTGGTGTGCACTGGCTCCTCCCCCCATGACCCTCCTCCAGACTCCAGTTAGGTACTGTGCCCGGACGAGCGTACACAATAAGGGAGGCAATTTGAATCCCGGGTAAGACTCATACCAGCCACACCAATCACACCGTACAACTTGTGATCTAAACCCAGTTAACAGTATGATAACAGAAAGAGCCTCTTAAAGATGGCTCCTTAACAATATAACCCGAATTTGTTAACAATAACTATGTACAGTATTGCAGATAATCCGCACTTGGGATGGGCGCCCAGCATCCACTACGGACTCCGAGAAATAGAATTATCGGTAAGTAAATTCTTATTTTCTCTATCGTCCTAAGTGGATGCTGGGGTTCCTGAAAGGACCATGGGGATTATACCAAAGCTCCCAAACGGGCGGGAGAGTGCGGATGACTCTGCAGCACCGAATGAGAGAATTCCAAGTCCTCTTTTGCCAGGGTATCAAATTTGTAGAATTTTACAAACGTGTTTTCCCCCGACCACGTAGCTGCTCGGCAGAATTGTAATGCCGAGACCCCTCGGGCAGCCGCCCAAGATGAGCCCACCTTCCTTGTGGAATGGGCCTTAACAGATTTAGGCTGTGGCAGGCCTGCCACAGAATGAGCAAGTTGAATTGTGTTACAAATCCAACGAGCAATCGTCTGCTTAGAAGCAGGGGCACCCAACTTGTTGGGTGCATATAGTATCAACAGCGAGTCAGATTTTCTGACTTCAGCCGTCCTTGAAATGTATATTTTTAAGGCTCTGACAACGTCCAACAACTTGGAGTCCTCCAAGTCGCCAGTGGCCGCAGGCACCACAATAGGTTGCTTCAGGTGAAACGCTGATACCACCTTAGGGAGAAAATGCGGACGAGTCCTCAGTTCTGCCCTATCCGAATGGAAGATTAGATAAGGGCTTTTATAAGATAAAGCCGCCAATTCAGATACTCTCCTGGCAGAAGCCAGGGCCAGTAACATAGTCACTTTCCATGTGAGATATTTAAAATCCACCTTTTTCAATGGTTCAAACCAATGGGATTTGAGGAAATCTAAAACTACATTTAGATCCCACGGTGCCACCGGAGGCACCACAGGAGGCTGTATATGCAGTACTCCTTTAACAAAAGTCTGTACCTCAGGAACTGAGGCCAATTCTTTTTGGAAGAATATTGACAGGGCCGAAATTTGAACCTTAATAGATCTCAATTTGAGACCCATAGACAATCCTGATTGTAGGAAATGTAGGAAACGACCCAGTTGAAATTCCTCCGTCGGAACACTCCGATCCTCGCACCACGCGACATATTTTCGCCAAATGCGGTGATAATGTTTCGCGGTGACTTCCTTCCTTGCCTTAATCAAGGTAGGAATGACTTCTTCTGGAATGCCTTTCCCTTTTAGGATCTGGCGTTCAACCGCCATGCCGTCAAACGCAGCCTCGGTAAGTCTTGAAAGAGACAGGGACCCTGTTGTAGCAGGTCCCTTCTCAGAAGTAGAGGGCACGGGTCGTCCGTGACCAACTCTTGAAGTTCCGGGTACCAAGTCCTTCTTGGCCAATCCGGAGCCACTAGTATTGTTCTTACTCCTCCTCACCGTATAATCTTCAATACCTTTGGTATGAGAGGCAGAGGAGGAAACACATATACTGATTTGTACACCCAAGGTGTTACCAGTGCGTCCACAGCTATTGCCTGTGGATCTCTTGACCTGGCGCAATACTTGTCCAGTTTCTTGTTGAGGCGAGACGCCATCATGTCTACCATTGGTCTTTCCCAACAGTTTATTAGCATGTGGAAGACTTCTGGATGAAGACCCCCCTCTCCCGGGTGAATATCGTGTCTGCTGAGGAAGTCTGCTTCCCAGTTGTCCACGCCCGGGAAGAACACTGCTGACAGTGCTATTACGTGATTCTCCGCCCAGCGAAGAATCTTGGCAGCTTCTGCCATTGCACTCCTGCTTCTTGTGCCGCCCTGTCTGTTTACATGGGCGACCGCCGTGATGTTGTCCGACTGAATCAACACCGGTTTTCCTTGCAGGAGTGGTTCCGCCTGGCTTAGAGCATTTTAGATTGCTCTTAGTACCAGAATGTTTATGTGAAGAGACTTTTCCAGGTTCGTCCATACCCCCTGGAAGTTTCTTCCTTGTGTGACTGCTCCCCAACCTCTCAGGCTGGCGTCCGTGGTCACCAGGATCAAATCCTGTATGCCGAATCTGCGGCCCTCCAATAGATGAGCCTTTTGCAACCACCACAGAAGATATACCCTTGTCCTTGGCGACAGGGTTATTCGCAGGTGCATCTGAGGATGCGACCCTGACCATTTGTCCAACAGATCCCTTTGGAAAATTCTTGCATGGAATCTGCCGAATGGAATTGCTTCGTAAAAAGCCACCATTTTTCCCAGGACTCTTGTGCATTGATGTACAGACACCTTTCCTGGTTTTAGGAGGTTCCTGACAGGTCGGATAACTCCTTGGCTTTTTCCTCGGGAAGAAAAACCTTTTTCTGAACCGTGTCCAGAATCATCCCTAGGAACAGCAGACGTATCGTCGGAAAACAGCTGCGATTCTTGGAATATTTAGAATCCAGTCGTGCCGTCGAAGAACTACTTTAGATAGTGCTCTTCCGACCTCCAACTGTTCTCTGGAACTTGCCCTTTTTAGGTCGTGCAAGTAAGGGATAATTTAGATGCCTTTTTTCTTTGAAGAAACATCTTTTCGGCCATTACCTTGGTAAAAAGGCCCGGGGTGCCGTGGATAATTCAAACGGCATCGTCTGAAACTGATATTGACAGTTCTGTACCACGAACCAGAGGTACCCTTGATGAGAAGGACAAAATTTGGACATGGAGGTAATCCTTGATGTCCAGGGACACCATATAGTCCCCTTTTTTCCGGTTCGCTATCACTGCTCTGAGTGACTTTATCTCGATTTGAACCTTTTATGTAAGTGTTCAAAACATTTTAGATTTAGACTATGTGTCACCAAGCCGTCTGGCTTCAGTACCACAATATAGTGTGGAAAAATAATACCCTTTTCCTTGTCGTAGGAGGGGTACTTTGATTATCACCTGCTGGATATACAGCTTGTGAATTGTTTCCAATGCTGCCTCCCTGTCGGAGGGAGCCGTTGGTAAAGCAGACTTCAGGAACCTGCGAGGAGAAGATGTCTCGACTCTCCAATCTTTACCCCTGGGATAATACTCGTACGATCTAGGGGTCAACTTGCGAGTGATCCCACTGCGCCCTGAGACTCTTGAGACTACCCCCCCACCTTGAGTCCGCTTGCACGGCCCCAGCGTCATGCTGAGGACTTGGCAGACGCGGTGGAGGGCTTCTTTTCCTGGGAAAGGGCTGCCTGCTGCAGTCTACTTCCCTTACCTCTATGTCTGGGCAGATATGACTGGCCTTTTGCCTGCATGCCCTCATGGGAAAGGAAAGATTGAGGCTGAAAAGACGGTGTCTTTTTTAGCTGAGATGTAACTTGGGGTAAAAAAGGTTGGATTTCCCAGCTGTTGCTGTGGTCCCCAGGTCCGATGGACCGACCCCCAAATAACTCCTTCCCTTTATACAGCAATACTTCCATCTGCCGTATGGGATCTGTATCACCTGACCACTGTCGTGTCCCTGACATCTTCTGGGAGATATGGACAACGCACTTATCTTGATGCCAGAGAGCAAATATCCCTCTGTGCATCTCACATACATATATATAGAATGCATCCTATTAAATGCTCTACATGAATAAAATATTTTCAGTCAGGGAATCCGACCAAGCCAACCCAGCACTGCATCTCCAGGCTGATGGCGATCGCTGGTCGCAGTATAACCACCGTATGTGTGTATATACTTTTTAGGATATTTTTCCAGCTTCCTATCAGCTGGCTCCTTGAGGGCGGCCGTATCTGGAGACGGTAACGCCACTTGATAAGCGTGTGAGCGCCTTATCACCCTAAGGGGTGTTTCCCAACGTACCCTAATTTCTGGCGGGAAAGGGTATAACGCCAATATTTGCTATCGGGGTAACCCTACGCATCATCACACACTTCATTTTATTTTATCTGATTCAGGAAAAACTACAGGTAGTTTTTTCACTCCCACATAATACCCTTTCTTGTGGTACTTGTAGTATCAGAAACACGTAACACCTCCTTCATTGCCCTTAACATGTGGCCCTAATGAGAAATACGTTTGTTTATTCACCGTCGACACTGTATTCAGTGTCCGTGTCTGTGTCTGTGTCGACCGACTGAGGTAAATGGGCGTTTTTAAAACCCCTGACGGTGTTTCTGAGACGCCTGGACCGGTCCTAATAGATTGTCGGCCGTCTCATGTCGTCAACCGACCTTGCAGCGTGTTGACATTCTCACGTAATTCTCTAAATAAGCCATCCATTCCGGTGTCGACTCCCTAGAGAGTGACATCACCATTACAGGCAATTTCTCCGCCTCCTCACCAACATCGTCCTCATACATGTCGACACACACGTACCGACACACAGCACACACACCGGGAATGCTCTGACAGAGGACAGGACCCACTAGCCCTTTGGGGAGACAGAGGGAGAGTCTGCCAGCACACACCAAAAACGCTATAATTATATAGGGACAACCTTATATAAGTGTTTCTCCCTTATAGCATCTTTTATATATATACAATATCGCCAAAATCAGTGCCCCCCCTCTCTGTTTTAACCCTGTTTCTGTAGTGCAGTGCAGGGGAGAGCCTGGGAGCCTTCTCTCCAGCTTTTCTGTGAGAGAAAATGGCGCTGTGTGCTGAGGAGATAGGCCCCGCCCCTTTTTCGGCGGGCTCGTCTCCCGCTATTTTTGAAGTTAGGCAGGGGTTAAATATCTCCATATAGCCTCTGTGGGCTATATGTGAGGTATTTTTTGCCTCTAATAAGGTTTTTATTTGCCTCTCAGAGCGCCCCCCCCAGCGCTCTGCACCCTCAGTGACTGTTGTGTGAAGTGTGCTGAGAGGAAAATGGCGCACAGCTGCAGTGCTGTGCGCTACCTTTATGAAGACTCAGGAGTCTTCAGCCGCCGATTTTGGACCTCTTCTCTCTTCAGCGTCTGCAAGGGGGCCGGCGGCGCGGCTCCGGTGACCATCCAGGCTGTACCTGTGATCGTCCCTCTGGAGCTAGTGTCCAGTAGCCAAGCAGCAAATCCACTCTGCACGCAGGTGAGTTCACTACTTCTCCCCTAAGTCCCTCGTTGCAGTGATCCTGTTGCCAGCAGGACTCACTGTAAAGTAAAAAACCTAAGCTAAACTTTCTCTAAGCAGCTCTTTAGGAGAGCCACCTAGATTGCACCCTTCTCGTTCGGGCACAAAATCTAACTGGAGTCTGGAGGAGGGTCATGGGGGGAGGAGCCAGTGCACACCACCTGATCTGGTAAAAGCTTTACTTTTTTGTGCCCTGTCTCCTGCGGAGCCGCTATTCCCCATGGTCCTTTCAGGAACCCCAGCATCCACTTAGGACGATAGAGAAATATATATATATATATATATATATATATATATATATATCTATATATCTATATCTATATATATATATATATATATATATATATAGATATATATACACACACACACACACACACACACACACATACCAGGGTCTCAATCTCTGCTGATAAGGTACCTGTCCACGCTGCTACAGCGCTATAAACCCATGCCGACACAATTGCCGGTCTGAGTAGTGTACCAGAATGTGCACGCTATCTGCAGGATCCCTGAGGATAGCTGTTAAGTCAGGGCTACCTTTTGGGCAAACGTGACACCCTAGGGGAAGATTCCCATCGTATCCTGGCCCTAGTAGGGAAAGGATACTCCCTGAGAAATCTTTGTGGGAAACTGCAGTCTCTTGTCTGGAGATTCCCGCTCTTTTTCATCATGAGAGGAGGGAAATTTACCTCAGCTTTCTTCCCCTTAAACATGTGTACCCTTGTGTCAGGGACAGATGAGTCATCAGTGATATGCAAATCATCTTTTATTACAATAATCATATATTGAATACTTTCCTGCCATTTTGGCTGTAACTTTGCATTATCGTAGTCGACACTGGAGTCAGACTCCGTGTCAGTGTCTATTATTTTGGATAGTGAGCATTGAGAGACTCTGAAGGTCTCTGCGACATAGGGACAGACATGGGTAGATTCCCTGTCTGTTCTCTAATCTTTTGTGCAATAATTTCACCTTAGCACTTAATTACACATATCCAAACAGGTGTCGGCGTTGTCGACGGAGACACCCCTCACACACACACATTTGCTCCATCTCCTCCTTAGGGGAGCCTTTTACCTCAGACATGTCGACACACACGTACCGACACACCACACACTCAGGGAATGCTCATCTGAAGACAATTCCCCCACAAGGCCCTTTGGAGACACAGAGAGAGAGAGTATGCCAGCACACACCCCAGCGCTATTAACCCAGGAATAACACAGTAACTTAATGTTAACCCAGTAGCTGCTGTTTATATTGATTTGTGCGCCTAATTATGTGCCCCCCCTCTCTTTTTACCCTCTTCTACCGTGTATCTGCAGGGGAGAGGCTGGGGAGCTTCCTCTCAGCGGTGCTGTGGAGAAAAAACATGGCGCTGGTGAGTGCTGAGGAAGAAGCCCCGCCCCCTCGACGGCGGGCTTCTGTCCCGCTTAAATATACATTTTCTTGGCGGGGGCTCATACATATATACAGTGCCCAACTGTATATATGTGTACTTTTGCCAAAAGAGGTCCATATGCTGCCCAGGGCGCCCCCTCCCCCCTGCGCCCTGCACCCTTACAGTGACCGGAGTATGTGAGGTGTGTTTGGAGCAATGGCGCACAGCTGCAGTGCTGTGCGTTACCTCATGTGAAGA
Organism: Pseudophryne corroboree; assembly: GCF_028390025.1. Lineage (NCBI taxonomy): Eukaryota > Metazoa > Chordata > Amphibia > Anura > Myobatrachidae > Pseudophryne > Pseudophryne corroboree. The sequence goes on from NC_086446.1 coordinate 680,384,253, forward strand.
ACGGAGTCTTCTGCAGCCGATTTCGAAGTCTTCTTGCTTCTCATAGTCACCCGGCTTCTGTCTTCCGGCTCTGCGAGGGGGACGGCGGCGCGGCTCTGGGATCGGACGACGAGGGTGAGATCCTGTGTACGATCCCTCTGGAGCTAATGGTGTCCAGTAGCCTAAGAAGCAGGACCTAGCTTCAGAGAGTAGGGCTGCTTCTCTCCCCTCAGTCCCACGATGCAGGGAGTCTGTTGCCAGCAGAGCTCCCTGAAAATAAAAAACCTAACAAAATACTTTCTTACAGCAAGCTCAGGAGAGCTCACTGAACAGCACCCAGCTCGTCCGGGCACAGATTCAAACTGAGGTCTGGAGGAGGGACATAGAAGGAGGAGCCAGAGCACACCAGAATCTAAATTCTTTCTTAAAGTGCCCATGTCTCCTGCGGAGCCCGTCTATTCCCCATGGTCCTTACGGAGTCCCCAGCATCCACTAGGACGTTAGAGAAATGGCGCCCAAACGCTGACAGGGAGTGATGGAGGCAGAGAGAAGCAGCTCCAGGGTGGGAACATTTGCAGTAAATGGCGCCTGGGGCTGGGGGAGGGGCTACAGGTCAAAGCCTTATCCCCTTGCTGGACTTCACCACGGGTACTGCGGGCCTTGTTAAAACTGATTTTTAGTAAAATCCGACCTGTGCCCTTGCCCTGGTGGTCTAGTGGGGTCCCTGTACGGCCACAATGTCCATGCCAGCGCGCGCGGTCTGTCTCCTAAAGACTGCGCCGGATCGCTATTTCAGCAGGTCCTGCCTGAAATCTTACCTCCTCCCTTGGTGCTGCCACGCGATCCTGGAGAGCAGCGGTGAGTGTGTGTGCCCTGATGGGGACCGGAGCCCTCCGCTGTAAGTACCCGGCAACCAGGGCGCAGGAGTATACAGCGCCGCTGGGGGAGATGATGGAGCTGCAGCATGAGATGTCAGAGTGACATCTAGTATTCAATACCTATGCTGCAGCCCTTGAAGTCTTCTATTTTTCAATGTAAAAGCTCTTTTCAGGGCTGCTGGAGCAGCCCTCCCTGTTAGTGACCTGCTTGCAGGTACCAACTTACAAACTGAGCTCCTGTGCATGGAGGCGGGGTTATAGAGGAGGCGGCACTATGCATCTTGGGAACAGTCAAAGCTTTTAGCCTGTTGGTACCTCGGATCAAGATCCTACTCTACACCCCGATGTTATTCCCTGTGGAATACTGGTACCCCGCTGCAGAAATAAAGATGGTATACCAGAATAGGGAAGACCAACCCCAATTCAACTGTCCATGTTATGCTGGTTTTTACAGCCTTGACAGTTTATGTAAAATGAGGAGACACAGATGGGTCTTTATATACCAAGCTTGTTTACACCATATACGGACTTAGACGCTTGGTGTAACAGAGACACTTCACATGCGTAGTGCAGCATACTGTTTTCCCTAAATAATACACCATCATAGCCACATACAAAGCCACTCCAAGTGTATCAAAGACGCTAGGCTGCAACTTTTGTTGCAAAGGAATTAGTACAACCTATGTACAAAGTCACAGATTCAACAGGACGTGGTGGAGGAATAGCAGCGGCCGCTCATATCAAAACCTTTTTTACACGGATTAATGACTTAGGGGTGTATTCAACTGGTGTCGGATCCTCTCCGTCGGAGAGGATCCGACACTGCACTATTCAATTTGCGGGCGTTTTTGTCAGTTTTAGCCCGTTTTCGACAATGCCGATTCAACTTTTGTTAAACTCGAATCGGCATTGTCGAAAACGGGCCAAAAACCCTCAAAAATGCCTGCAAATCCGACAAAATAGGTGGATCCACGGCTAATCCACCTGTTTTCCGACAGGTATGAAAAATGGCACTTGACTTGAATAGGTCGAATCCAGATTTGACCTAAAAAAGTAGGAAACTGCAGTTTTTCCGACAAGTAGGGAAATCGGACAGTAATTGAATAGACGCCTTAGTCGCACACAGATGTACAAGTACCGCAAGCCCCAGTGGTCAGTGACTGCTAGCAATGTAGCTTCTTGTTATTTTAGCGGTGTGAGTTAGAATTTTGAGATAAAGGAGCACCAAGATGGGCTATTTTGTGCACCTAAAGATGTATTAGGACTCATCTGTAAGAAGCCGTTTTGTCTTACTTATGTTCAATACATAGAAGGGCAACAAGCTCAGAGACAAGAGCAGGAATTTCAGGCACCCATAACTTTTTATCTCACTTTACCAAGCTAGACTCAAATGCACATATATCCTACTACTAAGCCAGAATACTTACCAGTACATCTGTATTCTCAAAATAGTTCCTCCAGTACGGCCTGATTTTCCTTTGTCCACCTATATCCCATACATTGAGTTTAAATCCCTGAGATTGGACGCTCTTTATATTAAATCCCTGAAAAACAATGCAATGAATAAGAAAACTGATTAATATTCAGAGAAGTCTTTATTCTAATTTCTATATGAAACCTTTTTACGAGAGAGAGAGAGAGAGAGAGAGAGAGAGAGAGAGAGAGAGAGAGAGAGAGAGAGAGAGAGAGAGAGAGAGAGAGAGAGAGAGAGAGAGGGAGGGAGGGAGGGAGAGGGGACACACGCGCTGGTGGCAGGGATAGTACTAGAAAAGAAGAGGTGTAATGGTGGATGGATGGTCAATGGAGCGGACTAGTGACTGAGAAGGTGGAGGCCGGATATTCTTTTAAGAAGAGATGAGACTTGTGGGCTGGGTTAAAGATGTGGATGTTTTTGTAGTTACTGACAGGAAGAGAGAGCATAAGTAAAGCATTATGGAGATCCTGAATGCAGGAGTGAGAGGGTGACTAGTAAGGATGGGTAGGGGGTATTGACAGAAATTAGTTTGTAAATGAAGAGGGAGTGGTGAAATTGAGAGTTTTCCCTTATTTCTCTATTTATACGGTGCCACATGTGGTCCACAGCGCCGTACAGAGGGCAATCAACAAGTCTGTACAGGGTATACTAGTACAATACAGTAAACGTATAACATTATACAACACAGAAACGGATAGCCTGGATGGGTAATGGGGTGCAAGCTGAAAACCTGTGCCTATTATGAAGGTGCAACTAACAGATTTAGGGGGTCATTCAGATTTGATCGCAGCTGTGCGTTTTCACACAGCGGGCAATCAGGTCCTAACTGCGCATGCATATGCACGCGCATCGGACAACAACAAGCATCGCCGGTCAGCGATGGGATGATGCGTAAAAAATAAGAATTTACTTACCGATAATTCTATTTCTCATAGTCCGTAGTGGATGCTGGGACTCCGTAAGGACCATGGGGAATAGCGGCTCCGCAGGAGACTGGGCACAAAAGTAAAAGCTTGAACTAGCTGGTGTGCACTGGCTCCTCCCCCTATGACCCTCCTCCAAGCCTCAGTTAGGATACTGTGCCCGGACGAGCGTACATAATAAGGAAGGATATTGAATCCCGGGTAAGACTCATACCAACCACACCAATCACACCGTACAACCTGTGATCTGAACCCAGTTAACAGTATGAAAAACGAAGGAGCCTCTGAACAGACGGCTCACAACAATAATAACCCGAATTTTGTAACAATAACTATATACAAGTATTGCAGACAATCCGCACTTGGGATGGGCGCCCAGCATCCACTACGGACTATGAGAAATAGAATTATCGGTAAGTAAATTCTTATTTTCTCTAACGTCCTAAGTGGATGCTGGGACTCCGTAAGGACCATGGGGATTATACCAAAGCTCCCAAACGGGCGGGAGAGTGCGGATGACTCTGCAGCACCGAATGAGAGAACTCCAGGTCCTCCTCAGCCAGGGTATCAAATTTGTAGAATTTAGCAAACGTGTTTGCCCCTGACCAAGTAGCTGCTCGGCAAAGTTGTAAAGCCGAGACCCCTCGGGCAGCCGCCCAAGATGAGCCCACCTTCCTTGTGGAATGGGCTTTTACAGATTTTGGCTGTGGCAGGCCTGCCACAGAATGTGCAAGCTGAATTGTACTACAAATCCAACGAGCAATCGTCTGCTTAGAAGCAGGAGCACCCAGCTTGTTGGGTGCATACAGCATAAACAGCGAGTCAGATTTCCTGACTCCAGCCGTCCTGGAAATATATATTTTCAGGGCCCTGACTACGTCCAGTAACTTGGAGTCCTCCAAGTCCCGAGTAGCCGCAGGTACCACAATAGGCTGGTTCACGTGAAACGCTGAAACCACCTTTGGGAGAAATTGAGGACGAGTCCTCAATTCTGCCCTATCCGTGTGAAAAATCAGGTAAGGGCTTTTATAAGATAAAGCCGCCAATTCTGAGACACGCCTGGCTGAAGCCAGGGCTAACAGCATTACCACCTTCCATGTGAGATATTTTAATTCCACAGTGGTGAGTGGTTCAAACCAATGTGATTTTAGGAACCCCAAAACCACATTGAGATCCCAAGGTGCCACCGGGGGCACAAAAGGAGGCTGTATATGCAGTACCCCTTTGACAAACGTCTGGACTTCAGGCACAGAAGCCAGTTCTTTTTGGAAGAAAATCGACAGGGACGAAATTTGAACCTTAATGGACCCTAATTTTAGGCCCATAGACCGTCCTGTTTGCAGGAAATGTAGGAAGCGACCCAGTTGAAATTCCTCTGTAGGGGCCTCTTTGGCCTCACACCACGCAACATATTTTCGCCAAATGCGGTGATAATGTTTCGCGGTTACATCCTTCCTGGCCTTTATCAGGGTAGGGATGACTTCTTCTGGAATGCCTTTTTCCTTCAGGATCCGGCATTCAACCGCCATGCCGTCAAACGCAGCCGCGGTAAGTCTTGGAACAGACAAGGTCCCTGCTGGAGCAGGTCCTTTCTTAGAGGTAGAGGCCACGGGTCCTCCGTGAGCATCTCTTGAAGTTCCGGGTACCAAGTCCTTCTTGGCCAATCCGGAACCACGAGTATAGTTCTTACTCCTCTCCTTTTTATGATTCTCAGTACTTTTGGTATGAGAGGCAGAGGAGGGAACACATACACTGACTGGTACACCCATGGTGTTACCAGAGCGTCCACCGCTATTGCCTGAGGGTCCCTTGACCTGGCGCAATATCTGTCTAGTTTTTTGTTGAGACGGGACGCCATCATGTCCACCTTTGGTTTTTCCCAACGGTTTACCATCTCTTGGAAGACTTCTGGATGAAGTCCCCACTCCCCCGGGTGAAGGTCGTGTCTGCTGAGGAAGTCCGCTTCCCAGTTGTCCACTCCCGGAATGAACACTGCTGACAGTGCTATCACATGATTCTCCTCCCATCGAAGAATCCTTGCAGCTTCTGCCATCGCCCTCCTGCTTCTCGTGCCGCCCTGTCTGTCTACGTGGGCGACTGACGTGATGTTGTCCGATTGGATCAATACCGCCTGACCCTGAAGCAGGGGTTTTGCTTGAGTTAGGGCATTGTAAATGGCCCTTAGTTCCAGAATGTTTATATGAAGAGATGTTTCCATGCTTGACCACAAGCCCTGGAAATTTTGTCCCTGTGTGACTGCTCCCCAGCCTCTCAGGCTGGCATCTGTGGTCACCAGGATCCAATCCTGAATGCCGAATCTGCGGCCCTCTAGTAGATGAGCACTCTGCAGCCACCACAGAAGAGACACCCTTGTCTTGCATGGAATCTTCCGAATGGAATCGCTTCGTAAGAAGCCACCATTTTTCCCAGGACCCTCGTGCACTGATGCACTGACACCTGTCCTGGTTTTAGGAGATTCCTGACTAGCTCGGATAACTCCCTGGCCTTCTCCTCTGGGAGAAACACCTTTTTCTGGACTGTGTCCAGAATCATTCCTAGGAACAGGAGACGTGTCGTTGGAATCAGCTGCGATTTTGGAATATTTAGAATCCACCAAAGCTGACGTAACACTAACTGAGATAGTGCTACTCCGACTTCTAACTGTTCCCTGGACCTTGCCCTTATCAGGAGATCGTCCAAGTAAGGGATAATTAAAACGCCTTTTCTTCGAAGAAGAATCATCATTTCGGCCATTACCTTGGTAAAGACCCGAGGTGCCGTGGACAATCCGAACGGCAGCGTCTGAAACTGATAATGACAGTTTTGTACTACAAACCTGAGGTACCCTTGGTGAGAAGGGTAGATTGGGACGTGGAGATAAGTATCTTTGATGTCCAGAGACACCATATAGTCCCCTTCTTCCAGGTTTGCTATCACTGCTCTGAGTGACTCCATCTTGAATTTGAACCTCTTTATGTAAGTGTTCAAGGATTTTAGATTTAAAATTGGTCTCACCGAGCCGTCCGGCTTCGGTACCACAAACAGCGTGGAATAATACCCCTTTCCCTGTTGTAGGAGAGGTACCTTGATTATCACCTGCTGGGAATACAGCTTGTGAATGGCTTCCAAAACTGCCTCCCTGTCGGAGGGAGACTTTGGTAGAGCAGACTTCAGGAACCGGCGAGGGGGAGACGTCTCGAATTCCAGTTTGTACCCCTGTGAAACTACCTGCAGAATCCAGGGGTCCACTTGCGAGTGAGCCCACTGCGCGTTGAAATTTTTGAGACGGGCCCCCGCCGTGTCCGAGTCCGCTTGTAAAGCCCCAGCGTCATGCTGAAGACTTGGCAGAAGCAGAGGAGGGCTTCTGCTCCTGTGAAGAGGCTGCCTGGTGCAGTCTTTTTCCTCTTCCTCTGCCCCGGGGCAGAAAAGAGTGGCCTTTTGCCCGCCTGTACTTATGGGGACGAAAGGACTGAGTTTGAAAAGACGGTGTCTTTTTCTGCTGAGAGGTGACCTGGGGTAAAAAGGTGGACTTTCCGGCCGTTGCCGTGGCCACCAGGTCCGATAGACCGGCCCCAAATAACTCCTCCCCTTTAAACGGCAATACTTCCATATGTCGTTTGGAATCCGCATCCCCTGACCACTGTCGCGTCCATAACGCTCTTCTGGCAGAAATGGACATAGCACTCACTCTTGATGCCAGGGTGCAAATATCCCTCTGTGCATCACGCATATATAGTAATGCATCCTTCAAATGCTCTATAGTTAGTAATATACTGTCCCTATCCAGGGTATCAATATTTTCAGTCAGGGAATCCGACCACGCAACTCCAGCACTGCACATCCAGGCTGATGCGATTGCTGGTCGCAGTATAACACCAGTATGTGTGTATATACCCTTCAGGATATTTTCCAGCCTTCTATCCGCTGGTTCTTTGAGGGCGGCCGTATCAGGAGACGGTAACGCTACTTGTTTAGATAAACGTGTGAGCGCTTTATCTACTCTAGGGGGTGTTTCCCAACGCGCCCTAACCTCTGGCGGGAAAGGGTATAGTGCCAATAATTTATTAGAAATTAGCACCTTTTTAATCGGGGGAAACCCACGCTTTATCACACACCTCATTTAATTCATCTGACTCAGGAAAAGCTACTGGTAGTTTTTTCACTCCCCACATAATACCCTTCTTTGTGGTACTTGTAGTGTCAGAAATGTTCAATGCCTCCTTCATTGCCGTGATCATGTAACGTGTGGCCCTACTGGACATTACGTTTGTCTCCTCACCGTCAACACTGGACTCAGTATCCGTGTCTGGGTCTGTGTCGACCCACTGAGGTAACGGGCGTTTTATCGCCCCTGACGGTGTCAGAGACGCCTGGACAGGCACTAATTGATTTGTCGGCTGTCTCAAGTCGTCAACAGTTTTTTGCAAAGTGCTGACATTGTCACGTAGTTCTTTAAATACAACCATCCAGTCAGGTGTCGACTCCCTAGGGGGTGACATCACTAATACAGGCAATTGCTCTGCTTCCACATCATTTTCCTCCTCATACATGTCGACACAATCGTACCGACACCCAGCACACACACAGGGAATGCTCCGATAGAGGACAGGACCCCACTAGCCCTTTGGGGAGACAGAGGGAGAGTTTGCCAGCACACACCAGAGCGCTATATATATATATATATATATCAATAGGGATAACCTTATATAAGTGTTACTCCCTTTTATAGCTGCTGTTTATAATTTAGCTGCCAATAGTGCCCCCCCTCTCTCGTTTTTACCCCGATTCTGTAGGGACTGCAGGGGAGAGTCAGGGAGCCGTCCTTCCAGCGGAACTGTGAGGGAAAATGGCGCTTGTGTGCTGAGGAGATAAGGCCGTCGTGAAGGGGCGGAGCCTATCTCCCGCTTTTTTCTGGAAAACTGGCAGGGGTTAAATACATCCATATAGCCCAGGAGCTATATGTGATGTATTTCTTTTGCCATCCTAAGGTATTTCTGTTTTTATTGCGTCTCAGGGCGCTCCCCCCCAGCGCCCTGCACCCTCAGTGACCGGAGTGTGAAGTGTGCTGAGAGCAATGGCGCACAGCTGCAGTGCTGTGCGCTACCTTAGTTGAAGACAGGAACGTCTTCTGCCGCCGATTTCACCGGACCTCTTCGTTCTTCTGGCTCTGTAAGGGGGCCGGCGGCGCGGCTCCGGGACCCATCCAGGCTGAACCTGTGATCGTCCCTCTGGAGCTAATGTCCAGTAGCCTAAGAAACCCAATCCACTCTGCACGCAGGTGAGTTCGTTTCTTCTCCCCTTAGTCCCACGATGCAGTGAGCCTGTTGCCAGCAGGACTCACTGAAAATAAAAAACCTAAAATAAACTTTTACTCTAAGCAGCTCAGGAGAGCCACCTAGCCTGCACCCTTCTCGTTCGGGCACAAAAATCTAACTGAGGCTTGGAGGAGGGTCATAGGGGGAGGAGCCAGTGCACACCAGCTAGTTCAAGCTTTTACTTTTGTGCCCAGTCTCCTGTGGAGCCGCTATTCCCCATGGTCCTTACGGAGTCCCAGCATCCACTTAGGACGTTAGAGAAATAAGAATTTACTCACCGGTAATTCTATTTCTCGTAGTCCGTAGTGGATGCTGGGACTCCGTAAGGACCATGGGGAATAGCGGCTCCGCAGGAGACTGGGCACAACTATAAAGAAAGCTTTAGGTCTAACTGGTGTGCACTGGCTCCTCCCACTATGACCCTCCTCCAGACTTCAGTTAGGATACTGTGCCCGGAAGAGCTGACACAATAAGGAAGGATTCAGAATCCCGGGTAAGACTCATACCAGCCACACCAATCACACCGTATAACTCGTGATACAATACCCAGTTAACAGTATGACAACAACTGAGCCTCTCAACAGATGGCTCAACAATAACCCTTTAGTTAAACAATAACTATATACAAGTATTGCAGACAATCCGCACTTGGGATGGGCGCCCAGCATCCACTACGGACTACGAGAAATAGAATTACCGGCGAGTAAATTCTTATTTTCTCTGACGTCCTAAGTGGATGCTGGGACTCCGTAAAGACCATGGGGATTATACCAAAGCTCCCAAACGGGCGGGGGAGTGCGGATGACTCTGCAGCACCGAATGGGCAAACTCTAGGTCCTCCTCAGCCAGGGTGTCAAACTTGTAGAATTTAGCAAATGTGTTTGACCCCGACCAAGTAGCTGCTCGGCAAAGTTGTAGAGCCGAGACCCCTCGGGCAGCCGCCCAAGAAGAGCCCACCTTCCTCGTGGAATGGGCTTTTACTGATTTAGGATGCGGCAGTCCAGCCGCAGAATGTGCAAGCTGAATCGTACTACAGATCCAGCGAGCAATAGTCTGCTTTGAAGCAGGTGCACCCAACTTGTTGGGCGCATACAGGATAAATAGCGAGTCAGTCTTTCTGACTCCAGCTGTCCTGGAAACATACATTTTCAGGGCCCTGACTACGTCCAACAACTTGGAAGCCTCCAAGTCTTTAGTAGCCGCAGGCACCACGATAGGTTGGTTCAGATGAAAGGCTGATACCACCTTAGGGAGAAATTGGGGACGAGTCCTCAATTCCGCCCTATCCATATGGAAAATCAGATAAGGGCTTTTACATGACAAAGCCGCCAATGCTGATACACGCCTGGCCGAAGCCAAGGCCAACAACATGACCACTTTCCACGTGAGATACTTCAATTCCACGGTTTTAAGTGGCTCAAACCAATGTGACATTAGGAAATCCAACACCACGTTGAGATCCCAAGGTGCCACTGGAGGCACAAAAGGGGGCTGAATATGCAGCACTCCCTTAACAAAAGTTTGAACTTCAGGTAGTGAAGCCAGTTCTCTCTGGAAGAAAATCGATAGAGCCGAAATCTGGACCTTAATGGAACCCAATTTTAGGCCCATAGTCACCCCTGACTGTAGGAAGTGCAGGAAACGGCCCAGCTGAAATTCTTCCGTTGGGGCCTTCCTGGCCTCACACCACGCAACATATTTTCGCCATATGCGGTGATAATGGTTTGCGGTTACTTCTTTCCTAGCTTTAATCAGCGTAGGAATGACTTCCTCCGGAATGCCCTTTTCCTTCAGGATCCGGTGTTCAACCGCCATGCCGTCAAACGCAGCCGCGGTAAGTCTTGGAACAGACAGGGCCCCTGCTGCAGCAGGTCCTGTCTGAGCGGCAGAGGCCATGGGTCCTCTGAGATCATTTCTTGAAGTTCCGGGTACCAAGCTCTTCTTGGCCAATCCGGAACAATGAGTATAGTTCTTACTCCTCTTCTCCTTATTATCCTCAGTACCTTTGGTATGAGAGGAAGAGGAGGGAACACATAAACCGACCGGTACACCCACAGTGTCACTAGAGCGTCCACAGCTATCGCTTGCGGGTCTCTTGACCTGGCGCAATATCTTTCTAGCTTTTTGTTTAGGCGGGACGCCATCATGTCCACCTGTGGCCTTTCCCAACGGTTTACAATCAGTTGGAAGACTTCTGGATGAAGTCCCCACTCTCCCGGGTGGAGGTCGTGCCTGGTGAGGAAGTCTGCTTCCCAGTTGTCCACTCCCGGAATGAACACTGCTGACAGTGCTAACACGTGATTTTCCGCCCATCGGAGAATCCTTGTGGCTTCTGCCATCGCCGTCCTGCTTCTCGTGCCGCCCTGTCGGTTTACATGGGCGACTGCCGTGATGTTGTCTGACTGGATCAGTACCGGCTGGTTTTGAAGCAGGGGTTTTGCCTGACTTAGGGCATTGTAAATGGCCCTCAGCTCCAGAATATTTATGTGCAGGGAAGTCTCCTGACTTGACCATAGTCCTTGGAAGTTTCTTCCCTGTGTGACTGCCCCCCAGCCTCGAAGGCTGGCATCCGTGGTCACCAGGACCCAGTCCTGTATGCCGAATCTGCGGCCCTCTTGAAGATGAGCACTCTGCAGCCACCACAGCAGAGACACCCTGGTCCTTGGAGACAGGGTTATCAGCCGATGCATCTGAAGATGCGATCCGGACCACTTGTCCAACAGGTCCCACTGAAAGGTTCTTGCATGGAACCTGCCGAATGGAATTGCTTCGTAGGAAGCTACCATCTTTCCCAGGATCCGCGTGCAGTGATGCACCGACACCTGTTTTGGTTTTAGGAGGCCTCTGACTAGAGATGACAGCTCCTTGGCCTTCTCCTCCGGGAGAAACACTTTTTTCTGTTCTGTGTCCAGAACCATCCCCAGGAACAGTAGACATGTCGTAGGGACCAGCTGTGACTTTGGAATATTTAGAATCCAGCCGTGCTGTTGTAGCACCTCCCGAGATAGTGCTACCCCGACCAACAACTGCTCCCTGGACCTCGCCTTTATCAGGAGATCGTCCAAGTACGGGATAATTAAAACTCCCTTCTTTCGAAGGAGTATCATCATTTCGGCCATTACCTTGGTAAAGACCCTCGGAGCCGTGGATAGACCGAACGGCAACGTCTGGAATTGGTAATGACAATCCTGTACCACAAATCTGAGGTACTCCTGGTGAGGATGGTAAATGGGGACATGCAGGTAAGCATCCTTGATGTCCAGTGATACCATGTAATCCCCCTCGTCCAGGCTTGCAATAACCGCCCTGAGCGATTCCATCTTGAACTTGAATTTTTTTATATACGTGTTCAAGGATTTCAAATTTAAAATGGATCTCACCGAACCGTCCGGTTTCGGTACCACAAACATTGTGGAATAGTAACCCCGTCCTTGTTGAAGTAGGGGCACCTTTACTATCACCTGCTGGGAATACAGCTTGTGAATTGCCTCTAACACTGCCTCCCTGCCTGAGGGAGTTGTTGGCAAGGCAGATTTGAGGAAACGGCGGGGGGGAGACGTCTCGAATTCCAGCTTGTACCCCTGAGATACTACTTGAAAGATCCAGGGATCCACCCGTGAGCGAGCCCACTGATTGCTGAAATTTTTGAGACGGGCCCCCACCGTACCTGGCTCCGCCTGTGGAGCCCCAGTGTCATGCTGTGGACTTAGAGGAAGCGGGGGAGGACTTTTGCTCCTGGGAACTGGCTGTATGCTGCAGCTTTTTCCCTCTACCTCTGCCTCTGGGCAGAAAAGACGCGCCTTTAACCCGCTTGCCCTTATTGGGCCGAAAGGACTGTACCTGATAATACGGTGCTTTCTTTGGCTGTGAGGGAACATGGGGTAAAAATGTAGACTTCCCAGCTGTTGCTGTGGAAACGAGGTCCAAGAGACCATCCCCGAACAACTCCTCACCCTTATAAGGCAAAACTTCCATGTGCCTTTTAGAATCTGCATCTCCTGTCCACTGCCGAGTCCATAACCCTCTCCTGGCAGAAATGGACATTGCACTTATTTTAGATGCCAGCCGGCAAATATCCCTCTGTGCATCCCTCATGTATTAGAGTGCGTCTTTAATATGCTCTACGGTTAGCAATATAGTGTCCCTGTCTAGGGTAGCAATATTTTCCGACAGGGAATCTGACCACGCAGCAGCAGCACTGCACATCCATGCTGAAGCAATAGCTGGTCTCAGTATAACACCTGTGTGTGTATATATAGACTTCAGGATAGCCTCCTGCTTTCTATCAGCAGATTCCTTCAGGGCGGCCGTATCCGGAGATGGTAGTGGCACCTTCTTTGACAAGCGTGTGAGCGCTTTATCCACCCTAGGGGATGTTTCCCAACGTGACCTATCCTCTGGCGGGAAAGGGTACGCCATTAGTAACCTCTTAGAAATTACCAGTTTCTTATCGGGGGAAGCCCACGCTTCTTCACACACTTCATTTAATTCCTCAGATGGAGGAAAAACAACTGGTAGTTTTTTCTCTCCAAACATAATACCCTTTTTTGTGGTACCCGGGGTAACATCAGAAATATGCAACACATTTTTCATTGCCTCAATCATATAACGTGTGGCCCTATTGGAAGATACATTAGTCTCATCGTCGTCGACACTGGATTCAGTATCCGTGTCGACATCTGTGTCTGCCATCTGAGGTAGCGGGCGTTTTAGAGCCCCTGATGGCTTTTGAGACGCCTGGGGAGGCACAGGCTGAGAAGCCGGCTGTCCCATATTTGGTATGTTGTCAAACCTTTTATGCAAGGAGTCGACGCTGTCGCGTAATTCCTTCCACAGAACCATCCACTCAGGTGTCGACCCCGCAGGGGGTGACATCACATTTATCGGCATCTGCTCCGCCTCCACATAAGCCTCCTCATCAAACATGTCGACACAGCCGTACCGACACACCGCATACACACAGGGAATGCTCTGACAGAGGACAGGACCCCACAAAGCCCTTTGGGGAGACAGAGAGAGAGTATGCCAGCACACACCAGAGCGCTATATAACACAGGGATCCCACTATAAATGAGTATTTTTTCCCTTATAGCTGCTTATATTATATCTATATATACTGCGCAAAATTTAGTGCCCCCCCCTCTCTTTTTTACCCTTATGTAGCTTGACACTGCAGGGGAGAGCCAGGGAGCGTCCTTCCAGCGGAGCTGTGAGGGAAAAATGGCGCCAGTGTGCTGAGGGAGATGGCCCCGCCCCTTTTCCGGCGGACTTCTCCCGCTTTTTCTGGAATTCTGGCAGGGGTATTTTTACACCTATATAGCCTTCCTGACTATATATGGTGTAGATTTGCCAGCCAAGGTGTATTATATTGCCCTCAGGGCGCCCCCCCCCCCCCCCCCAGCGCCCTGCACCCATCAGTGACCGGAGTGTGAGGTGTGCATGAGGAGCAATGGCGCACAGCTGCAGTGCTGTGCGCTACCTTGTTGAAGACAGAAGTCTTCTGCCGCCGATTTTCCGGAACACTTCTTGCTTCTGGCTCTGTAAGGGGGCCGGCGGCGCGGCTCCGGGACCGAACGATCGAGGTCGGGTCCTGTGTTCGATCCCTCTGGAGCTAATGGTGTCCAGTAGCCTAAGAAGCCCAAGCTACCACCAGTTAGGTAGGTTCGCTTCTTCTCCCCTTAGTCCCTAAAATATACTTTCTTTTTAGGAGCTCAGGAGAGCCCCTAGTGTGCATCCAGCTCAGCCGGGCACAAGATTCTAACTGAAGTCTGGAGGAGGGTCATAGTGGGAGGAGCCAGTGCACACCAGTTAGACCTAAAGCTTTCATTATAGTTGTGCCCAGTCTCCTGCGGAGCCGCTATTCCCCATGGTCCTTACGGAGTCCCAGCATCCACTTAGGACGTCAGAGAAATCAGATCGCTCGGGCGTACGCAAGGTGATTGACAGGAAGAGGCAGTTTGTTGGTGGCAACCGAGCGTTTACAGGGAGTGTCTGGAAAAATGCAGGCGTGCCCAAACGTTTTCAGGGAGGGTGTCTGTCGTCAGTTCCGGCCCCGATCAACCTGTTCTCATCGTCCTGGGCTGCGCACACACTGCACAAAGTGAATTTTAGCAGCTCTGCAAACACATAGGAACGCACACCTGTATGGCGAATATACACTCCCCCTGGAGGCGGCGACTATCTGAACGCAGGACAGCAAAATTAGCAGCCTAGCGATCAGATCTGAATGACCCCCATAGAGCCGCTGAAAGAGGTGCAAATAAATAAAAGAGGAGTCAATGAGAAGACAGCCCAAGGAGGAGATGCACAGTGTAGCTGGTAAGCAAGAGTTCTAGGTAATGAGAACAAGGAAGAGGGCCGGTGAGGATTTGTCGCTGTATTTTGTGGTGGATGGGAGCCAGTGAAGTGGTTTGCAGAAGGTGATGACCAACGCAGAGTGGCAAGACAGATAAAGGAGGGGACAGCAGCGTTAAGGATAGACTAAAGTACTAGGGAGAGGATGGCCCCGAAAGGAGGAGGCTGCCGCAGTACAGGCAGGAAATAAGAGTGTGGATGAGATGTGGCCTCCATTTTGAGAAAGGGGCTGATACTACAGATATTACAAAGGTGGAAGCAGCAGGATTACACTGAATGCTAGTAGTGAAGGGGAGGAGAGGAAGGAGGGGGAAGAGTGGAGTAGAGCATAACACAATGGCGGCAGACTTGAGGAACAGAGGAGAGGGTGGTCCTGTCAACAGATGAAGTGAGGAGGGTGGTTATGGATGAGGGGAATACAATGAGCGCGGCTTTAAACATACTGAACTTGAGAAAGTGCTGGGGCATCCAGGAGGACATGGCAGAAATACACTTAGAGACACAAAAGGACTAGGGAGAGGGGTCTGGGGAGCAGAGGTAAAGTCATTAGTGTAAGGGTGGTATTGGTTCTGAAGGAGCTAAGATTTCCAAGGGAAGAGGTAGAAAGGATGACAAAACATAGGTCAAAAACAGAACCGTGGAGGACAGTGACAGGAAGAGGTGGAGGGGGTAGGTGGAGTCAGAGAAGGCACGGACAGAGGTAGGTAGACGGTCAGCCAAGAAAGAATACAGAGGGTGAAGGAGTGAAGAGATTGATGGAGAAGATGGCAGTTCACAGTACCAAAGGCTACAGGATATAGTCGAAATCGTAAGGAGAGTTAGTGCATATGTGTGTACACAGCTTGCGATGCCGTTGTGCGCTCCCGCGGGATCGGCATCGCAAGCAAAAATAGACTGTGCAGGCAAGTCAATTTTGACTATCTCGTGTAAAAGATAGTCAAAATTGTCACTTAGCTAAAATCGGTATCGCAAGTACAGTCACCTTTGCTTGCGATATAGACTATAGTTCATGTCGTATACTGAGAATCGGGCATAGCCCGAATCTCACCATGTGTATGGACCTTAAGATTTGCTACCTACTTCCACAAAAGCATATGTGCTTGGCAAACTCACTGCATGCACAGGACTGTAATAACTATTTGACTGTTTCACTATGACAGCTGTGTCACGAACCGATCACTCACCTCTGCGGGTTCTGGGGTTCGTCCGTTGCCGGCGCGGTTGCTCGCGGTGCTGTGCGGCCGTGTTAGGACGCGGCGTGGTCAGCGGCAGAGGTGATGCAAGTTCTGGGAGCCGGGAGTGCGGGGACCAAATGGCGAAAGGCACCGCTGTGTGTCTGCAGTATAGGAGGCGGCCATGTTGGAGACCAAATGAGCACCTGAGAGCACTTGTGAAACACCTGTGGGTAAGTGTTAGCCAATCCCGTGCTTGTGCTGCCTTTAAGTAGGCTGGGATTATGTTACTCTGCGCCAGTGCTTTGTTGCATCTACTCTATGCCCTAGCTCTGTGCTCGCTCCGTGATATCCTGTGTAGTTCCAGTGGTCCTGATATCGCCTCCGCTCCCAGGGGTCTGCCTGCAAAAGATCCATCAGCTCCCTGCTGTGCTGTCAGTCAATCGCTCTCCCAATGGCAACAAGTGGATTTCCAGAGTCTTGTGAGAGGTTACCCTGTTTGCCTGCTTCAATCACACAGTCTTTGGAAGATTCTACTAAACTCAGGTGCTCGTTTAATCAGCTCTCAGTTTAACTCATTCTTCACCATTATCGTCTGCTGCAGTTTCACAGTGCTTCAAGTGTTATCTTCACAACTTGCAAGTATTCTATTCAGTATTGTATTTTCATTGTTGCTGCAATCAAGGACAATTCTTCACAGCTTTCCAGTTTAACCTTTAAGCTTCAGTACTTGTCTCTACAGTTATTCATTTATGTCTACAATATCCAGTTAACACTCCTTACAGTTTGGCACCAGTCATTGCATCTTTTGGACAATTCTTCACAAGCCTGTTTAAACTCCGTTGTAGGAACATTTCTTCAATGCATCTTTAAGTCTGTTCCTGCTTATCATTATACCATTCATTGCAATACGTCAGTATATATATGGTGACTAATAATTGTCATTTTACTCCTTACTGGAATTGTTGCCTTTAATAAATCTATGAAACTGAACTTTCTTCGTCCTCTCTGCTTTCATCATACACCAGCACCTACACCTTTGATTGGTCCAGGGTTAACGGATTCACAAAAACACTTGGCTCTGACAAGCTGTATGTGTGTACCATGAAGAGAAGTAGTGCTGGTACAGATAATAGAGCAGGATAGTCCCGCTGTATCTTAAGGACTTAAAGAGGCTGATTCAAAGTTGGAAGAAAAAAAAAAAGGAGTGACTTTCCTCCTTGGCAAAATGTTGCAAGGTGGGGCAGATTTATAATGTGAAGAGAGATTTAGACTTGAGAGGGGTGTATCCCGGTTCAAATCTAGCAACTGGAGGTATTTAAAAGGTCTCTCAACTAACCTAAAATGTTGTATTACCCTTCTTTATCCCCATAGGGCCTAAGTCAGAGATGTACCCAAACCCGATGGTTTCAATACATCTCTGCTGGTTTTAAATATGCACATGAGTAGGATCTGTCTGCACATGTGTAAATCTGTGTCTACGACGACGGTCGCACTGCCCCCTAAACTGCAGCATGATGGATATGCTGTGCTCATTTGGATGTGGGCGTGGCTAATTTTCAGAAAATGGGGGCCTGACGGCCTTGATTTCTGGGCATGCCGAGGCCAGTGGTTGCATCTCTGAACAACTTCACTGGCAGCATAATACATGGGCCATCCTGAGTAACTGGAGGGATACCAAATAGTAACGCAGAGTCTGCGGTCACATCTGCGATCAGAGAAACCGGCAGAAGTTGCTTATAGTCACACGCCTCCTGCAACATTAGCATATTAATCACACAGCATGCTGCGACCAAACATGCAGCTGCTGTATGAACTGCATCCATCTCTGAGTCAGGCCCATAGTACGAATAAATACTTATGCTGCACACTGTTCTGATAGATATGTTTGGAATGGGCAGCAAAGAGGGTTCTACCAATGAATGAGCAAACGTCATGTCCTGTGGGCCTGTTTTAAAGTATAGGAGCCCAACAAGTAGATGATATCTTATGTGTAAAAACAACACACACAAAAACAACAGGATGACCTACTAAAAAATAAATAAACAAAGCACAAGTGACTTCATTACTACCTCAGTCAGTTTGATTATACCATCTGCGCACAAGCAGTGATATTCCTAAATCCTGGACTGTTGTGTGCCTTGAGGACAGCATTGGGGTCAGGCTGCAGGTAAAGAGGGTTAGGGTTAAGGGGGTTGGGGATTAGGGCTAATCTATGTACCACCTTGGTGTCGTGATGCCGCTGTCGGTATTTTGACTGCCAGCGTTTTTCAAAATTCTACTGTTATAAACCTAATAGCATGCATAATGCTGACAAATTTACAAAAATTGCAGTAATAAGTTACATTATAAGGTCAGGCACAAAAGTACTTGGCTTAAAACCTTATTCATGTATATGGTAAGTGATTAAAAAATAAATAAATAGCTTTCATCATCATCATCTATTTATATTGCACTACCATTTTACGCAGTTCCGTACGGGACTATTTGTCATTCTTATAAATCCAATAGGAACTTAGTTTAAATTCTCAAAAAATTGGATTTTAATTACCTACCAGTAAATCCTTTTCTCGTAGTCCATAAGGGATATTGGGGAGACTTAGTACGATGGGAGTATAGACGGGGTCCAAAGGAGCAAGTGCACTTTAAATTTCTTCACTGGGTGTGCTGGCTCCTCCCCTCTATGCCCCCTCCCACAGGCAGTTATAGGTAAAACAGTGCCCGATGGAGAAAGGACATACGAGAGAAGGAACATAACAATGAGTGGTGAAATTTATACACCAGCACACCACTAACAAAACAACCAGCAACAGCTGGTAACCAAACAGAAACAGCTGAATAGGTAACCATAGGAAAGACAACCTGCAGAAAAGTCAACGCACTGAGGCAGGACTACGAGAAAAGGATTAACCAGTAGGGAATTAAAATCCTATTTTTTCTAGCATCCATAAAGGATATTGGGGAGACTTGATACGATGAAGATGTCCCAAAGCTTCCAGAACATGCGGAGACTGCTGCAGCACCGCCTGCCCAAACTGGGTATCCTATTTGGCCAGGATATCAAACCTGTAGAACTTCAAAGGTGTTCTTCCCCGACCAGGTAGCAGCTTGGCAAAGTTGCAAGGCAGTGACTCCACGGGCAGCCGCCCAGGCAGACCCCACCGATCTTGTAGATTGGGCCTTCAGACTATGGAACAGGTAAGGCCACCGACACACAGGCCTGCTGGATAGTAAGCCTAAGCCAACGAGCAATAGACTGCTTCGAAGCAGGGCAACCCTTTTTCTGTGCATCATATAGCACGAACAAAGAATCAGTCTTTCTGACATATCTTCAAGGCTCGCACCACATCCAATGCCTTCGGAGGAGCAGAAGTGCCAGACCTGACGGAACCACAATAGGTTGATTTAAGTGGAACACAGAGACAACCTTCGGCAGGAATTGCTGCCTAGTCGGGCTCCCACCTCGAGATCCCCTCGGTATGGGTGGGCACCGTCATGCTAAGGACTTAGTGGAAGCAGAACTGGTGCTCTGTTCCCGAGAACCGGTGTTTTTAGGTCTTCTCGTCTTACCTCTGGTTCCTCTAGCCACATTGGAGGCACCTCTGGCCCTAGATCGAAATCTGTTAGACTGAAAGGACTGAAAAGATGGCCCCGAGTAGGAACGCCTAGCCGGCGGGGCCCCAGAGGGAAGAAATATGGATTTCCCCACAGTAACTTTAGAAATCCACGTATCCAACTAAACCCCAAAGAGCCATTCCCCAGAAAAGGGGAGAGATTCCACTGCGCTTGGACTCTGCATCCACTATCCATTGACGCAACCACAAGGCCCTGCGCGCCGACACGGTCATGGCAGAGGTCCTAGCATTAATATTGCCCATCTCCTTGAGTGAGTCACACAGGACACGTGCAGTGCCCTGAATGTGCATCAGGAGAGGCCTCGTAGCGACCAAAGGCATATCCCCGGAGAGGTCCTCCTGAATTTGAGAAGCCCACGTGTGAATGGCATGGGTCATCCAGCAACCCGCTATGACCGGCCTTTGCGATACACCTGCTGCTGTGTAGATAGACTTAAGTGTAGTCTCTATTTTTCTGTCCCCAGGGTCCTTTATGGGAAAGGAGTGCGGAGGCAGGCAGAACCGCCTTTTTAGACAGTCAAGAGACTGATACGTCAACCCCCGGGGGTTCTTCCCAGAATTTCCTACCTTCAGGAGCAAATGGTAAAGTGCGCAAGAATCGTTTTGACACTTGGTATTTTTATCTGGATTTTTCCAGGCTAACTTAAACAGGTCATCCAACTCTACAGAATCAGGGAAAGTGACATTAGGCTTGTTCTGTGTTAAGAAAAACGACTGCTGTGACGAAGCGTCCTCTAGAGGGAGTTTTAACACGTCCCGTATAACCAGAATGAGGGGTTCAATACCCTGAACAGAAGTGGAATCCCCACTAACGGGATCCAAGTCCTCCCCATCCTCCAGTATATCTTCATCTGAATCAGAGAGTAGAGCAGGTAAACCATGCTTTGGTGGTCCTGAGTTAGAGAGGGGGGGGGGGGGGCTGTATAACATCTGCCCTGGCAGCCAGGTCTGCAACAGGCTGCTGTAGTAGCAGAGGTTTTTTTTCTGAGCATTAGCAGTGAGTTGTGATGACATATCAGACATCATAGTTTTTATGGCACCTAGACAGGAAGGCTCTTGACCCTCTCCCCCAACTCCCTCACTGAGTTGTGAAGATTGGCTGCATTGTTCACATGATACAGAATCAGATGATAAAGGAGAGAATCTGGTGTGGCATACACTGCATAGTTTTTGTTTACCCATGTTCACAGTAAAGCACAATTACATAAACATACACACAGACAAGTAACAATTTAGCAAGCCTTACTGTATGTGAGAGGGAGATAGAGAGAGAGAGGAGAAGAGCACACCCCAGCTACACAGCCCCAGTGAGGCAGTAAGCTGTTACATCACAGCAGAGCCGGCCCTAGCCAATTTGATGCCCTAGGCAAAATTTTGTCTGGTGCCCCCTAGCTCCGCCGCTAGTTCTGCATCTGTACCTGCAACGCTCAGGTAGTGGGGCCCACCGGGGGTTTACCCTGTGGGCCAGTTCAACTCTGCACAATGCCACACAGTAATGACCATAATACATATAATTCCACACAGTAAAGGAACCTTACACATATGCCCCACATTAGTAATGCCCATAATACACATATACTGCCACAGATACTGCCACACTTGCTGGTTATACAAAAAGACCAGTATCAAACATGTAGAAACTGTCCATTCTCTTCACTATTCAGTGTGTTTGCTGGTGTCTGTTACTGCATGCCCTTTACTTTATACTGTGGGAGTGATATGCTCTGCCCTCCAGTCTGATGTGTCCGAAAGTCATGCTGCACTGATGTTTCATATAGAAAAGCACAACGCAACTTACTGACCACGTTACAGTGCTGGGTGGCAGGGGAATTTTACGGCATGGACTGACTAAGAAATAAAGTGTGGGGAGAACATTTCCCATGTTATGTCCCTGCAGACACCTGGGAATTGCACAGGGATAAGGTACACAGGATTGCAGGGTCCCCCTCCCCTATGTGCACAAGCAGTATAGGTGATGTCAGGTTTCTGTGAAGCAGTCTTCCAAAATACACATGTGTTATAGAAGCCATCCAGTAATAACCTTATATATAGTCAGTGAAAATGTCACAGGTCCAGGAATTGCATTTACTTGGCTTCTGCTGTCTGTCTGAGGTCTCACAAGTCAGGGGCATTCAAGCATGTCAGAGGAAGTTTAAGGCACAGTGTGCATTTTTTTTTACAAATGTAAACAGCAGTGTATACAAGTACTGATTGAATACATTTGGAAAGTAACAGTTAGTTTGCGGACTGTCCCTCCCAGCATGAGATACTGCAGGGACATGCTTGGATGCCCCTAGACATGCTTGGATGCCCTAGGCAAATGCCTAGCCTGCCTATAGCTAAGGCCGGCTCTGCATCACAGTGAAACACCTATGATTACTGTCCTTTATAGGACAGATTGTGTACAATAGCGGCTCTCCCCCTTTGCAACACCCTGTACCAGTTTTCCAGCGTTTTATGAGTGTCAGGAGGAGTTGTGTGTGCCTGCTGATGCTGTAAGCAGAGGAAGGCGCCAAAATACCGCTGGTCCCACTCTGAGGTAGCTCTGCCACCCCCCAACGGCGCCGGAGCTACAGTGATTTTTATACTGGCAATGTCTCCCAAATAGCTTAAAAACATCACACAAGTGCTAGTTTAAGCCACCGCTAGCGAGGAGGGTCCCGTATGCCTCCCCTGCGTGTCAGCCGCACT
Source organism: Pseudophryne corroboree (assembly GCF_028390025.1). Lineage (NCBI taxonomy): Eukaryota > Metazoa > Chordata > Amphibia > Anura > Myobatrachidae > Pseudophryne > Pseudophryne corroboree. Next base: position 680,406,674 of record NC_086446.1, read on the forward strand.
TTGAACCGGGGGACCCCCTAGTGGGGCCCCCGGTTTGTACTCACCACTCTTCTCACCTTCAGGCTATTGTTAGGGGTGCGACTGCGACAGCTAAGGCGCAGTGCCCCGCTGTACGAACACAACCTTTCAGGACGGTGGTCCTGCAGCGGGGAAGCGGCTCTGACACCTCGCAAGGCCGGTGACCCCTCCCCCCCTATCTCCCACGGTGCAGGTATGCTGTTGCCCAAACAGCATACCGGAAATAATAAAGATTGAAAAAAAACTGAAGAAAACTCTCTGGAGCTGCAGAGATGTGCATCCTCTCCTGAAGGCACTTTTTCTAAACTACCTGTGGGAGGGAGCATAGAGGGGAGGAGCCAGCACACCCAGTGAAGAAATTTAAAGTGCACCGGATCCTTTGGACCCCGTCTATACCCCCATCGTACTAAGTCTCCCCAATATCCCTTATGGATGCTAGAGAAATACACACACAGGTTATTTTTTGGAGTGTGGATGGAAATCTCTGCAAACATTGGAAGAACAGACAAACTACACACAGATCAGGCCCTGGCTGGAAATGTAACTCTTGACCCCTTGAAGGAAAATTAAACAGAAGAGTGTCTGCCACTGACCTGTGTTGGGGTGATGTGACTAATGTCTTCTGACGCCAACTGTTTTAGCAATGTGGTTTTTCCTGCATTATCGAGACCTAGGAGCAGGATTCGTACCTCCTGGTCTGGAGCACTTTTCAATTTACGCAAGATAGATAGCAGACCCTAAATGGCAAATGAATAAAATACAATAAATATAATAGCATCTAATAAAGAAAATGCACTTCATGAGTATAGGGAAGGCTTACCCATAATCACACAAAGGCTCTGAAGAAGCAATAACCAAGCCCTAAAACCAAAGCAGCTTGTACCTGTGAGCTGTACGCAGTATGCCTCCCTATGAGTTTGATGCTATGAATTCCATGCAGGAAGGAGAGTGGACAAAGGCTAAATGCTGCAGTTTGCAGCTAACCCTAAGAGAAAATGCAGGGCTATTCCATTGTTATGTGTGAATATGGACCATAGTGCTTGCACAAACTATGCACCGTGGTCTGTTTTCACAGAGCCGCAAGCATGTTATTATAACGACCAATGATCATTTCCAGTGCAGTACAAAACACTATTTTGGATCCTTTGGGCCTGCTGCCCATAAGCATCTCATTATTAACAAGCTGAAAAACGTTGCTCATTCCCTGGAACAGCAGAGCTGGACAGGCTGGAACACATACAATGGCAGTCTTTTCTATCACATCTTGAAATCCACCTCACGTGATCAGCCAAGGTATTAAGTACTTTGAGATGGTTTAACAGATACATCAGCTATGTGCTTTCTGTGTGTCATGGCCATATGCTGTAACATTAATTGCCATACTACTATAATCGACAATGTGTGTATATGGATAATCTATAACATTGTGTATACGTAGAAATTGCAATTATGATTCAAAAGTCTGCAATTCTAGTGTTTCACATTTTGTGTGTATAATAAAAATTGGGACGTGAACTGATTGCTAGATAGATTAGTTTTGTGACATATACAAACCCAAAGTAGGCAATATAGACATCGATGTCGACACCAGAATACCACCATGGTTAAAATGTCAACGCCTGGAAAATGACGACATATGCAGTATGTCAACATGAAATGTCGACATTAGTTTTAGGGATTGTGGACAGATTTACCCTTAAAACCACATTATGAATGTTGACATGACAAATGTCAATCTATGTTTAACCCCCCAAAGTGGGTTACTTATACCCAGTTTCCAATGACTTGAAAATCCTGGGTTATTGCACTTCAACACGCAACAACCCAGACTTTAGTCAGTGGAAACAGCTTCACCAGGGTCCAGTCAGGGTTGTGCACAGGAAGGACCCGGGTGAGCTGCAGTGGAAATGGGTAACCCGGGTCTTCTGACCTGGGACCTGTTCACAACAGGGGGAAAGATGCTTTCCCGGAGTAAGGATATGTCATCTCCAAGAACCGACACTCCACCCAGGATCAGCGCCGCAGTGGAAAGGGGTCTGGCCCGGGTCTGACCAAGTTTGGAAATGTGTTCCCAATTCTAGGTCTGACCCGGGAGTTTAGTGGAAATGAGGTATTATAAAACGTTGTTCAAAGGTGCAAATCTGTACTAGGACCATAACAACCAATCAGCAAATATCTTTTAATCTGTCCAGTGCATGTTAGAAAAAGCAAACAATTAATTGGTTGACATGGTTTTGGTGCAGATTAACGCCTCAGAGCAAGGTTAGCAAAGTACCCATGGAGTTCCCTTTGTGTATGTTCTCTCGGTTTATATAATTACATGTCCTATTAATTACCATATAAAGAGTGAGAATTTGTACTGCAGATTACAAAGCCAACTTCTATGCATTAGCTGCTGCACAGTTGCCTGAAACTATGGCGCTGTAGGTCAGTTTGAGAATCTATTACACAGCAAATCATCCTGGGGGATTATAGAAACAAAATTAAATATGGACAATTGTGGGACAATTTGAGAATTTTCAACACAAAAATAACATCGTAAATAATCCTGAAATATCCTAGGAAATTATAGAAACAAACTAAAATGTGAACAATTGAATTCTGTTGTGTTACTCGAGCAATGGTGAAAAGAATCCCACGTTTATGAAATAGCAGTAAATGACCAGCATCCTTTTATTTTAAAATAGTAACATCTAATAAACATAATTATGTTGCTTAACCAATTACGATTAACAAATAGTTTTCCCTGTTTAGGGGTGATGGGAATAACATCACTGAAGAATCTGCTATTGAAGATAAGCAATGCCCATATTAAGTAAATTGCCATGAAAAAGTGGCGTTGTCACAGGGCACTGCCACAGCACTGGACCTAGTTACTCAAGATGGCTCAGGAGATTAGATTGATGAAAATAACACAATGATTCACTGGTATAAAACACGTATGGAGAGACCTGAAACTGGTGGCAATATGGTCGGAACAATGTAACTGATAAGCCAAAGGGGGGGGGGGGGGGGGGGAATAAAAAAAAAAAAAAATTATATATATATATATATATATATATATATACACACACACATAGGATGACAGCCGGATGCTGAGCCAGCCCTGAACAATGGGGTCCCCAAAGCAAGATTTTAGCTGGCACCCCTTAAAAAGCAGCCAATGACTCTGAAAAAGGTTGTGTTACTGCAGGCACCTCCTGGAGCTTTGGGGTGCTAGGCATTCACCTATAAGGCCTATGCCCACATAAAACACTAGTGGGCCTGATATCTAGTTGGATGACATCTCTTGTGGCACTACAAATCCCAGCAAATCCCCTACGGCAGGGCATGCCAGTGCCCACCCCAGCACAGCCCCTGTCAGGGAAGGTAGATCCCCAGGACGGCTGGATGTAATCGCCGGGACATCTCCTCACTGTGAGTCACCCAGGATGAGCCCCCCTCCTTCCCTCCTCAGCATCATGGCGTCCCAGCAACGGAGGAGCTCGCTCATCCATTACAACTGTCCTCCCTGCCCGGCCACTCCATGCCCGCTTCCCACCAACATGCCCAGCTCCGCCGTCCGCCTAAGGTTACCGGCCTCCCCCAGACATCAGGGGCCACCAGCCGCACTCACCATCCTCTACGCGGCGACTCTCTCCAGGTTACCAGGGGCAACTACGTCACCCAAGCCGCTGCTGCTGGTGACGCGATACGCCCCGTGGGTGTGCCGTTAGGAGACGTACGCTGCTGACACACACATTCCTCTCCGTCCATACTTGAAACTGGAACGGCATTGCGCACGCGCGAAACTTGCTGCGTTAAAGCTCTGCTGCCAAAAAGTTTGGGCGGAACCTAGTTCTGACGTTTCATTGGTTGGAGCGGGCATCTGCTGCCTTGTGATTGGTCATCGCGCTCGTAGTAGCTATCGTGGACGGAAGCAGTGAGTGAATGAGGGCTGCATGGTGAGTTACAGCAGGAGCTGGGCTGCAGGTATAGTATAATGATATGTGAGGCAGGGACACAGGGTCTGCACCATGTCATATTAAATAAACCCATCGACAGGTCACTGTATGACAGCTGTGTGGCATAGTCTGGCATATACCAGAGTCAATGCAAGCAGATTGCATATGTTGCTGATTAAACTGCGGTAGATACCATATTGCACATTATATGACTTTTTTTTTTTTTTGCATTTCTGCTTGTGTTGCAGAATAATATGATGTTATACATATTTATAGAATATTACATGCGCAGCAATGAGTATGCTAGATATATATATATATATATATATATATATATATAAAATAAAATTAGTATTATGATGTCATTACTAGCCTTTTGAGAAAACTTCCCAACAAAGCTTTTTTTATTGGCAGAGTAAAGATGACTACACACTTAGCGGCATAGTAAAGTATATCGCTCATTTTCCCTTTCCTAGGTATAGGGGTCTATTTACTAAGCCTTGGATGGAGATAAAGTACCAGCCAATTATCTCTTAACTACCTTGTCACAGGCTGGGTATGAAAAATGACAGCTAGGAGCCGATTGGCTGCTACTTTATCTCCGTCCACTTTGGTGGTCATTTCGAGTTGTTCGCTCGTTGCCGATTTTCGCTATGCTGCAATTTGTTGCTAAATGCGCATGCGCATTGTACACAGCGCGCATGCGCTTAGTTATTTAACTAAAAACGTAGCAGTTTTGCTGTTGATCCTGCAGCGCTTTTCAGTCGCACTGCTGATCGGTGAGTGATTGACAGGAAAGGGGCGTTTCTGGGTGGTAACTGAGCGTTTTCCGGGAGTGTGCTAAAAAACGCAGGCGTGTCAGGGAAAAACGCGGGAGTGGCTGGAGAAACGGGGAGTGGCTGGCCGAACACAGGGCGAGTTTGTGACGTCAAACCAGGAACTAAACGGATCGAGCTGATCGCAATCTAGGAGTAGGTCTGGAGCTACTCAGAAACTGCAAGAAATTATTTAGTAGCAATTCTGCTAATCTTTCGTTCGCTATTCTGCTAAGCTAAGATACACTCCCAGAGGGCGGCGGCCTAGCGTTTGCAATGCTGCTAAAAGCAGCTAGCGAGTGAACAACTCGGAATGAGGGCCTTTATCTCCATCCAAGGCTTAGTAAATACACCCCATAGTTTGCTATATCGCCCAGTGTGTATGCAGTCGATGACGAGCAATGCATAGCCCCACAGGTCGTTAACGACCGTCAGTCTCGGCTGTGCATGCAGCTCAATTTGGACTCATCATGACATCACTCTGCGATATCGCGCAGTGGGGCAGATGTATTAAGACTGGAGAAGGGTCAAAGCAGTGATAAGTGCAAAGTGATAACGCACCAGCCAGCCATGTACATTATGAATAGAAAAATGACAGGAGCATGGCTTGTGCATTATCACCTTGCACGCTGCTCTATCACTTCTCCAGGCTGAATACATCTACCCCACTGGGTATGCCTGCCATCGGGTAGTCCGGCCTGGGAGGGGAAACACTAGGCGATGTCGCTCTCTGAGCACATTGCTTAGTGTGTACCCACTGATAATGCTGATTATCTTTACAGGAATAAAAGCTATTCCTTAAACACACCGTAAATACACTTTAAACCTTTAGCCGCTGCGGCCGCTATACTTAATTCACACTCTACGCACCTTTTACGCTATTAGCGTACAGAGTCCCGTACAGTGTATGGACTTTGCGTACACACGCCGCGCTGATGGTACAAAGTACTCACAGCACGTACACACCCAGAGATACACTTTAAACCTTCTACAGCAATGCACTGCAATAATAATAATACACTTTAAACCTTAGCAGGGCAATGAGCACACGACACCAATTGTGATTTTACCGCTGGGTTCCGACACCACAGTGGATTATTTCTGAAAGGGGGTTTACAATACAAATTATACACTACAATACAAGACAATATATAACAGAATAATGGCTACAGTCAATGTACATACGTGATTGGAATCGCTTGCGCTACCCGGTCCGGTCCTCGGTCATCACGGGTGATGACCTTCAGAGTCTGTGATAGTGACCTGGCCTGCAGCTGGCTCTTTATACAGTAGATCAAAACATAATACAATAGACACTGTGTGCTCTTCTTCCATTGGTTCGGGGGTGGGACATATCCTGTGCACCGGGGACCATTGGTCAGCTCAAGAAGTGGGCGATGGCTAGGACTTGAGATGTGGTTTCTGTTGTTTGCATCTGAGTTCCCGCCCCATGACCAGTTAAACCCATCACATTAATCATACATAAATCTGGTATTATTAATAACTTAATGTGGTAATATATAATAATGTTCTTATTCCCACCAGATTAATGTTTACGTGACTCTGAACAATATGATCCCACACATGATATGAATATCTATTTCAATCCTCAAGATATACATATATCCACATATATCCATATACTCATATATACACACACACATACTCCTGCTATCACAATTTGTTAGGAATTATATTTATATATATATATATATATATACAAACACATACATCTCCAAGAGTTTAGACTATGAATGTTAATATCTTAGATTTCTAAATGTCTGGTTTGTGTTTTGGTTAGCTATTGTTAATTGATTTTCTAACAGCTTCGGTTCCTGGGTATTGTCTCTTCGTTTGTTTTTGTCTTCAGGTGAGACAATGACAATCCAGTACTCATTGTTTTAAATAGAAATTTGGCTATCCTAGTCAACAAAGGTGTTTGCCTTCTTCATAGAATTTCAAAGCTTAGTGTAAATAAGGCCATTGTATTTTAGTCTCTGGGAGTTTTAATTTATGTGTGACTGATCTTTATGCTATTTAGAAGAAAAAGCAGACAGTGTGGGATTTATACAATATATATATTAGATTTATGATATGTCTTTGTGGCTTTTCCATGAGAGTACAAATTCCACTGTAATTACTCATACCACGCTCTAATGCGTAGGACCGAGGGAGCGACCATACGCAATTTGCGAATATGTGCACGCACAGCCGAACACGCACGCACACGGAGGCCACCTATGTGGTGTTTGTATGTAATGTGTGTTTTGTAATATTTTCTGACTTCGACAGTCCACTCTTTGGCAGTCATCAATAACTGCCACTAACTAATCAATAAACAGGAAAAAAAATATTACTTATACAATATATACAAAAGCTTGGATGATCGGGGAAGAGTTGTAGGTTGGAAATGTATGACCTAGTGGGATAGTAAAAAGCATGTATGTATGAATCCATGTCTGAGGGGCATGTATCATCGTGTCGTATATGTTCTAGATAAGCTTTGAGGTATTGCGAAGTATACATTAAATCCTTCTTATCCCGTATTAAGGGTCTGTAAGTGGGCCGACAAACACTACCGAGCTCTTTTCGGCTTCTTGTTCCAACAAATGGGGTGCACATTTAGTTGATGATACATGGAGGGGGAACATATGTGAGTGCTAGTATGTGTGGATATCACCTGTCGACTATGTGTGTCATTAACTGAAGTTTGTAGAGATGAAAATAAGACACATATCTAAAATACATTCACATAAACATTTACATAAACATTCTTGGGTAGGGCTGATGTCTTTTTCCGGATGGGTGTATCTGGGCAGAGGGGGAGACAAAAGAAAAACGGGTGAAAGAAACAGGCCATGGAATTCATTTGCAATCCTTATCATAACACCGTCTCTATGGATGGGTCGTAAATTAAATCTGCTGCTATAACAATGCCCTCGCTCCTTAGACTCATCAAATTTGTGCCGTGCTTGCGCCGCGTCAGAATTCGAACACACCTAAATATCAAGCCAATAATTATGACGACTCCCAGGATACAAAGGAGAAACTTCCCTACACTCATAATAACATTTTGAGCCCACTCTCCTAATCTTAAGAACCACTTTCGTGGGTTCAACCATGAGACCCAGCCGGTCAGCTCATTACCCACAGCCGTCAGGGTAAGGTTGTGTCTCCTCCGGAACTCCCACTTCAACTGCAAGATATCGTCCATCTTTTGATCGATAATCTCCGTGGGGTCGTCTGTGCTGTTCGTGATATATGTACAGCACTTCACACCATATTGAGTTGCCAGAGTAACACAGTACCCACCCGTCACGGCTGTGATATAATTTAGGACCATCCTGTGCTGAATCAGTTCCTTCTTGTAAGCTTGTAACTCCCTTCCCGTATACCTGAAGGTGTTGTCATACATCTCAGTGATATTATCTATCAAGTTCGCTAGCGCATGGATATACCTAGAATTTATAATTCCTCTGGCAGTACGGGTGATGTCTAATGCGAGAAGGAATTGAATCCCGGTGGATTCGTGGATCAAATCAGAGGCTGCGTGCTCTGTCCTATCTATAAGGTGTCTCTTGACAATGTGTTCATAGTGAGTATGAGTATAAGGAGCCTGAGCACTGCGGTGAACATCTTTCATCTTATCATGGGTTATGGTCATGACTTCTGGCAGTACTCTTCCAATATAACACAATCCCTCTGAGCTCGGGGCAAGCCACTTGTACGCCTTCCTCCCACATATGAAATAGGCATCATCGGGGAGAACATAGGGGACAGAATATGACATTACCATATTACATACTTTCCAAGTGAAAAACCCAATCCCTAGTTCTCCCATCTGCTCAGTACAAGTATCGGGCTGGATGATATGCGCACAGTACCCTGGTGATACTTCTCCAACCCACATGGTCTTGATTCCTCAAGTATACCTATACCGAAAATACCTTCCACTGTTGGCTATTTGGCGTACAAGTTCAGAGTCTATGGGTATCCTATCAGCTCTGTGCGAAAAGGCCATTGTCTGGTTATTCCACGTCACTTCCCAATTTCCCGGTTTTCGGTAATTGGAAATATTGAAACATAATAAGGATCTATCTACATAATACTGGTGGAGCTTCAAACTAGGGGGCCTAGAAATATTGAATTTCTTGTCCACCGGTCTCCCACCCCGTAATTCGAGCACCTCATCTATTGCTAAAGGGTACGGTACTAATCCTGACTTGCTCTGACCTTGAGGTACTTGTGAGCACACCCAGCATTCTGTCTGGTTTAAGACCTTACCCACTAGTGAGTGGTAATCACTCAATGGATGACGGTCCATGTTGATATTAAGGCTGGACTGACATCTCTGGATGCACCCATCCTCGACTATGTTCTCACAATTCCTACAAATGCAATTTTCCTCAGCCAATAACCCTTCACAGTGCCTCCGAGCTCCCTGACTACCAGATCGCTTTCTGATACTCGCCTTTGCTCGAGTGATGTGTTGCTCTTGAGATTTTACAAATCCATCCTCGCCATCAGAACCCATTCCAGATACTTTCTCGACCTCTCTGGGACCCTCACCAAAACAGACTGTCCTGGTCAACAACAGGATTAACAGGAAAACCCGGAACGCAGTCTCTTGGGGTAAGTCCATCTTGTTAAGGGAAGAGAAGGGAAACAAGAAGGGGGAGAAAGAGAAGGAGGGTAGTGGGGGATGGAGAAACATAAAAAAACTGTTGCGACAACCGCCTCTGGTCTTGTTGTTCTCCGCGCTCAGGTGCCGTCTCAACAGTCCTGCCTCTCAGCTTTCCCGGAACAGACACTCCAGTGATACGATGTTCTCTACACTCTGCTCTTTGTCACGAGTTCTCTCCGGGTCAGCGACCTTTCTGTAGGGAACATAAATCTTGCATTTCAATGTGTTTAACTGTTGTGTATTATCAGTTGTGTGAAGTAAACCATCTGTGGAAAGTGAAAAGAGAGGGGAAATAATAAAAAGAAAATGTGTCAGATTTGCGTTCACCATCAGGCTGTCGCACCATCATTTATATCGGTATCTATGCACAGTCTCCCTTCACCAGTATTCCCATTCTCCACCCTTTGTGCATGACCAGGCACACTGATACTGGTGTCCCTATGCTGGTGAGATATACTGGGTTTGGGCAGAACTCTGAAAAGACCGAATACGCATGTGACGTTTGAACTGTAACCCTGTCGGTGAACGTAAGAGATGAAGAGGAAACTTTGAAGACAAATCACAGAGTTTATTAACAGATAAGTTTGTAGAGGCAAAGAAGATTTTACAAAGTTTGACATCTGGATTGGGCACTGCGGGGAATGATTCCCTAATCGGTCTGTTCCCCTAAAAAAAATTCTATGTGTGTTATATCTCTACTGGGACTATCCCAGCCATCAATCCAGTGTGTTGTCCATTCTAAGTTCATAGGGAACCCAGTGTCTTTGAGATAATTTCCTCTACTTGTGATGGAGATGCATCTAGAGCAGTGAAATGCAACAGTAGTCTTCGTGGGTATCTAACATATTTTGTACTTCCTGGGTGGGAGCACTCTATATGTATACCATCTCTAACAAAACTCCTGTTAAGTTACTTAGAGGTCACTTCTGCTAGAGAGAGAAGCAGAAGTTTAAAGGCCTCCTCCTAACCCCAGCAAGTTCTGTCAAAAGGGTAAAGTTGCATTTATTCTGTTCTTCCCAGTAACCGAATGTGTGTTCTCTATATGGCTCGTGATTCCTTACTATATGTCCCTTAATCCCGTCTATGTGTTTAATAACGTGGCTTGTTTTCTCTGTCTAGGGGTCTATATTGGCTATGTGTTCTACTATACCTACAATCTCTGGCAAAATGCCCTTCCTTCCTACAAGTGTAGCATATCCTAGGTCCTTTCTTACTATCCGTGTTTTGGGGTTTAGGTTGATGAGACTTTGGTGTAAGGGCCTGTATACTTTCAATCCTCAGCATCTCCTCTTGTTGTTTTCTACACCTAACAATATTCTGGTGATGTTTAATTGCGCACTCTCTAAGACGAGCTACTGTGACCCCTTTCCAATTAGGCAGAGATGTTTGTACCCTGTCCCTTACTGTCTTATTGAGTCCGTCCATTAGCACAGAGACAGCCACTTCCCTATAATTCGCATTGTTCCCTGTATCTGATACCCCCATGTATCTATCCATTATTTGCAGGGCCCGATGGAAATATTCAGATGTCATTTCATTTTCCCTCTGTTTTTCTTCTCCACTCAATGGGGAAACACAACTCTAGTTGCCTATTAATTAGTTCTATATTTTCCTGGTTGTTTCTGTCAGTCATAAGACTATCCGACTCTAATCTACAATCAGTGATAAATTTTTGGGTGTCAATATTAGGGGGTAGGCACGCTTTCAAAAATATCCGCCAATGTTTGTTTGTCGGTTCATACGCATTACCCAGATCTCTGAAAAATTTCTGACATCTGGCTAAATGCTTACGAGGGTCGGGGAATTCTGAAATGATTGATCGCAGCTCATCTCTGGGCCACGGGCAATACATTGCATTATTCCTGGAGAGGATTATTCCCTGACTATCGGTTCCCCCATTGGGAGTTACTATTTCCAAGACAGGGTTTAATCCTACCGTTCCGTTCCTAATCTGTTTACTGTGAGGTGTTATTGTCTCTGTGCAATGAACTGTCTCACACTTACCGGTAGCTGTGACCTCACCAGTTCTTTCATTGGGGAATACTGTTACTTCTCTACCTGGTTGGACAGGCCCCACCTGAGTTTCCTGCAGCGAGGTGACTGCTTGGAGGAGAGCTGCGATTTGGCTGGATATATTTGTTTTTAAAAAAAATATAGATTCAATATATATATTACAAAGTACAGTATACCTATAGTTACAACTCATACAGTAAGCAGTTAAAACATACAGTTACATACAGTTACAGGCCAGCGATACAATTACCATTCCCTCCAATGCATCTTATGTCTCTCTCTCTCTCTCTGTAAATAAATACAGGAACTGATCTGCCAGCAAGTCCATCATCCTCTTGTGACCTATAACCTTGAAAAGACTTCAAAACAGGATACATCTTGCAAAAATTAGGGTTAATACATTGTTTTTGCATACTACTATCATTTACGGATATACCATTGACTGTAGCCATCTCTTCCCCTTCGACCTGTGTCGACAATGGTGTGTTTGTGTTCCCATTCCCGCTAGGTTTTGAACCTGTTTTGCAAATTTGTTCTCTTTGCATATCCCCCTCCTGTTGCCACAAATTTAAACAATCTGTATGTTTAATCCTTCGTTTCTTGGATTTTATCAGACAAATCCTTAACCTTAAGTTCTGTAATACCTCTGGTTCAAAGCTGCCCACTCTAGGGAATGGTACCCTATCATTGTTAGTCATGCATACCCACTCATTGCATAAAACTTCTGTGTGTGAACCATATTGTTCACACATGATAAACCTTGCTGAGCCTTTTGGCCACGATTCTGCCTGAACCCTGTCTAAACGTCTCTTACTTGAGCAACTGGCTCCCATATTTGTGGGTCTCTTCTAATACCTTTAAAAAATTCCCACAAACACCAAAATACTCAATATAAGTAGATGGTGGAAGTATACCTGAGCGCCTTCCACTCGCTCGCGCCCACGCTGGCCAATACAACGATACACTGTTGATAGCGGATCGCAATGTACCCAACTTAGGGCTCCTATCAGACCTTACACCGTAATTTCTTTCGGTGGAAGTTCTGTTTGGAGTATTTTCCTGAGAGAGGCAGTGAAAATTTCCTTTTCGGTATCTTTCAACTGGAATTGTTTGTAGGATGAAAAACAGAGAAATTAGATAACTATCCTTCACCCTTTCCAGTGAAGCCCACCAGGGAGATTTCCCGAAGTTATCAAAGAAAAAACCCTTTGTCTATACAATCACGTCTGCGTATGCTCTTCCACAGCAAATGTGACACAATAATATCACGTTGCGCTATGCAGAACAAACGGACATGTGATGCAATAGCACAGCCTATAGATACTAGTTATCTATATGCCCTACGATTGTTGTAGACCACCTAGAGTTGTATGGGATACCACTCAGTCCACCAAGACCATCTAGTCCACTTTTTTTAATAATGCAGGGTTGCGAACCCTACGCCACCGGGTCTCTACTAACCCAGTTTGTACACCTAGACCACCTAGCAGTCCACCTAGTTCTTGGGTTCAGTATCCACTCACTCCTGCACTCGCTCACTCAGATACACTTTATTTTTTTCTGTACAGAAAATTATCATTCAGACAAGCAGCTTTACTCCCAGAGGCAATACAGTAAATAAGGGTTTTATACTAAACTTTGGAAGCTGGGCAATCTTGTGTTATTGTAGCGTGGCTACTATCCCACCTTTAAACTATACGAACTATCGTGTGGTTTTATTATGCGCACACAATGCTACGCAAGCTTGCGTAATTACGCAACCGTGCGTACCTTTATGCCACGTGTGCGGCCTTGCGCTACGTGCACGTTTTTTGTACGCTGTCCTCCTGTTCCGTACCACGTGTACCAATGTGTGGATGCAATAAAACAACTCACACAATTTCTATAAATGTGAGCAATGTTAACTATAATCGCTCACTTAACACGCCGCACAGTTTCTTTTCTGTATAAACCTTTGTAACTAGGCCAGACTGCGTTTGTGTTTTACACTTACTTCCTTAATATTTATATTATGAATCTAGTAATCTGAGTGTTATGGCAACAATGTGGGAGAGTATGCACAGGGTATGGGTGTACGCTTTTGTTGTGTACGCATTTGGCGCCAAAAATAAATTCACAGATTTTAAATAGCTTTTTTCCTGCTTACCTTACGAGTTCTTACCAGCATCCCTACAAACCATACAGAGCAGACACCATCTAATCAGCAATTAAGTAGGGTTTTCAGTGTATCCACCGACCAAGAAAAGGATACATAGGATCCCCGTCCACCCTTCTGCTGATAGATTATGTCTGCTTGTGACCTGTTAAGCAGTAAAAATGTGGAAAATCGGACTATGCCCCCAATTGATAATGCTGATTATCTTTACAGGAATAAAAGCTATACCTTAAACACACCGTAAATACACTTTAAACCTTTAGCCGCTGCAGCCGCTATACTTAACTCACACTCTACGCACCTTTTACGCTATTAGCGTACAGAGTCCCGTACAGTGTATGGACTTTGCGTACACACGCCGCGCTGATGGTACAAAGTACTCACAGCGCGTACACACCCAGAGATACACTTTAAACCTTCTACAGCAATGCAATGCAATAATAATAATACTCTTCAAACCTTAGCAGGGCAATGAGCACACGACACCAATTGTGATTTTACCGCTGGGTTCCGACACCACAGTGGATTATTTCTGAAAGGGGGTTTACAATACAAATTATACACTACAATACAAGACAATATATAACAGAATAATGGCTACAGTAAATGTACATGCGTGATTGGAATCGCTTGCGCTACCCGGTCCGGTCCTCGGTCATCACGGGTGATGACCTTCAGAGTCTGTGATAGTGACCTGGCCTGCAGCTGGCTCTTTATACAGTAGATCAAAACATAATACAATAGACACTGTGTGCTCTTCCATTGGTTCGGGGGTGAGACATATCCTGTGCACCGGGGACCATTGGTCAGCTCAAGAAGTGGGCGATGGCTAGGACTTGAGATGTGGTTTCTGTTGTTTGCATCTGAGTTCCCGCCCCATGACCAGTTAAACCCATCACATTAATCATACATAAATCTGGTATTATTAATAACTTAATGTGGTAATATATAATAATGTTCTTATTCCCACCAGATTAATGTTTACGTGACTCTGAACAATATGATCCCACACATGATATGATTATCTATTTCAATCCTCAAGATATACATATATCCACATATATCCATATACTTATATATATATATATATATATATATATACATATATATACACACACATACTCCTGCTATCACAATTTGTGAGGAATTATATATATACATATATACACAAACACATACATCTCCAAGAGTTTAGACTATGAATGTTAATATCTTAGATTTCTAAATGTCTGGTTTGTGTTTTGGTTAGCTATTGCTAATTGATTTTCTAACAGCTTCGGTTCCTGGGTATTGTCTCTTCATTTGTTTTTGTCTTCAGGTGAGACAATGACAATCCAGTACTCATTGTTTTAAATAGAAACTCGGCTATCATAGTAAACAAAGGTGTTTGCCTTCTTCATAGAATTTCAAAGCTTAGTGTAAATAAGGCCATTGTATTTTAGTCTCTGGGAGTTTTAATTTATGTGTGACTGATCTTCATGCTATTTAGAAGAAAAAGCAGACAGTGTGGGATTTATACAATATATATATTAGATTTATGATATGTCTTTGTGGCTTTTCCATGAGAGTACAAATTCCACTGTAATTACTCATACCACGCTCTAATGCGCAGGGCCGCGGGAGCGACCATACGCAATTTGCGAATATGTGCACGCACAGCCGAACACGCACGCACACGGAGGCCACCTATGTGGTGTTTGTATGTAATGTGTGTTTTGTAATATTTTCTGACTTCGACACCACTTTAAGGTAAGGACTGAAAGGAATACTGCCTTGTCATTTTATACTTATTTTATTATTAATGACTATATCAGTATTTTTTTTTCCAGAAAATCCTCCATCTTTATATAGTGACTATTATTATTATTATTATTATTATTAATAATAAATTAAAATCCCTCTCAGACATACTGTATGACCTGGTAATTTGTCAGGTCTTGCAAGCAGGTAAATTCCCGTGTCTCAGTGCCATGACCCTGATCGGGAGGAGGGTTGCGGACCCGAGACTTAGTCCCTAGTTGTTTCCTTTTACAATTGCAGAAATCCCAGGTTCATGTGCAAAAACACCCTGGATATAGATGCATGTGTAAATGAGGTATACCATTATTGTTTTATGTACTTACATAGCACCAGCATAATGTACTTATTTATAGGTAAATCCCATAAATGTTCATTTAGATTAGGGTAATATTTATTTTTTGTATCTGCACAAAATATGCAAGGTACTTATTACAGTTATTTTGTTATCAACTTATGTTTAAATGATCCTATAGAATAAAAGGCTATTGTTGCTCCCCACCTCTATGGGGGGATTCAAGTGTTGTGTGCGCCGGAGGCCACTAGATTGCGCCCGTTGAAACAATTCAAGTGTTTCTTTGTTCTTGCGTGCTCTGCCGCCGGTGCTGACATTACCGTTATGATGTTCCGTCAGTTTGATGGGCAGGTAACTAGTATGACTCTATTTAGATTTTGGCAGTCTATTGGGTCCACAGGAGACAAACCTCACCCTATTGCACAATACAGAGTTTTGTTATCTAAAAATATGAAATCATTTGGCTGTGTATTAAATTTTCTAAATGTCACCAGTAATCGCTTGGTGCTGCTGAGAAAAGATCAATATTTAACAGCTTGTGACCCAGTGCGCCTACATAATATTTTGGTGTATCTGGTGCAGAATGGTCAGTGACATCGGGAGCTGAGAAGTGAGCCAGCTTTCCCAGCTCCTAGTTCTTTCCGTCTCTGGGAATCCTACAGATGGTGGGAACTGCGGTGAATATTAAACTGTGACTCCTTGATGTGCCTTCCTATCTAGAAGACGTTATTAAGTATTTTCTCTGGCTAATGATTGTACAATGGCCCTCATTCCGAGTTGTTCGCTCGGTATTTTTCATCGCATCGCAATGAAAATCCGCTTAGTACGCATGCGCAATGTTCGCACTGCGACTGCGCCAAGTAACTTTGCTATGTAGAAAGTATTTTTACTCACGGCTTTTTCATCGCTCCGGCGAACGTAATGTGATTGACAGGAAATGGGTGTTACTGGGCGGAAACACGGCGTTTTATGGGCGTGTGGCTGAAAACGCTACCGTTTCCGGAAAAAACGCAGGAGTGGCTGGAGAAACGGTGGGAGTGCCTGGGCGAACGCTGGGTGTGTTTGTGACGTCAACCAGGAACGACAAGCACTGAACTGATCGCACAGGCAGAGTAAGTCTGGAGCTACTCTGAAACTGCTAAGTAGTTAGTAATCGCAATATTGCGAATACATCGGTCGCAATTTTAAGAAGCTAAGATTCACTCCCAGTAGGCGGCGGCTTAGCGTGTGTAACTCTGCTAAATTCGCCTTGCGACCGATCAACTCGGAATGAGGGCCAATATTTAGTCTGACATGTCCATTATTTGCTAAATCGCTGTAAATCATTTAGCAAAACAGATTGCGCTGTCCCTTTGTTTTAGACGTGCTGTAAGTAAACGCTGTTGGTCAAGTGCTTTTATATAGATTACTGTGCAAAAGTTTTAGGCAGGTGTGGAAAAAATGCTTCAAAGTAGGAATGCTTTCAAAAATAGAAGTGGGTCATTTCATGTCAGTTACTGAGGGTCAATTTACCTGGCAGAAGGCATATTCGGTGCCCGGGCACCGTATACAATACCCCGCCAGTATAAATATTTCAAATTTGAGCGGGTCTACAGCGCGCCGGGAAGGGACGGGGCTTAGCCGCACAGCTCACCAGCGCCATTTTCTCTCTCCACAGCCGCTGCAGAGACGCTGGCCCGGACCTCCAAGCTCCTTCCAAGTAACAAGGGAGCAAAACGGGGGGGCACATGCAATTTGGTGCTTTTTGTTGTTATATGGCAGCGCTAACCGCATATATTATTGCTTTGTAGTATATGGGCGCTGGGGTGTGAGCTGGCATACTCCCTCTGTGTTTCTCTCTGCAGGCTTCCCTGTGGGTCTGTCCCCTTGTTTTGGCCGGTGTGAGTGTGGGTGTGTCGGTACTACGTGTCGACATGTCTGAGGCTGAGGTTTCCTCCCCAGAGGAAGTTACTGGGGTCGCAGAAAAGGATTTGGGAATGACTCTGTCGGCACAGCCGACTGCTGATTGGGTGAATATGTTGAGTACACTGAATGCAAATGTGGCTTTATTGTCTAAGAGGCTGGATAAATCTGATTCTCAGACACAAACATGGAGGAAATCCATGGAGGACGCTTTGTCTCAGGTACAGACCCCCTCAGGGTCACAGAAACGTTAATTTACCCAGATGGTAGATAGAGATACCGACACGGACTCTGATTCCGATGTAGAGTTCAATGAGGCTACTTTGCACCCAAGGGTAATTAGGAGTATTCAGTACATGATTGTGGCTATTAAAGATGTTTTACATATCTCTGGGGAACCTGCTGTTCCAGACACAAGGGTTTGCTTATTTAAAGGGAAAAAGCCTGAGGTGAAGTTTCCCCCCTCTCATGAAATGAACGCTCTTTGTGAAAAGGCTTGGGAGTCGCCGGACAAGAGGTGGCAGATTCCCAAGAGAATTTTTATGGCATACCCTTTCCCCTCTGATGACAGGGAGAAATGGGAGTCGTCTCCCAATGTCGACATGGCTCTATCCCGATTGTCCAAGAAGGTGGCGTTTCCGTCCCCTGACACGGCTGCTCTCAAGGATCCGGCAGATCGCAAGCTGGAGACGACATTGAAGGCCATTTTCGTTAATACTGGTGCATTGCTCAGACCTGCTGTGGCGTCGGTATGGGTGAGTAGTGCTATTGCTAAGTGGGCTGATAATTTGGCTTCTGATATGGATACCCTTCATAAGGATAACATTCTTTTGACTCTTGGTTATATCAAGGATGCTGCAGATTACCTAAAGGATGCGGCGAGGGATGTTGGCCTCTTGGGATCGAGAGCCAATGCCATGGCGGTCTCGGCCAGGAGGGCGCTGTGGACTCATTAATGGAATGCTGATGCCGACTCCAAGAAAAATATGGAAGCTCTCCCCTTTAAAGGTAGCGTCCTGTTTGGTGACGGCCTTGCTGACCTTGTGTCTACTGCTACTGCGGGTAAGTCATCTTTTCTTCCTTATGTTCCCACACAACAGAAAAAGGTGCCCAATCAGCAGATGCAGTCCTTTCGGCCTAATAAATACAAAAAAGGAAGGGGTTCGTCCTTCCTCGCTTCAAAAGGTAGAGGAAGGGGAAAAAGGTCGCCTGCAGTGTTAGGCGCCCAGGACCAAAGGTCTTCCCCCGCCTCTACCAAGTCCACCGCATGACGCTGGGGCTCCCCTGCGGGAGTCCGTGCCGGTGGGGGCCGTCTCCAATTCTTCAGTCAGGTCTGGTTTCAATCGGCCCTGGATCCTTGGGTTTTAGACATAGTGTCCCAAGGGTACAAACTGGAGTTTCAGGAGATGCCCCCCCGCCGCTTTTTCGAGTCGGCCCTTCCAGTTTCTCTTCCAGACCGATTCTGAACCTAAAATCCCTCAATCCATACTTGAAAACTTTCAAGTTCAAGATGGAATCTCTTCAAGCTGTGATCTCCAGCTTAGAAGGGGGGGATTTTATGGCGTCAGTCGACATAAAGGATGCCTACTTACACGTCCCGATATATCCTCCTCATCAGGCCTTCCTGAGATTTGCGGTACAGGATTGTCATTACCAATTTCAGACGTTGCCGTTTGGGCTTTCCACTGCCCCGAGGGTTTTCACCAAGGTTATGGCGAAAATGATGGTACTCCTTCGCAAGCAAGGGGTCACAATTATCCCGCACTTGGACGATCTCCTGATAAAGGCGAGATCAAGAGAACAGTTGCTAAGAAATGTGGAACTCTCCCTGTCGGTTCTGCAACATCACGGTTGGATTCTAAATTTGCCAAAGTCTCAGTTGATCCCGACGAATCGGCTGCCCTTCCTGGGCATGATCCTAGAGACGGAGCTACAGAGAGTGTTTGTTTTTTCTGGAGGACAAAGCTCTGGAAATACAGACCATGGTCAAGGAGCTTCTAAGACCGGCAAGAGTGTCGATTCATCAATGCACTCGAGTGCTAGGGAAGATGGTTGCGGCTTACGAAGCCATTCCGTTTGGCAGGTTTCATGCTCGGGTGTTTCATTGTGATTTGCTGAACAAATGGTCCAGGTCTCACCTGCACATGCACCGGAAAATAAGTCTATCTTCCAGGGCCAGGATTTCTCTCCTGTGGTGGCTGCAAGGCTCTCACCTTCTAGAGGGGCGCCGATTCGGAATCCAGGACTGGGTCCTGCTGACCACAGATGCAAGTCTCTGAGGCTGGGGCGCAGTCACGCAAGGAAGAAGTTTCCAGGGAAAATGGTCAAGCCAGGAATCTTGTCTCCACATAAATGTTCTCGAGTTAAGAGCCATTTACAACAGCCTTCTGCAAGCGAAGTACCTTCTTCAGGGTTTCCCTGTCCTGATCCAGTCAGACAACATAACAGCGGTGGCGTAAGTAAACCGTCAAGGCAGAACAAGGAGCAGGGCGGCAATGGCGGAAGCCACGAGAATTCTCCGCTGGGCGGAACAGCACGTGAGCGCTCTGTCAGCAGTCTTCCTCCCGGGCATGGACAACTGGGAAGCAAACTTCCTCAGCAGACACGATCTCCATCCAGGAGAGTGGGCTCTTCTTCAAGCGGTATTTGCAGAAGTGACAAGGTGTTGGGGAATTCCTCAGATAGACATGATGGCGTCTCGCCTCAACAAGAAGCTTCCGAAGTGTTGTTCAAGGTCGAGGGACCCCCAAGCCTGTGCGGTGGACGTCCTGGTAACTCCGTGGGTGTTTCAGTCGGTGTATGTATTCCCTCCGCTTCCTCTCATTCCAAAGGTGTTGAGGATCATAAGACGAACAGGGGTTCAGGCTATACTCGTCGCTCCAGATTGGCCACGGAGGGCCTGGTTTCCGGATCTTCAGGAATTACTAGTGGAAGATCCCTGGCCGCTTCCTCTAAGAGAGGACATGTTACTGCAGGGGCCCTGCGTGTTCCTGGACTTACCGCGGCTGCGTTTGACGGCGTGGAAGTTGAACACCAGATCCTAGCCCGGAAGGGTATTCCCGGGGAGGTCATCCCCACTCTCATTAAGGCTAGGAAGGAGGTCACGGCAAAACATTATCACCGTATTTGGAGAAGGTATGTGTCGTGTTGTGAAACCAAAGCAGCTCCTGCGGAGGAGTTTCACTTTGGTCGTTTCCTCCATTTTTTGCAGGCAGGCGTGGATGCATGCCTGAAATTGGGTTCTATCAAAGTGCAGATTTCGGCTTTATCTATTTTCCTTCAAAAAGAATTAGCCGTCCTTCCTGAGGTTCAGACTTTCGTGAAGGGAGTGCTGCATATCCATCCTCCATTTGTGCCACCCGTGGCACCGTGGGATCTTGAAGTGGTGTTGCAGTTTCTTATGTCTCACTGGTTTGAACCTTTGCGTAAGGTTGAGTTAAAGTTTCTCACTTGGAAAGTGGTCATGCTTTTGGCTTTGGCGTCTGCCAGACGAGTGTCCGAATTGGCGGCTTTGTCTCACAAGAGCCCATATTTGATTTTTCATGTGGATAGAGCGGAATTGAGGACTCGTCAACAATTTCTGCCGAAGGTGGTTTCTTCGTTTCACATAAATCAACCTATTGTGGTACCTGTGGCTACGGATGCTGTGGCAGTCCCAAAATCTCTTGATGTTTAAGAGCTTTGAAAATTTATGTCGCCAGAACGGATCTTACTAGAAAAACAGAGGCTCTGTTTGTCCTGTATGCTTCCAACAAGATTGGAAATCCTGCTTCTAAGCAGACTATTGCACGCTGGATTTGTAATACGATTCAGCACGCTCATTCTTCGGCTGGGCTACCGTTGCCAAAGTCAATAAAGGCCCATTCTACCAGGAAGGTGGGCTCATCTTGGGCGGCTGCCCGAGTGGTCTCGGCACTTCAACTTTGCCGAGCAGCTACATGGTCGGGTTCAAACGCTTTTGCTAAGTTCTACAAGTTTGATACCCTGGCTGATGAGGACCTTATGTTTGCTCAATCGGTGCTGCAGAGTCGTTCGCACTCTCCCGCCCGGTCTGAAGCTTCGGTATAGACCCCATTGTCCTTTTGGAGTCCCCAGCATCCTTTAGGACGTAAGAGAAAATAGGATTTTAATACCTGCCGGTAAATCCTTTTCTCCTAGTCCGTAGAGGATGCTGGGCGCCCATCCCAGTGCGGACTGTTCCTTGCAGTTGTATTGATACTGGTTATTTTCGGTTACACGAGGTTTGTCTATCAGTTGTATTCAGCTTGTTGCTGTTGTTAGTTCATACTGTTATCTGGTTTCCTGCTACTCCAGTTGTACGGTATGTTTGTGGTGTGGGCTGGTATGTTTCTCGCCCTTAGTTTAACAAAAATCCTTTCCTCGAAATGTCCGTCTCTCCTGGGCACAGTTCCTATAACTGAGGTCTGGGGGGGGGCATAGAGGGAGGAGCCAGTTCACACCCAGTCAAAGTCTTTTTAGTGTGCCCATGTCTCCTGCGGATCCCGTCTATACCCCATGGTCCTTTTGGAGTCCCCAGCATCCTCTATGGACTAGGAGAAAAGGATTTACCGGTAGGTATTAAAATCCTATTTTCCTTTCATGAAGTGTACCAGCACATCTTGTTCCTCCTCATTACATTGAATAATATACCCAATGTGCCAGATGTTATTGTACCCTGCTGCTATGTATGTTCCAGGTTGCAGATCACTTTTGTCTACATTTTCTTTGACTGTGGTTATAGATACACTAAAGAAGTTATGCAATTAGCCATGGTAAATTAACGCAGCTTATCAGGGATTTTGTTTCATCTGCCTCAGGCAGGCGAAACCAAATCCACGGAAACTGGGCTGTTTCTACCAAAAACACACAAGTTTCACTGAACCTGTGTATTTTTGGGAGATAATGCATTTTTTTACAGGCGACCAAATTGGATAGCCTGTAATAAAAAATATGGGTGAAACATAGGGAAAAATCACCTAATGTATTTTCACCTGTAATCGGATACCCCCCAAAACTGTGGTTCCTGCTGTCTTTATGTCGTCTGATGACAATCGGAATATGTGTAGTTCATCATAACTAATAGGCCGAAATTGGTGATGAGCAAGTGTTCCTACCACAGTCTTTGCTGTTTCCAGACGGTTATGCAGCTTGGTTTTGCAGTCTTGTATTTCATTTTGTGACACGTAGAAAAACTTTGCCACGTACAGTATCTTTTCAGCCCAGCTATACAGGTCCAGAGGTGTCCAGATGTGATGAGTTTCCACTGCTTGCAGACTGGTCTGGGTGGCTAGACGTTTACTGGCACCATCACTAAATAGTGAACATACTCCAACTTTAGTAATAGTTCCGCTAAGTGTTTCATAAGTACTGTAATGAAGGCATGCACAGTTATGTCTACATGGTCACGTGTATCACTAATAACACACAGACTCACACAGTTTAAAGTGTCACACAGTCATCTTGCCTAAAAAACAGATGTAGCCACGCTAATCGTTGCCTCACGGCAAGTGTGCCCACAAATGCACGCGTATGCATGCCGATGGAAGCCTATGGAACGAATGCCGGCTGTGATCAGTTGCAGCACAGTGCATTCGCACTATGGGGGTCATTCCGAGTTGATCGCTCGCTGACGATTTTCGCAGCGCAGCGATCAGTTAAAATGGCAAAACTGCGCATGCGTATGCACCGTAATGCGCACGCACGCCGTACGGGTACAAACAGCATCGTTGCTGTGCACTGCTTCTAGCAAAGAACCCATTCGCACAACCGATCGCAAGGAGATTGACAGGAAGAGGGCGTTTATGGGTGTCAATTGACCGTTTTCTGTGAGTGGTAGGGAAAACGCAGGCGTGTCCAGGCGTTTGCAGGGCAGGTGTCTGACGTCAATTACGGGACCTCTGTCGCTAGGATCATTGCACAGAATAAGTAACTACAGGGCTGGTCTTGTTTTGCACAAAATGTTTTTGTACCACTCGGCTGCACATGCGATCGTACACTTGCAAAGCGAAAATACACTCCCCGTGGGCGGCGACTATGCGTTTGCACGGCTGCAAAAAGTAGCTAGCGAGCGATCAGCTCGGAATGAGGGCTTATGGGCCTAATTCAGAGTTGATCGCAGCACCAAATATGTTAGCAATTGGGCAAAACCATGTGCACTGCAGGGGAGGGGCAGATATAACATGTGCAGAGAGAGTTAGATTTGGGTGGGGTGTGTTCAAACTGAAGGCTAATTTGCAGTGTAAAAATAAAGCAGCCAGTATTTACCCTGCACAGAAACAAAATAACCCACCCGAATCTAACTCTCTCTGCACATGTTATATCTGCCCCCCCCCCCTGCAGTGCACATGGTTTTGCCCAACTGCTAGCAAATTTGCTGCTGCGATCAACTCTGAATTACCCCCTGTGCCAAGATGCGTTAGCCGTGCGCACGCATAGCAGCATAGATGAGCATGGCTCTATCTGTATACAGCAAATGGGTGAAGTGTTGCTTGTGAAGTGTCCCATTGGAATCCTTGAATTGCATTCTGACACACAAATTAATAAGTTTCTGCAAAATCTAGTAACGCATCTTCAGTTTGTGGTTGAATGGTTTACTTCAACTGGCGTAGGTATTCAGCCTGCAAATTTGCTGTATACAGATGGGCTTTTGCATCATCAACGGCACTACAAATATCTTCACAGCATTGTTTCACAGTGCTAGCAATTGTAACCAATTTACTTTGGTGAGTGTGGACCGACTGCTTATAAACAATTGTGTCCTCATCCATGTCACTATCACGAAAAAGTTTTTCAACCATTTTCTGAAGTGCTTCCTGACCTGGAAATTTATCACACAGATGAAGCATACAAGTTTTTGAGACTGAAGAAAAAAACAAGGATTTCAGTTAGGTCTTTGAAGCCCATCTTTAGTGGTATAACAGCAACCAATAATTTTTGGAGTTTTGGTGAGTTTCGCAAACACACACAGGGGTATATTCAATAAAAGTCGGATCCATTCCGACATGCAGTTGTCTGAATGGTTCCGTCAACCCCTATTCAATGGACGGCCGCTGCTGTCAGCAGCTGCGGATGCGCTGACACCAGCGGCCAGGAGTGCAGATGGCGGCAGGCGTGAGCGAGACGGCGGCGGGGGGTAAGCTGGGCAGCGGGGGGAGCAGAGATCGGCAGCCAGAGCTGGCTGCTGTGGGAAAATGTCTGTGGAGGCACTGCAGGGAAAGTGGTGCCTGCAGGCCGCGGGGGGAGCAGAGATCGGCGGCCGCAGACATGTCCACCCGCAGCCAGCTCCCCCCGCGGCCCGCAACACCGCTTGTCTCCTCGCCTCAATCCGACTTGTTTTCAAGTCGGATTGAGTTTGTCGGAAAGGGGGCCAAAACCTATCGGATTTGGCCCCATTTCCGACAGAAGCACGTGGATCGGCGGCTATTTCGCCGATCCACGTGTTTTCCAACAAGTCGGGAATCAGCCCCTATTGAATAGATCGGAACCCCATCCGACCTATTTCTGTCGGAAGCTGCCGTCTCTCCGACAAGTTAGTTATTGAATACGGGTTCACTACGGGTGGCCGGCGGTCGGGCTCCCGGCGACAAGCATCCCGGCGCCGGGAGCCCGACCGCCGGCTTACCGACAGCTTGGCGAGCGCAAATGAGCCCCTTGCGGGCTCGCTGCGCTCGCCACGCTACGGGCACGGTGGCGCGCTACGCGCGCCACACTATTTTATTCTCCCTCTATGGGGGTCGTGGACCCCCACGAGGGAAAATAAGTGTCGGTAAGCCGGCGGTCGGGCTCCCGGCGCCGGTATACTGAGCGCCGGGAGCCCGACCGCCGGCAAACAGAAGACCACCCATTGAATACAGCCCACAGAATGCAAATCCCTTGCAGCAACTCTAACTAACACACCATGTAGGTCGTAAGGAACAAACATTAGACAATCCATCTTGAATGTCTGGAAAACAGTATTTGAATGCAAGATAAAGCTCTTACTAGGAGTAGCCTTTTCTGTTTGTGAATTCTTTTTCCTCCTGGAACTTTAGTAAAAACAGACTTTCTTTCCAGAGCACATCCGAGAATGTTCATTATCTTCATAAAACTGCTGTACCTGATGTTTTACCTTGATTGTTTTACCATGTATTCTGAGACATTAAATAAGTTAGGGACTCAAGTTACAGTATGTTTAAGTTTTTAAATGTCGTGATTTCTTGTGTTAATTATGTATGCGGTACAACAGTAATTGAACGTCAACTTCATGAGTTTTCTCTTACGTCCTAGGAGATACTGGGAATCCAATTTAGTACCATGGGGTATAGACGGGTCCACTTGGAGCCATGGGCACTATAGAAGTTTGATAACGTGTGCTGGCTCCTCCCTCTATGCCCCTCCTACCAGACTCCATTTAGAAAATGTGCCCGAATGAGCCGGTCACATCTCTGGAAGCTCCTGAAGAGTTTTCTGCATTTATTTTCAAAATTTGTTATTTTCAGGAAGGACTGGATGGCACCAGCCTGCCTGTTTCGTGGGACTTAGTGGGGGGGAACGATCCAACCCCACTAAGGGTTAATGGTCCCGTTACCTGCTGACAGGACACTAGCTCCTGAGGGAACTATTCGCAAGCCCCACCACGGCGAGCATACATTTCGGCAGCACGCCGCCACCCCTATCAGAGCCAGAAGAAAGAAGAGTACTAAGCCGGCGTCCCGGTTAGCGGGTCGCCGGCCATTATGGCAGCATAAGGGTACGGCGACGCATGGCTTCTACATGGGGCGGAATGAATATCCAGGCTTAGTACACTGTATACGTGCTTAAAAGGGGGCTTACTCCATTTTATGCACTCAGACACATAAAGCCAGTATAAAGAAGAGCTGGAAGACCGTGCGCCATTGAAGGGGCGGGGCTTCACTATAAGCGGATCCAGCAGCTCACAGGCGCCATTTTACCCTACTGCAGCTACACAGACGCTGAGTACAGGGACGCGCAACTCCTCAGGAGAGCCTCAGATTACCTCAGCGGTACCAGGATGTCATAGCAGGGAGGAGCTACAGTATATATTAGTGTACTAAATCCCTAATCTAGGTACTTAGTCTGCGACACAGCTAAGCTTGGCTTTAGCGATAAGGGTGCTGTGTGCTGGTTCTATCCTCTCTCTGTGTCTCTCGGGAAGGGCTCTTTGTGGGTTAACTGTGCATTTAACCTTTTCCTGTGTATGTGCTGTCACTGCTGCAGTATGTCAGGCAAAGAGTGTGTTTCATGTAAGGCACAGTGTTCCTCTTCTCCAGCGGGTTCACTAGTGTGTATTCAGTGTAGTATCCCTTCTCAGGCTAGTGGGGCGGAGCCAGCATAGCTGGACTCCATTAGGGGGATGATTTCCATCATCTCTGCTAAATTATCTTGTAATGAGAAAGAGACGCAGCACTTAAGACAGTCTTTGGCTGAGTTTATGCAAAAGGACTCAGTACTCAGACCAGCGTCTCAGTCTTCTACCATTTGTCCGCAAAAACGTACTTTGGCCCATATCCTGCATTCTGACTCTGATAATGAAGGGTCAGAAATGGAGGAAGGTGAGGTGAACATAGAGGTAGGGGAGGGTACTCTGCCGCAGGTTGTAAAGGCTCTCATAGATTGATTGATGAGAGAAGTCCTAAATATCCCTGATAAGGTGACAGAGGAGTTTGAGGAATCTTACTTTAATATAAAGAAAAAATCCTCAACCACTTTTCCCGTATCAAAGGAACTAAATACCCTGTTTGAAGAACCGTGGGTTAAACCAGATAAGAAATTTCAAATTCCTAGAAGGTTATCATCATGTTTTCCTTTTCCTCCTCAGGATAGGAAAAAAATGGGAGAATCCACCGATAGTGGATACATCAGTCTCCAGGCTCTCACATAAAATAGTACTACCTGTTCGTGGTGCAGCCTTCCTAATGGATGCAGCTGATCGTAAGATTGAGACTACACTTAAATCTTTGTATACAGCTGCAGAGGTGGCCCAGAGACCCGCTATGGCATGTGGGTGAATTACTCGAGCCATTTCTAAATGGTCTGGTAATTTAATTGAGGGGTTAGACACCTTACCTCAAGAGGAAATTGTTTTACTCCTGCAACACATACAAGACTCTGCGAACTTTATGATGGAAGCCATTAAAGAGATAGTGTCACGGGGCTTGGATTTTGAATATCCGGAGTTGTGGCTTGGGTTTCGGTGTCGGTAGCTTTCCACAGGATTAACTGGGCTGGCTGGATAAAAGTATTTTTCATAGGACTTCTGAGAGGATTATGCTGGAGCTGAAAACTGAGGATTCAGTCAGTGAAGTGAAGAAGCCTGGAATTCTAGGAACTTGCAGAGAAACTGGAACAGAATGCTGTAGATTCAAGGCTGTGGAGCACAGATTGACACACATACACAGTACTGTGTGAGAGACGTTGCACTGGCGATTTCTTACCCAGAAATCCCCAGATTTATACCTGCAGACTGTTTCCCATTGGTTTTGCAAACCTTGCAGGTGACTGAAGATTAGCTGATATTTCCAAGGCGGCGACGCCCATCCCATACCTCTGCAGCTGGAAGCTGCACAAACGTTTGCTGCTGCCTCTGAGACCTCTCCTCCCAGATATGCCTGCAAGTCGTGCCCCTCGCCAGCAGCCCGCACCCCCACCGGAGGGACCGCACCAGAGCGTCCGGACAGGTAAGTACCGCTGGTCCCGGAACCCGATCCGCCGGACCGTGACAGATAGGTTTGCTTAATGCATGCACTACAGCTATGGCAGTGTCGGCACGCAGGGGATTATGGCTATGCCAGTGGACTGCTGATGCGGTCTCCAGGCCTTATTTGGTGACAAACTCGACAAGTGGATCTCACGAGCTACTGTGGGTAAGTACACTTCTCTACCTTCTGCAGCTCCGCCAGCTTGGAAGGCCTATTCAGTACCCAATTTACAGTCCTTTCGGACTGCCAAGTTTACTGGCAAGGCCAGAGGGTCTTCTACCGCCGCCAGAGGTGCTAGAGGTAAACCACACAAACCAGCGACTGCTGGTTCACAGGAACAGAGCTCAGGCTCTGCTTCCTCAAAACATTCCACATGACGGTGAACCGCAATGCCTGGAAGACAGGCAGGTGGGAGCCCGGCTAAAATTCTTCAGTCACATCTGGACAAGATCTTACCAGGATCCCTGGGTCATAGACCTTATATCCCAGGGCTACAGACTGGAGTTCCAGGATCTTACACCTCACATATTCTTTAGATCAGGCTTACCAGTTTCCCAAGAGGCAAGAATAACCTTACAGGACGCCATTCAAAAACTGTTGCAGACCCAGGTCATTGTTTCAGTTCCACCTCATCTACAACACAAGGGTTACTTTACTATTCCAGCTTGTCTGTAGTACCGAAACCGGATGGTTGGTAAGACCGATTCTGAACCTCAAGTCACTGAACCCATACTTTACCAGTGTTCAAATTCAAGATGAAGTCTTTGAGAGCGGTGATTTCAGGTCTGGAAAAGGGGGAATTCTTAGTTTCTCTGGATATCAATGATGCCTACCTTCACATTCGGATCTGGCCGCCCCATCAGGCTTATCACTACCAGTTACAATTCCTGCCATTTGGTCTCTCCACGGCACCGAGAGTGTTCAGCAAAGTGATGGCAGAGATGATGATACTACTCTGCAAACAATTCCTTGTCTGGACGATCTTCTGATAAAGGCTGCATCCAGGGAGCAGTTGTTGGTGAACATTGGTCTCACAACCAGATTCCTCCTGGATCATGGGTTGATTCTGAACCTACTAAAATCTCACCTAGAACCAATGCAGAAGCTTCATTTCCTGGCAATGATACTGGACACAGAGTCTCAGAAAGTGTTCCTTCCCTTGGAAAGGGCAATGGTAATCCAGTCGATGGTTCGGGCCGTCTTGAAGCCAACCCGAATCTCAGTACATCTATGCATCCACCTTCTGGGGAAAATGGTGGCCTCTTACGAAGCAATTCAGTACGGGAGGTTTCATGCGAGGCCCTTCCAGTTGGATCTGTTGGACAAATGGTCCAGATCGCATCTTCACATGCACCAGAGGATTCGTCTGTCGTCGAAAGCCAGGATCTCCCTCCTGTGGTGGCTACAAACTTCTCACCTAGTGAACGGTCGGAGGTTCTGGATTCAGAATTGGATTCTGCTTACCACAAACGCAAGCCCCAGAGGTTGGGGTAAAGTCACCCAGGGGGTACAATTTCAGGGAAGATAGTTAAGTCAGGAAGTCGTCCTTCCGAAAAAACATCCTGGAGCTCAGGGCTATCTACAGCGCCCTTCTGCAGGCCTCATCTCTTCTTCAGAATCAGGCCATTCAAGTTCAGTTGGACGATGTGACGGCGGAAACGTACATCGACAGGGTGGAATGAAAAGCAGAGCCGCAGTGTCAGAGGTGTCAAGAATTCTCCTCTGGCCGGAAAAACACACCGTGGCGTTGTCAGCGATCTTCATTCCGGGAGTAGACAACTGGGAAGCAGACTTCCTCAGCAGACATGACTGCACCCGGGGAATGGGGCCTCCACCTGGAGGTCTTCCAGTGGCTGTCACGTCGGTGGGGGTATCCACAAATCAACATGATGGCCTCTTGACTCAACAAGAAGCTCAAGCGGTATTGTTCCAGGTCGAGGGACCCACAAGCTGTAGCGGTTGACGCCCTGACAACTCCGCGGGTATACCAGCTGGTGTATTTGTTTCCTCCCATTCCTCTGATCCCAAGAATTCTCAAAAGAATAAAAAGGGAAAGAGTTCAAGCAATTCTCATTGCTCCGGACTGCCCGCGAATAGCCTGGTATGCGGATCTTCTCCAGATACTAATCAAAGATCTTTGAGAGGATCTTCTGCAACGGGGCCAGTTTGTCTATCAAGACTTACCACGGTTACGTTTGACGGCATGGAAGCAGAT
This sequence comes from Pseudophryne corroboree, assembly GCF_028390025.1. Classification (NCBI taxonomy): domain Eukaryota; kingdom Metazoa; phylum Chordata; class Amphibia; order Anura; family Myobatrachidae; genus Pseudophryne; species Pseudophryne corroboree. The sequence continues at coordinate 680,437,209 of NC_086446.1, forward strand.
TCTAGCCAGGAGAGGGATTCCTGACAAAGTCACCCAGACTATGACCTAGGCCAGGAAGGGGGTAATGTCAAAGCATTACCATTGTATCTGGAAAAAATATGTCTCTTGGTGTGAGAGCAGACCTTATTCCATGGTCGAATTTCATCTGGGACCTTTCTTGCTGTTTCTGCAGTTGGGAGTTGACGTGGGCCTACGCCTAGGCTCCATAAAAGTTCAGATTTTGGCCTTGTCTATTTTCTTTCAGAAACAATTGGCTTTTCTCCCTGAGGTCCAGACGTCCTTGAAAGGTGTTCTTCACATCCAACCTCACTTTGTGCCTCCCGCGGCACCTTGGGATCTCAATTTTGGTTCTGACATTCCTCCAGTCTAACTAGTTTGAACCGTTACAGGAGGTAGATCTAAAATATCTTACATGGAAGACCATCACACTATTGGCCTTGGCTTCGGCAAGGCATGTGTCGGAGCTGGGGGCAATGTCTCACAAGAGCCCCTACTTGATTTTCAATGAGGACAGAGCAGAACTCAGGACTCTACAGCAATTCCTTCCTGAGGTGGTGTTGGTGTTTCACATCAACCAATCAATTGAGGTCCCGGTTGTTACTGACACCTCTGCTACTTCAAAGTCCGTGGACGTTGTAAGGGCTTTGAAGGTATATGTAAAGCGAACTGCTCGTCACAGGAAATCGGACTCTCTGTTCGTTCTATATGATGCCAACAAGACTGGATGTGCTGCTTCAAAGCAGTCAATTACTCGCTGAATCAGGCTCACTATCCAGCATGCTTATTCCACGGCAGGTTGCCGAATCCAAAATCTGTACAGGCCCACTCTACTAGGTTGGTGGGTTCCTCTTGGGCGGCTGCCCAGGGGGTCTCTGCATTACAGCTCTGCCGGGCAGCTACTTGGTCGGGTTTGAACACGTTTGCCAAGTTTTTCAAGTTTTATACCTTGGCCTCTGAGGACCTTCAGTTTGATTAGTCAGTTCTGCAGGAACCTCAGCACTCTCCCACCTGGTTTGGGAGCTTTGTTACTTCCCTATTGTACTAAATTGGATTCCCCGTATCGCCTAGGATGTAAGAGAAAATAGGATTTTGATTACCTACCGGTAAATCCTTTTCTCGTAGTCCGTAGGGGATACTAGGCGCCCGCCTGGTGCTTCGTTCTTCCTGCAAGGTTACTTGTTTAAGTACTGTTGTTTGGTTCATCTGTTGCTGTCCCTGTTTTCAAGTTTGGTTAGCATGGTTTTCTTGTTCTGGTTGTGCTGGTTCGAAATCTCACCACTTTCCTTCTCTGTTTCTTTCTCTCAAAGTATGTCCGTCTCCTCGGGCACAGTTTCCTAGACTGAGTCTGCTAGGAGGGGCATAGAGGGAGGAGCCAGCACACGTTATGAAACTTCTATTGTGCCCATGGCTCCAAGTGGACCCGTCTATACCCCATGGTACTAAATTGGATTCCCAGTATCCCCTACGGACTACGAGAAAAGGATTTACAGGTAGGTAATTAAAATCCTATTTTTTCTCCACTATGAAACAGAGTACCATGCTGATTTTTTGTGTGGTAGTAATGTATACCTTTGTTAAGCACATACAAAAAAATTGGGGTATCTAATGTTGATTGAACCTAGAGTTTTTAAATATTTTTGAAAAACTTGCGTTTTTACCGTAACTCGAAATGTAAAGCAGATAAAGCAATTTGGTTTGGATTTGGGAGGAAGAGTTACCTTAGGGGTCCAAATTTCATGGTGATTCCTTCTGGCATGGTCAGATTTCATGCAGCTGCGCCGTCCCACCCTGTCCCCCCGTTTTTGACAAGGAGATCCGTTCTGCAGATGTGCATAATATAATGTTTAAATATTTTTAAAAATACTTTTTCAACTTTATTAAATTAAATATATTTCTCTATCGTCCTAGTGGATGCTGGGGTTCCTGAAAGGACCATGGGGAATAGCGGCTCCGCAGGAGACAGGGCACAAAAAGTAAAGCTTTAGGATCAGGTGGTGTGCACTGGCTCCTCCCCCTATGACCCTCCTCCAAGCCTCAGTTAGATTTTTGTGCCCGGCCGAGAAGGGTGCAATCTAGGTGGCTCTCCTAAAGAGCTGCTTAGAAAAGTTTAGCTTAGGTTTTTTATTTTACAGTGAGTCCTGCTGGCAACAGGATCACTGCAACGAGGGACTTAGGGGAGAAGAAGTGAACTCACCTGCGTGCAGGATGGATTGGCTTCTTTGGCTACTGGACATTAGCTCCAGAGGGACGATCACAGGTACAGCCTGGATGGTCACCGGAGCCTCGCCGCCGGCCCCCTTGCAGATGCTGAAACAAGAAGAAGGTCCAGAATCGGCGGCATGAAGACTCCTCAGTCTTCTTAAGGTAGCGCACAGCACTGCAGCTGTGCGCCATTTCCTCTCAGCACACTTCACACGGCAGTCACTGAGGGTGCAGGGCGCTGGAAGGGGGGCGCCCTGGGAGGCAATGAAAACCTATTTTTGGCTAAAAATACCTCACATATAGCCTCCGGGGGCTATATGGAGATATTTAACCCCTGCCAGAATCCGTTAAGAGCGGGAGACGAGGCCGCCGAAAAAGGGGCGGGGCCTATCTCCTCAGCACACAGCGCCATTTTCCCTCACAGAAAGGCTGGAGGGAAGGCTCCCAGGCTCTCCCCTGCACTGCACTACAGAAACAGGGTTAAAACAGAGAGGGGGGGCACTAATTTGGCGTTAGAAATATATAAAAAAGATGCTATAAGGGAAAACACTTATATAAGGTTGTCCCTATATAATTATAGCGTTTTTGGTGTGTGCTGGCAAACTCTCCCTCTGTCTCTCCAAAGGGCTAGTAGGTCCTGTCCTCTATCAGAGCATTCCCTGTGTGTGTGCTGTGTGTCGGTACGTGTGTGTCGACATGTATGAGGACGATGTTGGTGAGGAGGCGGAGCAATTGCCTGTAATGGTGATGTCACTCTCTAGGGAGTCGACACCGGAATGGATGGCTTATTTAGGGAATTACGTGATAATGTCAACACGCGGCAAGGTTGGTTGACGACATGAGACGGCCGACAAACAATTAGTACCGGTCCAGACGTCTCAAAAACACCGTCAGGGGTTTTAAAACGCCCGTTTACTTTAGTCGGTCGACACAGACACAGACAGGGACACTGAATCCAGTGTCGACGGTGAATAAACAAACGTATTCCTTATTAGGGCCACACGTTAAGGGCAATGAAGGAGGTGTTACATATTTCTGATACTACAAGTACCACAAAAGAGGGTATTATGTGGGATGTGAAAAAACTACCGTAGTTTTTCCTGAATCAGATAAATTAAATGAAGTGTGTGATGATGCGTGGGTTCCCCCCGATAGAAAATATGGGCGGTATACCCTTTCCCGCCAGAAGTTAGGGCGCGTTGGGAAACACCCCTTAGGGTGGATAAGGCGCTCACACGCTTATCAGAACAAGTGGCGGTACCGTATATAGATAGGGCCGTCCTCAAGGAGCCAGCTGACAGGAGGCTGGAAAATATCATAAAAAGTATATACACACATACTGGTGTTATACTGCGACCAGCGATCGCCTCAGCCTGGATGTGCAGAGCTGGGGTGGCTTGGTCGGATTCCCTGACTAAAAATATTGATACCCTTGACAGGGACAGTATTTTATTGACTATAGAACATTTAAAGGATGCATTTCTATATATGCGAGATGCACAGAGGGATATTTGCACTCTGGCATCAAGAGTAAGTGCGATGTCCATATCTGCCAGAAGATGTTTATGGACACGACAGTGGTCAGGTGATGCAGATTCCAAACGGCACAAAGGTGTATTGCCGTATAAAGGAAGAGGAGTTATTTGGGGTCGGTCCATCGGACCTGGTGGCCACGGCAACTGCTGGAAAATCCACCGTTTTTTACCCTAAGTCACATCTCTGCAGAAAAAGACACCGTCTTTTCAGCTTCAGTCCTTTCGTCCCTATAAGAGTCATATCTGCCCAGGGATAGAGGAAAGGGAAGAAGACTGCAGCAGGCAGCCCATTCCCAGGAACAGAAGCGTTCCACCGCTTCTGACAAGCTCTCAGCATGACGCTGAGACCGTACAGGACCCCTGGATCCTACAAGTAGTATCCCAGGGGTACAGATTGGAATGTCGAGACGTTTCCCCTGCGCAGGCTCCTGAAGTCTGCTTTACCAAGGTCTCCCTCCGACAAGGAGGCAGTATGGGAAACAATTCACGAGCTGTATTCCCAGCAGGTGATAATTAAATTACCCCTCCTACAACAAGAAAAGGGGTATTATTCCACACTATATTGTGGTACTGAAGCCAGAAGGCTAGGTGAGACCTATTCTAAATCTAAAAAAATTTGAACATTTACAAAGGTTCAAATCAAGATGGAGTCACTCAGAGCAGTGATAACGAACCGGGAAGAAGGGGACTATATGGTGTCCCGAGACATCAGGGATGCTTACCTCCATGTCCCAAATTTGCCCTTATCACTAAGGGTACCTCAGGTTCGTGGTACAGAACTGTCACTATCAGTTTCAGACGCTGCCGTTTGGATTGTCCACGGCACCCCGGGTCTTTACCAAGGTAATGGCCGAAATGATGATTCTTCTTCGAAGAAAAGGCGTCTTAATTATCCCTTACTTGGACGATCTCCTGATAAGGGCAAAGTCCAGGGAACAGTTGGAGGTCGGAGTAGCACTATCTCGGATACTGTTACAACAGCAGGGGTGGATTCTAAATATTCCAAAATCGCAGCTGATCCCGACAACAAGTCTCCTGTGCTTAGGGATGATTCTGGACACAGTCCAGAAAAAGGTGTTTCTCCCGGAAGAGAAAGCCAGGGAGTTATCCGAGCTAGTCAGGAACCTCCTAAAATCAGTGCATCATTGCACAAGGGCCATGGTAAAAAAATGGTGACTTCCTTCGAAGCAATTCCAGTCGGCAGATTTCATGCAAGAACTTTTCAGTGGGATCTGCTGGACAAATGGTCCGGATCGCATCTTCAGATGCATCAGCGGATAACCCTATATCCAAGGACAAGGGTGTCTCTCCTGTGGTGGTTACAGAGTGCTCATCTTCTAGAGGGCCGCAGATTCGGCATTCAGTTTTGGATGTTGGTGACCACGGAGGCCAGCCCGAGAGGCTGGGGAGCAGTCACACAAGGAAAAAATTTCCAGGGAGTGTGATCAAGTCTGGAGACTTTTCTCCACATAAATATAGCTAAGGGTAAATTTATAATGCTCTAAGCTTAGCAAGACCTCTGCTTCAAGGTCAGCCGGTATTGATCCAGTGGGATAAAACATCACGGCAGTCGCCCACGTAAATAGACAGGGCGGCACAAGAAGCAGGAGGGCAGTGGCAAAAACTGCAAGGACTTTTCGCTGGGCGGAAAATCATGTGATAGCACTGTCAGCAGTGTTTCATTCCGGGAATGGAAACTGGGAAGCAGACTTCCTCAGTAGGCACGACCTCCACCCGGCAGAGTGGGAACTTCATGAGGAAGTTTTCCACATGATTGTAAACCGTTGGGAATTACCAAAGGTGGACATGATGGCGTCCCGTCTGAACAAAAAACGGGACAGGTATTGCGCCAGGTTAAGAGACCCTCAGGCAATAGCTGTGGACGTTCTGGTAACACCGTGGGTGTACCAGTCGGTGTATGTGTTCCATCCTCTGCTTTTCATACCTAAGGTACTGAGAATTATAAGACGTAGAGGAGTAAGAACTATACTCATGGCTCCGGATTGGCCAAGAAGGACTTGGTACCCGGAACTTCAAGAGATGCTCACAGAGGACTTATGGCCTCTGCCGCTAAGAAGGGACTTGTTTCAGCAAGTACCATGTCTGTTCCAAGACTTACCGCAGCTGCGTTTGACGGCATGGCGGTGGAACGCCGGATCCTAAGGGAAAAGGCATTCAGGAAGAGGTCATTCCTACCCTGGTCAAAGCCAGAAAGGAGGTGACCGCACAACATTATCACCACATGTGGCGAAAATATGTTGCGTGGTGTGAGGCCAGGAAGGCCCCACGAAGAAATTTCAACTCTGTCGATTCCTGCATTTCCTGCAAACAGGAGTGTCTATGGGCCTCAAATTGGGGTCCATTAAGGTTCAAATTTCGGCCCTGTCGATTTTTCTTCCAGAAAGAATTGGCTTCAGTTCCTGAAGTCCAGAAGTTTGTCAAGGGAGTATTGCATATACAACCCCCTTTTGTGCCTCCAGTGGCACTGTGGGATCTCAACGTAGTTCTGGGATTCCTCAAAACACATTGGTTTAAAACCAGTCAAATCTGTGGATTTGAAGCATCTCACATGAAAAGTGAACATGCTCTTGGACCTGGCCTGGACCAGGCGAGTGTCAAATTGGTGGTTTTTTTCTCAAAAAAGCCCATATCTGTTTGTCCATTCGGACAGGGCAGAGCTGCGGACTCGTCCCCAGTTCTCTCCCTAAGGTGGTGTCAGTGTTTCACCTGAACCAGCTTATTGTGGTGTCTTGCGCCTACTAGGGACTTGGAGGACTCCAAGTTGCTAGATGTGGTCAGGGCCCTGAAAATATAGGTTCCAGGACGGCTGGAGTCAGGAAAACTGACTTGCTGTTATCCTGTATGCACCCAACAAACTGGGTGCTCTTGCTTCTAAGCAGACTTTTGCTAGTTGGATGTGTAATACAATTCAGCTTGCACATTCTGTGGCAGGCCTGCCACAGCCAAAATATGTAAATGCCCATTCCACAAGGAAGGTGGGCTCATCTTGGGCGGCTGCCCGAGGGGTCTCGGCTTTACAACTTTGCCGAGCGGCTATTTAGTCAGGGGCAAACACGTTTGTAAAATCCTACAAATTTGATAACCTGGCTAAGGAGGACCTGGAGTTCTCTCATTCGGTGCTGCAGAGTCATCCGCACTCTCCCGCCCGTTTGGGAGCTTTGGTATAATCCCCATGGTCCTTTCAGGAACCCCAGCATCCACTAGGACGATAGAGAAAATAAGAATTTACTTACCGATAATTCTATTTCTCGGAGTCCGTAGTGGATGCTGGGCGCCCATCCCAAGTGCGGATTATCTGCAATACTTGTACATAGTTACAAAAATCGGGTTATTATTGTTGTGAGCCATCTTTCAGAGGCTCCGCTGTTATCATACTGTTAACTGGGTTCAGATCACAGGTTGTACAGTGTGATTGGTGTGGCTGGTATGAGTCTTACCCGGGATTCATAAATCCTTCCTTATTGTGTACGCTCGTCCGGGCACAGTATCCTAACTGAGGCTTGGAGGAGGGTCATAGGGGGAGGAGCCAGTGCACACCACCTGATCCTAAAGCTTTACTTTTTGTGCCCTGTCTCCTGCGGAGCCGCTATTCCACATGGTCCTTTCAGGAACCCCAGCATCCACTACGGACTCCGAGAAATAGAATTATCGGTAAGTAAATTCTTATTTTTAAAAAACAATGTTGCCAACGCTTTTGAATGAAAAAATCGTCAGTTAAGTGGTTAATAAACACCTGTGATACTTCAAATAAACTGGATAAATAAGCCGCGATTAGTACATGATTGAATAAATTGAAAAATCAGTATTTAATAAACGAATTGTCAAGATATTTGGCAGAAATAGTTGTTTGGACTTCCTCTCTTAATTAATTATTTTTTTTTTAAATCTGAGATGGGTGGTGGACATTTCATTTATTTTGGGTGATTTGATGTAAAGCGCAACGGAATTTGCTGCGCTATATAAAAAAACGTTAATAATAATGTGGAATGACCCAAGTGTTAATAGTACATTTTTAACAATTAACAAAATGCAGAGTGAATGAACAGAAGAGAAATCTAAATCAAATGAATATTTGGTGTGACCACCCTCTGCCTTCAAAACAGCATCAATTCTTCTAGGTACACTTGCACACAGTTTTTGAAGGAACTCGACAGGGAGGTTGTTCCAAACCTCTTGGAGAATTAGGCACATATCTTCTGTAGATGTAGGCTTGCTCAAATCCTCACGATGTGCTAACGATAGATAGCATGCTATCTAATGTTAAAGCACCTCATTGAAAGCGACAGGGGCAGATCTTACCTGCTGCAGGTAAGATCTGAAAACCTCAGATCATAATCGTAAGTGGACCACACATGATGTGACCCACTTACTTGCGATACGTCAGCCCAATGCGTCGAAATTGCACCAGAAGGCACAATATAGTGTATGAGCACCTTTAGAATATTGGACATAAGGGATCCGATCACATGATGGGGCCAACCAGCCCGAATTGGTGTAACTTGGTTGCCTAGGCAACCGTATGTTGAATATAATGTTAATGTAATTATTGGGATTTCACTGTGAAAGATTAAATGAAAGATGAGCAGTTTCTCATTAAATTAATGTTTACCCTATTGCAGTGGTTCCCAAACTTTTTAAAATCACGGCGCCATAGACTATCAGAATTGTTTTCATGGCGTCCCTAGGCCAAAAGTTTCAAAACATATTAAATGAACTACATTGTGTTTATACAGTATGTCATGCTTCGGTTCAGTTGTGTGGTGATTGACAGTATTCGCTTCTGTTTGTCCACACATTTTATGATGGGCAAAACCAGTGCTAATTAGCCAGTCACACTGAACATAAATAATTTTTATTGGTCCTGGACCACCAACCTGGGGCACCCTTGCTAGTGGCCCAATCACCCCGGAGTGCCACAGAACCCAGTTTGGGAACCACTGCCCTATTGATTAAAAGTCTAAGCGGTCTATACCACACAGTGATAACCCCTTTTTCCATATGTTTTTGGCGACAAAAGTTGTTATCCCTTCTTGCTAAATCATTGACTTCTCATGACGTCCCTTTGATTTCTTTATCATATCTGCATAGTCTGTGATGGGGATTGCAATGTTTGAAACTGTAATTAGCTATCCTTATCACAGTTTGTGCAGAAACTCTCAGGATGCCATTCTGCATGCTTACCAGTCTTTTGAACTGGTTCACTTTTTGTGAACTCTTCTTGTGTACGTCACATGCGCATCCTTCTCTTCTTGTATGGAGATAATGCAAAAAAAATTTTGGGATTGCAGCAATACAGAATGTTAAAGATCACAACAAAAATGCGGTGTATGATAAATAAATAAAAAGACCCCTATATGTGTAAATAAATTAAACTAGATATGCTATTTTCACAAATAGGGGGAGATTTATCAAATCTTGGAGAGAGATAAAGGGGCTAATTCATCTTCAGAAAAAATATGGTCTTTACAGACTTCTGTGATCTGCTGCTGCATCTTCAGACGCAGCATGGGATCAACTGCATGACTGTCAGACATCGGAGTAACTTTCTGGGCGCCCGTATTTTCTGGAGCGCTCCCCGTCACTGCTCCCTAACGCCAGAAGCATGTCAATCGTGAGCACAGTCTTTAAATTAGAGTCCGGTTGTTTGGATCTTTATCTCTCTCTGCTTTTATCTCTCTCCAAGATATGCAAAATATCTCCCATCGTTAAAATGTAGTATTAATGGAAAAAGTTGTTAGCATAAACAAGTTAAAATAATATTTTAAGTAATTTTAAAAAATGCTATCATTATTTTTATTATGGTTTTTGAGGTGGAGAACATCTTTGGTTATAAAGTGTTACAAAAAGTTAGTTAAGAAAAAAATACAATTATCTGAAAAAGGAGATTTATGGTAAGAACTTAGCTTTGTTAAATCCTCTTTCTGGGTTCCACAGAGAAAAATATCGGGGTGTAGAGTAGGATCTTGATCCGAGGCACCAACAGGCTAAAAGCTTTGACTGTTCCCAAGATGCTCAGCGCCGCCTCCTCTATTACCCCGCCTCCGTGCACAGGAGCTCAGTTTTGTTAACAAGTCCAATGCAGTAGCAGGTAAAAGAGACGACAACAGTTAGTAGCCACAAACACCACATTCTCACGACAGGAAAAGGTGTCAGCGGCTAATGCCATACCAACCCAAAGAAGCTAAGTGCGTCATGGTGGGCGCCCTGTGGAATCCAGTGTACCTCGCAGAAAGATTTAACAAAGGTAACTTCTTACCATAAATCTCCTTTTCTGCAGCGGGGTACACTGGTATTCCACAGGGAATAACATTGGGGATGTCCTAAAGAAGTTCCTTTATGGGAGGGGACGCACTGTAGCGGGCACAAGAACCCAGAGTCCAAAGGAAGCATCCTGGGAGGCGGATGTATCGAAGGCATAGAACCTTATGAACGTGTTCACTGAGGACCACGTAGCTGCCTTGCACAACTGTTCAAGGGTCGTACCAAGGCGGGCCTAAGAAGGTCCAACAGACCGAGTAGAATGAGCTCTGATGGCAGCAGGAGCTGGAAGGCCAGCCTGTACATAAGCATGTGCAATCACCATTCTAATCCATCTGGCCAAGGTTTGCTTGTTAGCAGGCCAGCCACGTTTGTGAAAACCAAACAGTACAAAGAGAGAATCAGACTTCCTAATGGAGGCTGTCCTCTTCACATAGATACGGAGAGCCCGTTCCACATCCAAAGACCGCTCTTTGGAGGATAAATCCGGAGAGACAAAGGCCGGAACCACAGTCTCCTGGTTAAGGTGGAAAGAAGACCTTGAGGAAAAGCCACTTAAGGTCTGCAGATTCAAGAGGTTCAAATGGAGACTCTTGCAAAGCCTCCAGAAAAATTGACAAATCCCAAGTGTCAGGTTCGGTCTGGTTTGTGTCCCCGGAGGGGGCGCTAGTGGGTCAGTGGAGGTAGGATGGAAGAAGTGAGGAAACTGGATTGGATTCCTGCGCATGTGCGCGATGTTGTTTATTAAGCAGAAAGATAAAACAATATGGCAGCAGGAATACTTGTAATAACAAACAATAAATGCAAATGAATATGGTGCAGCTTGGAAGCTGAGAGTCTATGACAATAACAGTATGACTGTATAGTTGAACAAGGAAACAATATGCTGGTATGGGAACCAGAGATTATTAAAACGTGGAGCCAGCAGAGATGATGATATTGGTAGCAAACCTGGTAGCAGATGCAGGAGACTCTGGTGAATGTTCACAGTGCAGTTCGTTAAGCACAGGCAGCTAGCAAGCCGCTTCACAGGTGAGGTGATGGAATGCACCCGGAGAGTCTCTACTGCTGAGGCTGAAGCACACTGTGGTTGTAGATAGGTTTGGAGCCAAATACAGATGCAGGGGTTGCTGATGCTTGTAGTTCCACGGAGATGTAGCAAGGTAACCAGGAACACGAAGGAACAGGAAGGTAACCAGGAACACGGAGGAACAGGAGGGTAACCAGGAACACGGAGGATCCAGGAAGGTAACCAGGAACACGGAGGAACAGGAAGGTAACCAGGAACACAGGGGAACTGGAGACTGGAACACAGGAACTTGCACACTGAATGTTGCAGGAGAGCTGGAGAGGTTGCTGGAACTTGTAGTTCCACAGGAACACTGGAACAGCTGGAAACTGGAAAAGAACTGGAACAGCTGGAAACTGTAACGGAACTGGAACAGCTGGGACCTGTAGTTCCACAGGTCCAATACACAAGGATATCTCTGTAGACAGAGGATTGCAAACAGGAGCCGCCTGTTCACAGAATGTGACGTGTTGTCCAAGGCGATGAGACTGAGCCAGGAACTGGAGTTTAAACACCTTGGTCTGTGATGATTGGATGATCTCTGTGAGAACACACCCTGCTGGATTGGGTGTTCAGATCAGCTGTGAGTTAACTGGAGCTGGTGATTTAACCGGGAGAATAACACTGTAGACAGTTAATGCCATGCACTGCTGGTTGCTGGCTGGGATCAGTAGTGCACCGGGAGTAAACGCTGTTTAACTAGAAACACTGTGTATTCCAGGCTGCTGGCTGAAACCAGTGATTACCAAAAGATAAAACTGGTTAGGTGGAGCACAGTGAGCTGTGGGCTGCAGGAGACTGAAGACTGGAACTGCTGGAACCTGTAGTTCCACAGGTTCAATTCACAGGGAATACTCTGAAAACAGAGGACTGAAGCCAGGAGACCCCTGTTCACTGGGAGTGATACAATGAAGACTGCGGATTCCTGACAGTACCCCCCCTTTTATGGGTGGGCACCGAACACCCACGCTGGAACTTGGAGGAACCTTGAAAAAGAACTTAGGAATACACAAATCAGAGGTCCTCAAAAGTCTTCCCAACTTTCATCTTCAGAAGACAGATTCTCCTCGTCAGAACGAGTAGACCATTCATGGTCATTTGAGACAGAATTTACTTCCTGGGAAAAGGCATAGCTAGGAAGGATAGAACCTCCCATAATGTAACTTGAGTCTTTATCAACAAACTCACTTTCTGAGTCAAAATCCAGGTCTAGTGTGGTCATGGGAACCTTTTGTTTAGGAATAACATTATCTGAGACAACCTGTGGACCAGTGAATTTGAAGCTATATGAGACACCAGGACTAGGGGTAACGGCAGCATAGCCAACACTTACATCAACAGATGGTAGACTTTGAACTGGTTTTTGAGCTCTCCAATTCTTGTAATTCTTGAAATCTCTGATACATTGATTCAACAGAACCTGATCGTGTTTTGAAAGAGTTGAGTCGAAAAACTGAGAACAGGAAGACTGATCAGAAGACTGAGCAGATGTTGAATCCGGGGAGTCAATACTTTCAGAAGTGTTGCTGTAGGATGGAGACACGGAAGTATATGCAACTTTCAAATCTGAAGTCTGAGAACCTTGTCTTGACTTTGCAGCTTGGAAATCTTTAATAGCTTGGTCTAATGTATCCTGATCTTGCACAGACAGAGATGTTGGAGAGGATTTAGCAGTAGACCAACTGTTGACAAATTGGCCGGAATGCCCAGATGACTTTGAATGCATAAACTTTGGAGCAAACTCCTGTTTTACGGCTTCGCAGAAAGCGGGAAGATCACTCAGTAGCGGATCTTTAGATTCAATGAGAGGATTCGCCCAGTCCAGTGCTCTACCTTTGAAGAACAGGAGGAAGTATCTGATTGCATTGGCTGGAGTAATACTCACTGAAGATTCTGACTCAGTAAAAGCGAGGTATTGGCTCGCCACTGCACGGAACTGAGCATAGTCACCATCAAAGTAGACTGGAGCTTTTGTATCTAGTGGACACTTGGAAGGCTGAATGTCAGTTGAAGTCTTGGAAGACAATGTAGGACACTTGAGAGTTGAGGACTGGAATAAGCATTCAGAAGCAGGAGTAGAATCAACTTGAAATGCTCGAGGGTGGAGAGAGGACGTCATCTCCTGGATTGACTGACGAGAATTCTCTGCTGAGGTTGACAGAACGCTAGAAGCTTCATCTTGGAGTGAGATGCTTAGAGCCTCCATCTGGGTTAAGGCAACTGCAATATCTGCAAGAACTGTAGACTCTGGACATAGCGACAGGAGTTGCTTACTTGAAACACTGGAGAGAACCACACCGGGTTCAGAGGAACTGGAATCGGCAGGGACCGATGGCAACTTTAGACAAACGGATGGATCCGGAACTTGTACAGGACTATTTGAATTGACTTGAACCGAAGGAGGCTGATCTGGACAGACGGATGGGACCGGATTGGGTCCAGAAAAGCTTGAACCGGCTGGAACCGGAGGAGTCTTCGGACTGACGGATAGGACCGGATTTGATCCGAAGAGACTGGAATCGGCTGGAACCGAAGAAGTCCTCGGACTGACGGATAGGACCGGATTTGATCCGAGGATGCTGGAATCGGCTGGAACCGAAGGAGGTAGCTCAGCATTGGAAACAGAGCTACTCGGGCTGGCTGGAACCAGAGGAGGCTGATCCGGACAGACAGATGGGACCGGATTGGGTCCGGAAGAGCTTGAAGCGGCAGGAACCGGTGGAGTCCTCGGACTGACGGATAGGACCGGATTTGATCCGAAGAGACTGGAATCGGCTGGAACCGAAGGAGGCTTAATGGAATCGGCTGGAACCGAAGGAGGCTGATCCGGACAGACGGACGGGACCGGATTGGGTCCGGAAGAGCTTGAACCGGCAGGAACCGGTGGAGTCCTCGGACTGACGGATAGGACCGGATTTGATCCGAGGATGCTGGAATCGGCTGGAACCTAAGGAGGTAGCCCATCATTGGAGCCACTCAGGCTGGCTGGAACCAGTGGAGACTTTGGACCGACGGCTGGAACCGGGCTAGGTCCATTGACACTTGACTCTGTATAGACAGAATCCGGATGTTCTGATGATCCCTCTTGGAGTGGTACTGAGCTGGTAGCACTCTCTGAAGTTGGCAAACAAAAGTTCATGTCTGTATCTGTGACTTTAAGAATTCCTCCTGGGATCTTGGCCCTGGATTCCTCACTTGAGGCTGAAACTCCAAAGACCCCTCCTGGGGTTAATAGATCAGACACACTTCTTTGAGTTGCATGCCCGGATGCCACTTCTGGAACCTGAACATCAGATACCCCTTCTGGGGTCACAACATCAGATGCCCCACCTGGGGCTGTAGACACAGACGCCCCTTCTCGGGCTGTAGACACAGACGCCCCTTCTCGGGCTGTAGACACAGACGCCCCTTCTCGGGCTGTAGGCACAGACGCCCCTTCTCGGGCTGTAGGCACAGATGCCCCTTCTCGGGCTGTAGGCACAGACGCCCCTTCTCGGGCTGTAGGCACAGACGCCCCTTCTCGGGCTGTAGGCACAGATGCCCCTTCTCGGGCTGTAGGCACAGATGCCCCTTCTCGGGCTGTAGGCACAGATGCCCCTTCTCGGGCTGTAGACACAGATACTACTTTAGTTATGGGTAACATAGATAGTCTCTGTTGATTACGGAACTTGGGCTTGGGTCTATTTGTCACAGGACCCCAATCGTAGACTGTTTGGACACTCCTGTCCGGGGTAAAGGAACTTGAAACTGTAGAGGATACGTTGGAAGGTTTGCAGGTGAAAACACTGTGATGTTGGGACCTGTCACCAACTTTTGAGTTGTGGAAGGAACAGTCCTTAATAAGATGACTAGAACTCCCACAGTAAAAGCAGAGGTGAAGCTGCTTGCGATGCCGGCGTTCAGCTTCCGTGAGTTTGGAGCGCGGGTAGCTCTGGAATCTGCCCTCTCTCTGCATAGGAGAAGAGACTTTAGTTTGAAAAAAAGTTGACACGGAGGTCGCACTAGTCTCAATACTTTGAGCAGTACTCTTCACTGCGTTTAAAGCACCACCCAGGATTTCTGGCATTATTGGAATGATTTTTGTTAGGAGACTTTGAAGTTGTTCCAATAGATGATAAAGAGTGCTTATTGGTTCAGAGTTCACAGCAGACAACAAAGGAGTCTTGAAACTTGCAAAGGAGGAAGTCGCTCTCCTAGGAGAGTTAGCTGTGAAGGGACTGCCATAGGACTGACTTGAGCAACATCCATCCACAGGAACGGATTGTGCAGGGAAAGTTGAAATGACTGGAGCAGGAGTGACTTGAACAGGAACTGGAGAAACAACAGAACTTGGAAGGGATTGCTGCAAGGTATCCAAACGGATAGACATTCCCTGTAGAAACAGGATCAGTTGTTGTTGTGCAGCCTCATAATCATTGAGTCGTGACACCAAACTCTGGAGTGACACTGACCCCACACTCTGACCACCATCCGGGTCCATGGGCCTTGGACAAACTGTCAGGTTCGGTCTGGTTTGTGTCCCCGGAGGGGGCGCTAGTGGGTCAGTGGAGGTAGGATGGAAGAAGTGAGGAAACTGGATTGGATTCCTGCGCATGTGCGCGATGTTGTTTATTAAGCAGAAAGATAAAACAATATGGCAGCAGGAATACTTGTAATAACAAACAATAAATGCAAATGAATATGGTGCAGCTTGGAAGCTGAGAGTCTATGACAATAACAGTATGACTGTATAGTTGAACAAGGAAACAATATGCTGGTATGGGAACCAGAGATTATTAAAACGTGGAGCCAGCAGAGATGATGATATTGGTAGCAAACCTGGTAGCAGATGCAGGAGACTCTGGTGAATGTTCACAGTGCAGTTCGTTAAGCACAGGCAGCTAGCAAGCCGCTTCACAGGTGAGGTGATGGAATGCACCCGGAGAGTCTCTACTGCTGAGGCTGAAGCACACTGTGGTTGTAGATAGGTTTGGAGCCAAATACAGATGCAGGGGTTGCTGATGCTTGTAGTTCCACGGAGATGTAGCAAGGTAACCAGGAACACGAAGGAACAGGAAGGTAACCAGGAACACGGAGGAACAGGAGGGTAACCAGGAACACGGAGGATCCAGGAAGGTAACCAGGAACACGGAGGAACAGGAAGGTAACCAGGAACACAGGGGAACTGGAGACTGGAACACAGGAACTTGCACACTGAATGTTGCAGGAGAGCTGGAGAGGTTGCTGGAACTTGTAGTTCCACAGGAACACTGGAACAGCTGGAAACTGGAACAGAACTGGAACAGCTGGAAACTGTAACGGAACTGGAACAGCTGGGACCTGTAGTTCCACAGGCCCAATACACAAGGATATCTCTGTAGACAGAGGATTGCAAACAGGAGCCGCCTGTTCACAGAATGTGACGTGTTGTCCAAGGCGATGAGACTGAGCCAGGAACTGGAGTTTAAACACCTTGGTCTGTGATGATTGGATGATCTCTGTGAGAACACACCCTGCTGGATTGGGTGTTCAGATCAGCTGTGAGTTAACTGGAGCTGGTGATTAACCGGGAGAATAACACTGTAGACAGTTAATGCCATGCACTGCTGGTTGCTGGCTGGGATCAGTAGTGCACCTGGAGTAAACGCTGTTTAACTAGAAACACTGTGTATTCCAGGCTGCTGGCTGAAACCAGTGATTACCAAAAGATAAAACTGGTTAGGTGGAGCACAGTGAGCTGTGGGCTGCAGGAGACTGAAGACTGGAACTGCTGGAACCTGTAGTTCCACAGGTTCAATTCACAGGGAATACTCTGAAAACAGAGGACTGAAGCCAGGAGACCCCTGTTCACTGGGAGTGATACAATGAAGACTGCGGATTCCTGACAGTACCCCCCCTTTTATGGGTGGGCACCGAACACCCACGCTGGAACTTGGAGGAACCTTGAAAAAGAACTTAGGAATACACAAATCAGAGGTCCTCAAAAGTCTTCCCAACTTTCATCTTCAGAAGACAGATTCTCCTCGTCAGAACGAGTAGACCATTCATGGTCATTTGAGACAGAATTTACTTCCTGGGAAAAGGCATAGCTAGGAAGGATAGAACCTCCCATAATGTAACTTGAGTCTTTATCAACAAACTCACTTTCTGAGTCAAAATCCAGGTCTAGTGTGGTCATGGGAACCTTTTGTTTAGGAATAACATTATCTGAGACAACCTGTGGACCAGTGAATTTGAAGCTATATGAGACACCAGGACTAGGGGTAACGGCAGCATAGCCAACACTTACATCAACAGATGGTAGACTTTGAACTGGTTTTTGAGCTCTCCAATTCTTGTAATTCTTGAAATCTCTGATACATTGATTCAACAGAACCTGATCGTGTTTTGAAAGAGTTGAGTCGAAAAACTGAGAACAGGAAGACTGATCAGAAGACTGAGCAGATGTTGAATCCGGGGAGTCAATACTTTCAGAAGTGTTGCTGTAGGATGGAGACACGGAAGTATATGCAACTTTCAAATCTGAAGTCTGAGAACCTTGTCTTGACTTTGCAGCTTGGAAATCTTTAATAGCTTGGTCTAATGTATCCTGATCTTGCACAGACAGAGATGTTGGAGAGGATTTAGCAGTAGACCAACTGTTGACAAATTGGCCGGAATGCCCAGATGACTTTGAATGCATAAACTTTGGAGCAAACTCCTGTTTTACGGCTTCGCAGAAAGCGGGAAGATCACTCAGTAGCGGATCTTTAGATTCAATGAGAGGATTCGCCCAGTCCAGTGCTCTACCTTTGAAGAACAGGAGGAAGTATCTGATTGCATTGGCTGGAGTAATACTCACTGAAGATTCTGACTCAGTAAAAGCGAGGTATTGGCTCGCCACTGCACGGAACTGAGCATAGTCACCATCAAAGTAGACTGGAGCTTTTGTATCTAGTGGACACTTGGAAGGCTGAATGTCAGTTGAAGTCTCGGAAGACAATGTAGGACACTTGAGAGTTGAGGACTGGAATAAGCATTCAGAAGCAGGAGTAGAATCAACTTGAAATGCTCGAGGGTGGAGAGAGGACGTCATCTCCTGGATTGACTGACGAGAATTCTCTGCTGAGGTTGACAGAACGCTAGAAGCTTCATCTTGGAGTGAGATGCTTAGAGCCTCCATCTGGGTTAAGGCAACTGCAATATCTGCAAGAACTGTAGACTCTGGACATAGCGACAGGAGTTGCTTACTTGAAACACTGGAGAGAACCACACCGGGTTCAGAGGAACTGGAATCGGCAGGGACCGATGGCAACTTTAGACAAACGGATGGATCCGGAACTTGTACAGGACTATTTGAATTGACTTGAACCGAAGGAGGCTGATCTGGACAGACGGATGGGACCGGATTGGGTCCAGAAAAGCTTGAACCGGCTGGAACCGGAGGAGTCTTCGGACTGACGGATAGGACCGGATTTGATCCGAAGAGACTGGAATCGGCTGGAACCGAAGAAGTCCTCGGACTGACGGATAGGACCGGATTTGATCCGAGGATGCTGGAATCGGCTGGAACCGAAGGAGGTAGCTCAGCATTGGAAACAGAGCTACTCGGGCTGGCTGGAACCAGAGGAGGCTGATCCGGACAGACAGATGGGACCGGATTGGGTCCGGAAGAGCTTGAAGCGGCAGGAACCGGTGGAGTCCTCGGACTGACGGATAGGACCGGATTTGATCCGAAGAGACTGGAATCGGCTGGAACCGAAGGAGGCTTAATGGAATCGGCTGGAACCGAAGGAGGCTGATCCGGACAGACGGACGGGACCGGATTGGGTCCGGAAGAGCTTGAACCGGCAGGAACCGGTGGAGTCCTCGGACTGACGGATAGGACCGGATTTGATCCGAGGATGCTGGAATCGGCTGGAACCGAAGGAGGTAGCCCATCATTGGAGCCACTCAGGCTGGCTGGAACCAGTGGAGACTTTGGACCGACGGCTGGAACCGGGCTAGGTCCATTGACACTTGACTCTGTATAGACAGAATCCGGATGTTCTGATGATCCCTCTTGGAGTGGTACTGAGCTGGTAGCACTCTCTGAAGTTGGCAAACAAAAGTTCATGTCTGTATCTGTGACTTTAAGAATTCCTCCTGGGATCTTGGCCCTGGATTCCTCACTTGAGGCTGAAACTCCAAAGACCCCTCCTGGGGTTAATAGATCAGACACACTTCTTTGAGTTGCATGCCCGGATGCCACTTCTGGAACCTGAACATCAGATACCCCTTCTGGGGTCACAACATCAGATGCCCCACCTGGGGCTGTAGACACAGACGCCCCTTCTCGGGCTGTAGACACAGACGCCCCTTCTCGGGCTGTAGACACAGACGCCCCTTCTCGGGCTGTAGGCACAGATGCCCCTTCTCGGGCTGTAGGCACAGATGCCCCTTCTCGGGCTGTAGGCACAGATGCCCCTTCTCGGGCTGTAGGCACAGATGCCCCTTCTCGGGCTGTAGACACAGATACTACTTTAGTTATGGGTAACATAGATAGTCTCTGTTGATTACGGAACTTGGGCTTGGGGCTATTTGTCACAGGACCCCAATCGTAGACTGTTTGGACACTCCTGTCCGGGGTAAAGGAACTTGAAACTGTAGAGGATACGTTGGAAGGTTTGCAGGTGAAAACACTGTGATGTTGGGACCTGTCACCAACTTTTGAGTTGTGGAAGGAACAGTCCTTAATAAGATGACTAGAACTCCCACAGTAAAAGCAGAGGTGAAGCTGCTTGCGATGCCGGCGTTCAGCTTCCGTGAGTTTGGAGCGCGGGTAGCTCTGGAATCTGCCCTCTCTCTGCATAGGAGAAGAGACTTTAGTTTGAAAAAAAGTTGACACGGAGGTCGCACTAGTCTCAATACTTTGAGCAGTACTCTTCACTGCGTTTAAAGCACCACCCAGGATTTCTGGCATTATTGGAATGATTTTTGTTAGGAGACTTTGAAGTTGTTCCAATAGATGATAAAGAGTGCTTATTGGTTCAGAGTTCACAGCAGACAACAAAGGAGTCTTGAAACTTTCAAAGGAGGAAGTCGCTCTCCTAGGAGAGTTAGCTGTGAAGGGACTGCCATAGGACTGACTTGAGCAACATCCATCCACAGGAACGGATTGTGCAGGGAAAGTTGAAATGACTGGAGCAGGAGTGACTTGAACAGGAACTGGAGAAACAACAGAACTTGGAAGGGATTGCTGCAAGGTATCCAAACGGATAGACATTCCCTGTAGAAACAGGATCAGTTGTTGTTGTGCAGCCTCATAATCATTGAGTCGTGACACCAAACTCTGGAGTGACACTGACCCCACACTCTGACCACCATCCGGGTCCATGGGCCTTGGACAAACTGTCAGGTTCGGTCTGGTTTGTGTCCCCGGAGGGGGTGCTAGTGGGTCAGTGGAGGTAGGATGGAAGAAGTGAGGAAACTGGATTGGATTCCTGCGCATGTGCGCGATGTTGTTTATTAAGCAGAAAGATAAAACAATATGGCAGCAGGAATACTTGTAATAACAAACAATAAATGCAAATGAATATGGTGCAGCTTGGAAGCTGAGAGTCTATGACAATAACAGTATGACTGTATAGTTGAACAAGGAAACAATATGCTGGTATGGGAACCAGAGATTATTAAAACGTGGAGCCAGCAGAGATGATGATATTGGTAGCAAACCTGGTAGCAGATGCAGGAGACTCTGGTGAATGTTCACAGTGCAGTTCGTTAAGCACAGGCAGCTAGCAAGCCGCTTCACAGGTGAGGTGATGGAATGCACCCGGAGAGTCTCTACTGCTGAGGCTGAAGCACACTGTGGTTGTAGATAGGTTTGGAGCCAAATACAGATGCAGGGGTTGCTGATGCTTGTAGTTCCACGGAGATGTAGCAAGGTAACCAGGAACACGAAGGAACAGGAAGGTAACCAGGAACACGGAGGAACAGGAGGGTAACCAGGAACACGGAGGATCCAGGAAGGTAACCAGGAACACGGAGGTACAGGAAGGTAACCAGGAACACAGGGGAACTGGAGACTGGAACACAGGAACTTGCACACTGAATGTTGCAGGAGAGCTGGAGAGGTTGCTGGAACTTGTAGTTCCACAGGAACACTGGAACAGCTGGAAACTGGAACAGAACTGGAACAGCTGGAAACTGTAACGGAACTGGAACAGCTGGGACCTGTAGTTCCACAGGTCCAATACACAAGGATATCTCTGTAGACAGAGGATTGCAAACAGGAGCCGCCTGTTCACAGAATGTGACGTGTTGTCCAAGGCGATGAGACTGAGCCAGGAACTGGAGTTTAAACACCTTGGTCTGTGATGATTGGATGATCTCTGTGAGAACACACCCTGCTGGATTGGGTGTTCAGATCAGCTGTGAGTTAACTGGAGCTGGTGATTAACCGGGAGAATAACACTGTAGACAGTTAATGCCATGCACTGCTGGTTGCTGGCTGGGATCAGTAGTGCACCGGGAGTAAACGCTGTTTAACTAGAAACACTGTGTATTCCAGGCTGCTGGCTGAAACCAGTGATTACCAAAAGATAAAACTGGTTAGGTGGAGCACAGTGAGCTGTGGGCTGCAGGAGACTGAAGACTGGAACTGCTGGAACCTGTAGTTCCACAGGTTCAATTCACAGGGAATACTCTGAAAACAGAGGACTGAAGCCAGGAGACCCCTGTTCATTAGGAGTGATACAATGAAGACTGCGGATTCCTGACACCAAGGAGCCACAGGTGGGACATAGGGAGGTTGAATCCGTAAAACACCCTGAGTGAATGTATGAACATCAGGCAGAGTTTCAAATTTTCTCTGAAACCATACCGACAAGGCAGAAATATGAACCTTGAGGGAGGCCAGCCGAAGGCCCAAGTCCAGGCCCTGTTGTAGGAAGGTCAAAAGTTTGGTCGTCATGATTGCTAGATGCGCACCAAGCAAAGTAAGAATTCCAGACCCTATGGTAAATCCGAGCAGAAGCCAGCTTACGGGCCTTCAACATAGTTTAAATGACCGCCTCAGAAAATCCTTTGGCCCTCAGTACGGAAGCTTCAAGAGCCACGCCGTCAAAGCCAATAGGGCCAAATCCTGGTAAACACAAGGGCCCTGAACGAGGAGGTCTGGCCATTGCGGAAGCAGAAGAGGACGCTCCAGCGAGAGACCCTGTAGTTCTGAAAACCAATGCCGTCTGGGCCACGCTGGAGCTATTAGAAGAAGGATTCCTCCTTCTTGCTTGAACTTCCTCACTACTCTAGGCAGGAGTGACACCGGAGGGAACATAGAATTGCCATTGCATCCACGTACGCCGCTTGAGGATCCCTTATTCTTGCTCCGAAGACCGGAACCTTGTGATTGTGTCGAGACGCCATCAGGTCTACATTTGGTAGGCCCCACTTGTCCACTTGGAGTTGAAATACTTCTGGATGAAGGCTCCACTCTCCAGCGTGTTCGTCCTGATGACTGAGGAAGTCCGCTTCCCAGTTGAGGACCCCCGGAATGAACACTGCCGATATGGCTGGCAGATGGCATTCCACCCATTGAAGAATCTTTGTCACTTCCGTCATTGCCATGCGGTTTCGAGTGCCGCCTTGATGATTTATGTACGCCACCGTGGTAGCGTTGTCTGACTGTACTTGAAAAGGCCTGTTCAGTACCAGATGATGGGCCAGTTTCAGAGCATTGAACACTGCTCGCAATTCCAGAATGTTTATCGGGAGGAGAGACTCCTCCCTGGTCCACCGACCGTGAAGAAAGTGTTGTTTCAATACCGTGCCCCAACACCTCAGACTGGCATCCGTCGTCCCAGTTGGAGATCCAGAAGGGACGACCCCTGCTCAATCGTTGGTCCTGCAGCCACCAGGTCAGTGACAGACGGGCCTCCGGAGACAAGGAGATAATTTGAGACCCGATCCGGTGAGGCAGGCCGTCCCACTTGGCAAGAATCAGTTTCTGCAGAGGGCGGGAATGAAATTGAGCGTACTCCACCATGTCGAAAGCCGACACCATGAGGCCTAGTACTTGCATCGCCGAGTGTATCGACACACGCGGACGAGAGAGGAAGCAACGTATCTTGTCCTGAAGCTTCAGGACTTTCTCCTGTGACAAAAACAACCTCTGGTTATGTGTGTCCAACAACGCTCTGTGTCCAACAACGCTCCCAGATGCACCATGCTCTGGACAGGGACCAGGGATGATTTCTTCCAGTTGATGAGCCACCCGTGGGCTTGCAGAAACTGGACCGTCCGATCCAATTGACGGAGGATAACTTCTTTGGAATTGGCCAGGATCAGCAGGTCATCCAAATACGGCAGGAGTGAAGCCGTCATAACTGCCATGACCTTGGTGAAGATTCGCTGAGCCGTGGTCAGACGAAACGGTAAAGCCCGGAATTGGTAATGGAGATTGCCAATAGCAAACCGCAGGTATTGCTGATGTGACATGGCAATAGGGATATGCAGGTAAGCATCCTGTATATCCAGGGATACCATATAGTCCCCTGGTTCCAAAGCCAGGACAATAGAGCGAAGGGTCTCCATACGAAACTTGGAGACCCTCACAAGCTTGTTCAAAGATTTGAGGTTGAGAATGGGTCGGGATGAACCATTCGGTTTGGGGACTAGGAACAGCGTTGAATAGTACCCCCTGCCCCTCTGAGCCAGTGGCATCGGCACTACCACTCCGGTGTCCAGGAAGGATTGTATCACTAAACGGAGAGTTGTTGCCCTCACCTGATCCGAAGGGATATCCGTCAGGCAACAGCGAGGAGGGGGACGTGTTTTGAAGGATATAGCGTATCCGTGAGTGACGACTTCCCGTACCCAAGCGTCTGAAGTGGTCTTCAACCATACCTGGGTGAACTGTAGAAGGGGGAGGACCGCCCCATCATGCCGCAGGCTTGTCAGATTTGGAAGCTGACTGACGGGCAGCCCAGGCACGTTTAGACTTGGTGCTTTTGGAAGTGCGAGACTGTTTTGGGTATGCCTGACCCTGTGCTTTGCCCAGAGGGCGAAAGGAACAAAAGGAAGTATTCTTAGGTTTTAGGGCCGAAGGAGTAGTATTAGGTAGACATGCAGTCTTAGCAGACGCCAGGTCAGCGACAATCTTGTTGAGATCCTCACCAAAGAGGATGTTTCCTTTAAACAGGAGCACCTCCAGGGTTTTCTTAGAGTCCAAGTCCACCGACCAGGACCACAACCAGAGAATGCGGCGAGCCAAAATGGAAGTCGTAGCAGCCATGACCGCCAGAACACCGGCATCTGAAGCTGCTTCTTTAATGTAATGAGATGCCGTGACAATGTAAGAGAGACATTGTCTGGCATGTTCAGAAAATTGGAAGGAAACTCAGCCTCTATTTCCTGAGCCCACGCCTCAATAGCTTCTGCGGCCCAAGTAGCCTCAATGGTGGGCCTATGCGCAGCCCCTGCAAGGGTATAGAAAGCTTTTAAGCAGCCCTCCACACACTTATCCGTCGGCTCCTTGAGAGAAGTGACGGTAGTGACAGGCAGAGCAGATGACACCACCAGCCGAGCGATTTACGAATCTACCGGCGGTGGTGTTTCCCAATTTTTACTCAATTCTGCTTCAAGGGGATAGCGGGCTAGATTCTTCTTGTGCGGGGTGAACTTCTTTCCTGGGTTCTCCCAGGATTCCTGACGTATGTCAACCAAGTGGTCAGAATGAGGTAAAACTAATTTAGTAACCTTCTGACGTTTGAACCTGTCCGGTTTCTTTGATGTAGTAGCAGGCTCAGGATCATCATCAATCTGAAGAATGAACCTGATGGCCTGAATAGATCAGGAACATCATCCACCTGTGAAAAAGATTCCCCATCAGAAACGTCATGATCAGAGTCTGTGGGGTCAGTATACATGCCATCTTCATCGGAAAAGAGGTATCCGGAACATGCGTGGATTGAGAGGAAGTAACAGCCCGCTTAGAGAACTTCTTAGGTTTAGTCTTAGGCGGGCGAGGGTCAGAAATACGTTTATCCAAAGATTTATTCAAGTGTTGTAACTGAGTGGACAGAGCATCTGTCCATGGCGGATTAACCGCAGGGACCATATAAGGCTGATAAGGCACAGTAGGTCCCATAGGGGCGCAAGTCTAGTTACCAGCGTAGTCAGTAAATTAGAAAAGGCAGACCAAGGCGGGCCCTGATGTGGCCCCGTTGTTTCAAACTGACTGGGGGGGGTACAGAACCCCCAGAACCTGAATCCTCCGCAGCCATGTTATCCTTAAATGCATTTGGGACATCATAACCGCGCACGGCGGAATCAGCCCCAGACCCATCGCCCCCTGTAGCTGACATGATATGAAAGCGTAAACCACGGGCGACACAGTAGAATATTAGCAGATATAATACCTAACACAGCACAAACAGAGGATTTCTAAGGTAAAATGTGACTGAAAAACACAGAGAAAAATACAAAATACGTATATCCTGTGAAATACCTATATTATCTACTAACCCTGACGCACGGAGCCCCCTCAGGTTACAGAATATAGGGATAGCAGTAGGAGTGAGATACACGGAGTAGAGATCACACAGCAGCTATATACACACACACACACACACACACACACACACACACACACACACACGTACAATGCAGGAATTATGACAAACAGTAAAACTGCACTGTACTAGCAATACTATTACTGAGTAAAGCTATATATATAAACAGATATATCAATGCACAGTAAAAACTGGATGAATATCACAGGGTACTTGTACTAAATAACCCTGAAGTATGCACTTGTTCTTAACTAACACTGTCTAAATGACATGTAGAATACTTAAGTGTCCTGTAAATGCACAGCACTGATGATGCAGGCGGCCTTACAGAGGAGGCATCACTTAGCAGTCCCAGAATCAGCGCAGCTGTGTGTAATGGCGCCCAAACGCTGACAGGGAGCGAGGGAGACAGAGAGATGCAGCTCCAGGGCGGGAACATTTACTCTAAATGGCGCCAAGGGGCTTGGGGAGGGGCTACAGGTCAGAGCCTTATCCCCTTGCTGGACTTCACCACTGGGTACTGCGAGCCTTAATAAAATGGATTGTAGCCTAATCCAACCTGTGCCCTTGCCCTGGTGGTCTAGTGGGGTCCCTGTACTGCCACAGTGTCCACGCCAGCGCGCGCGGCCCGCCTCCTAATGGCCGCGGCGGATCGCGATTTCCAGCGGGTCCCGCCTGGGGGCCCCCTCTTATCTCCACCCTGAGTGCGGCCACGCGATCCCGGAGAACTTTGGTTAGTGTGTGTGCCCTGGGTGAAGAACCGGAGCCTCCGCTGTAAGTACCCGGCAACCAGGAACGCGGGAGTATACAGCGCCACTGGGGGAGGTGATGGAGCTGCAGCAGGAGATATCAGAATGATATCTAGCACTAGAGTGCCTCTGCTGCAGCCCTTGAAGTCTTCTATCTTCTTAAAAATAGCTCTTCTTAGGCCTGCCTGTTAGCTGCCTGCTCTGCAGGCATCAACTTACAGACTGAGCTCCTGTGCACGGAGGCGGGGTTATAGAGGAGGCGGCGCTGAGCATCTTGGGAACAGTCAAAGCTTTTAGCCTGTTGGTGCCTCGGATCAAGATCCTATTCTACACCCCAGTGTTATTCCCTGTGGAATACCAGTGTACCCCGCTGCAGAAAGCAACAATATGATTTTTAGCTATTTTGTCATAAAACATGGATGCCGCTGTCAGGTACACTTCAACTCCATAGCATCCACAAATTAATTGCTGGCTGTCGTTCCCGTTGTCCGTCCTGCGTTAACTCAGTTTAAAATCTGCTTTAACCATCCTCCTACTGGCAAATCTACTGCAAGGATTTCATAACCCTGCCCATAAATTCATCTGCTTCTCTGCAAGGATGTAATGTTGCCCTTTGGAAGTGGTACCCTCTATTGATAATTTAGCAAAAAAATAAACTTAATTATAATTTAGTGATCTCATAACTGATTTTATGGAAGTGTTTCAGCAAAATCTGTGAACTCTGGATTAAGCACAACAATACATGTTCTCCCTGTGTTTGTGTGGGTTTCCCCCTGGTGCTCTGGTTTCGTCCCACACTCCAAAAACACACGGCTAGGTTAATTGGCTTCTACAAAAATGAATTGTAGTGGTTATGTGGGATAGGGAATATAGGTGTTTATTTACTAAGCCTTGGATGGAGATAAAGTGGACGGAGATAAGTGACCAGCCAATCATCTCCTAACTGCCATGTCACAAGCTGGGTATGAAAAATGATAGTTAGGAGCTGACTGGCTGATACTTTATCTCTGTCCACTTTATCTCCAGCCAAGGCTTAGTAAATAGACCCCATAGATTGTAATAGTATTCACTCTAGGCAGTGGCGGATCCAGGGGGGGGGGGGGGGGGGGGGGGGCACGCGGGCCCGTGCCCCACCTGTCATGTCTGGCACTTAAAAAAAAACAAAAAACAGTCCCTTGAAAAAAGAAGCGGCGGAGCAGACAGTGCAGTTCACTGGCGCCCGCCGCGATAAAGGGTCTAGTGGCGACGGCAGCAGTACTAATGAGTCAGACTGACTCATTAAGTAAGCTGCAGCGGCGGCCAGTGTGTTAGTAGTTGGGAGCCAGTGGGAGGCATGTCAGTGCCGCGGTGGACAGATTTCTGCTGGCTGGTGCGGCTTAGTGTCTGGCTGTTTTGAACAGGACCATCAGGAGAGACAACCCACCTGTTGAAGCTGCTTGCGGCTCAGACGGAAGCTTCCCACCAGCGCTAATTCATTCAGCCGCACAGATAGAAGCCGCCAGCCGATTCCAGGATACCGTCCCGGTCTGCAGGTAGTGAATATCAGCTATTCAGACTGTGCATACCCGGGGACGCTCGGGCTGCACAAACTCCTCGTACCTGTAAATAGGTCCCTCACTATAAGCATAAGGGACAGAGTGAGTAAGATACCTGTGACCATTTGATTCTGATACACACAGATATTTGGACATAATTACTGGTGACTTTTGAATATAATTAGCCGGCTGCATTTAAGCTCAGAGGAATATAGTCTTTATTGAACTCTTGGATCAACTTCTGTCAGACTGGACGTTTTTATAATTAAGCACACATAATGTATGTATGTAACGGTATTAATGTGTGTGTATATATAGCCAGTTGGTGCTTCCCTCCCCTCTGTAGAATAACACCCCCCCCCACACACACACACTATTGGCCTTCCATATGGAGGAGACCCCCTCACTGCTGCCCTACCCTCCATATCCCCCCTTCCTCCTCCTACTGCCCTTGTTGTGAGGCCACGCGCACCTTCATGGGACCGCATGCCGAAGGCGTGCACAAGGTTCCCCCCCTGTCATTTTTTCCTGGATCCGCCCCTGACTCTAGGAGCATGGTGCTGATCAGTGAGCAGGGCATACTTTAATTTTGAAGGGATATTACATCATGTCTAAAATGTTGCTCTTCAAAACTAAAATATGCCCTCTTCACTAATCAGTACCATGTACCTAGAGTGAACACTATTGTAAGCTCTACTGGGGCAGGGACTGACTTGAATGTCTGAAATATTCTCTGTAAAGCGCTGCGGAATATGCATGCGCTATATAATAACTGTTAATAAATAAATCTGTTCTCTGTTATTTGTGGTAATCCCTAGATCAGCTTTTCCTGTTCTACTTGATCTTTCCTCATCCTCCTAAAATAGTGTTTGCCACACAGATATTCTATACACCACAATCTGCTGAACATTCACATGCCACCATATAATCTCATCGCCTAGGCGGTCTCTCTGCTGCTTGATGTGAATCAACTGGTGGAGTTTGTTTCTCCTCAGGATGGACCGGCCAGGACGTAGTAGGGTGGTAGGGTTCCCTGTCGTATGCACAGAGCTGTATCAGACAAGCCAGTCAGGACGTAGTACATGCCGGCCAGGATGTAGTAGGGTACCCTGTCGTATGCATAGAGTGGAGTCTGACATGTCGGCCAGGATGTAGTAGGGTACCCTGTCGTATGCACAGAGTGGAGTCTGACATGCCGGCCAGGATGTTGTAGGGTACCCTGTCGTAAGCACAGAGTGGAGTCTGACATGCCGGCCCGGATGTAGTAGGGCACCCTGTCGTATGCACAGAGTGGAGTCTGACATGCCGGCCAGGATGTAGTAGGATAGTATATGCACAGAGTGGAGTCTGACATGCCGGCCAGGATGTAGTAGGATAGTATATGCACAGAGTGGAGTCAGATATTTTTGTTTGTTCACTGGAACCTTGTGACAATAAATATGTTTATGATCTGATTTCATAATCTTCTCATCTCATTTTAATTAATCCAGATCGTAAAATATGAAGGCTGAAATTTCCAATTTTAACATTGATGCCCCAAGATGGGATCAGAGTACATTCACGGGCAGGTTGAAGCACTTTTTCAATATTACGGATCCCAGGACTGCAGTTGTGTCCGAGGAAGAACTAGACAGAGCAAAAGTGCTTGTGGAGGCATGCAGGTAATTTCACAGAGATATTTTTGTTTGTTTGTTTTCCCTTCAAACTTTCAGGAATCTTAATAATGTAGCACAAAAATTAATGTTTTTTTTTAAATCCCATTATCAAAAACTGTATATAAGCCTCTTTTCTATTATTGAGGCTTTTATACGTTTTTGTCAGCTTTCCCACTTTCTTCACGTTGCAGCTGCATAGTTTCCAACATTGTCAAGTTTTTTGTTCCGGAGACACTTAACCGCTAAGGGGTGTATTCAATAACTGTCGGAAGCTGCCCTCTTGTCGGAAAGACGGCAGCTTCCGACAGAAATAGGTCGGAAGGGGTTCCAACCTATTCAATAGGGGCTGATTTTTTCAGAGTAGTCGGGAATTCCCGACTTGTCGAAAAACACATGGATCGGCGGAACAGCCGCCGATCCACGTGCTTCTGTCGGAAATGGGGCCAAATCCGACAGGTCCCCGGCCAGGCACCTCTCTCCCTGCAGCGCCTCCCCCCGCCACCGCAGACATGTCCCCCCTGCAGTCAGCTCCTCTCTCCGGCCGCCGATCTTTGCTCCCCCTGCCACCCGCAGGCACCTCTCTCCCTGCAGTGCCTCCCCCCACCGCCCCAGTCATGTCCCCCCGCAGCCAGCTTCTTCCGCCGGCCGCCGATCTCTGCTTCCCCCGCCACCCAGCTTACTCCCGCTGCCGTCCCGCTCACACCCACCTCCATCTGCACCCCTGGCCGCTGCTGTCAGCGCATCCGCAGCCACTGACAGCAGTGGCAGGACAGGACCCTACGTACGGCCAAATCCGACAGTCGGATTTGGCCGTCCATTGAATAGGGGTTGTCTGATCCATTCCGACAACTGCATGTCGGAATGGATCCGACTCTTATTGAATATACCCCTAAGCCAGTGCATCCAGGGAAAAGCACAATGCACTCTGGGCAAACCTAAGAGCACAACAGTCCCTGTTGTGTCATGTCTAATAATATTCCTTTAAAATAAAGGTTAATTGCTTAAGCCTATAGAATAAGCAAGTGTGGTAAGAAATATTTAACATGTAGAAAATAGTAATTTTTTTGAATAGTTGGTCAATACTAAAAAAAAATAGGGATTTTCTAGTGACAGATTTTTAAAACTTGGATGTTAGGGACAGTTGGCAATTATGCAGATTTTCATCAACCAGAAAACTAGTTAAAAAAACAGATAGCCAGATAGAAGATAAATGCCCCTGGACCAGGGCCAGAGTAATGGTCACCATGGGGCTTTGACTGAAAATGTTCAAGGGTATGAAAAACAGAAGTGCTTATAACCAGTGCCGTGTGGGTATGGCCATTGTCATGTGGGTGTGGCCAATGCCATGTGGGCATGTACACTTTTACACAATCAGCTGCAGAGTTTCCCTAAATGTCATGTTTTTTTAATTAGTGGTTGGAAAACAGAACATTACAGAAGCACAAAATGTACTGTCACTGTTTCAGTTGGAGGACTATGGGGGAATTCAATTAGCCATGGTAATTTACCGCGGACTAATTGACCTGCTGGGGCTATTCAGTTAGTCCCTAATGGGCAACTTCTCCACTGGCTCACTTCTCCTCACTTTTCACTGCTTCATGAATAGACCCTTAAATGAGCATGTCAGCAGCACTTATCGGGGATTTTTTTTACATGTCTGAACAAACTACCCTAAAAAATCCCAGATAACTAGGGGGTTAACAGGTCCGGCAACCCTTTTAACACACGAATCCATGAACACTTCACAAATTCCGTTTGTTAACACCTGTTAACACGGGGCGCGGATAAAAAAGTGTCTGAAATTGAATAGACCTGGGCATTAAAGCACAAGGCTACCACCCTTTTTCACCCAAGGTAATTTACAGCTGGTAATTGAATTCCCCCTATGTTTTCATGTATACTGATGTCTCAAAATAATAGCCTACCTTAGACCTAGGCCTTGGTTGCATTTTAACCTGGCTGTATCCCATACTTGCATGTTAAAAGTACTACAATATGAGATAGAGTCTGTACTAGGAGCATCAAGAACTGGATATTTAGGGGATGTGTATTTGTTTATATAAATGATGGGGTTCACCTTTTGCAGATTGTCATATGACTAATATAACCAATTGTGTTCTTCCGTTTTGACCTCTGTTCTATTTGCCAGCTAATAAATAAATATAGAGGTGTGTCATTTGTTATTTAGAGCAGTGTTCTCGATTGGGGTTTTATCCATAACTTGGAGCAACATGCATAAAATAAAGAACTTTTATGTAATAGCTACCCCTGTCTTTTCCCTTTAGTCTGCCTCAAAGTGACTGAAGGAATGGGTGAAAATGGCTGCATTGCCTTATATGAAATAATGTAGTCGATTAAAATTAATGCCTCAATTTTGGGAAAATTTAGGGTCCCATTGCTGTTGCAATAGCACATCGTGGCTATTCCCCGCAATTCACTCCTATTTCAATTGTCCCAAATCAGCAATTATGTTCTTTTTTTTGTTCTTTCTGATCGTCCCTTTTATATTTTTATTTAGAATTTTATCTCAGCATAGTAGGTTTCCTTTACTTCCATCTCTACGAGTGGGTGAAAACAGTAGTCTCTTTATTCTGGTTGGACTAGACTGCAGTGTGCTTTTACATCTGCATATTTACATACAGTCCAAAAATGTGCTCTATTCAACAGGGGTTGGCAAAGCCTTAAACCAGGGCTGTGAATGTAATGCAAATTCCATATTAAATGGTGCTGAAACAAATAAAGCAATTTTGTCAGTGAAAAGTGTAGAGTGACTGGCCTGTAATGAGTTTATGCTGTCCTCCTCCTAAGGGCTAATTTGATTGCAGGTAAGATGCTGCCAGACAGTGTGAGGACGGCTGGGTATGATGATCACATGACATGGTTAGGCTAGATCAGTTTAACTCTTATCATTTTTAATGTTTAGATTTTGTGTGAACGCCATTAAGCAAGCTCCCTCGCTTAGAAAAACCCTTTCTGCTAATTAATGTAAATCAGCTTCCTTGTTGTTGAACCTATTAACAGCAGTGGCAACCAGTGTCAGACGGGGTCACGAAGGGCCCACTTAGAGATGCAGTGGTAGGGTCCCAAGCTTAAGGGGTGTGAACAGCCATATGAGGCGGTGTGGCCAGCCACCACAGAGGGACATGGACAACTATTAGAGAGGTCAGTCTGCAAAGAACAGGGTCCCTTTTTTAATAGAAACAAACCAAGCACTCAAATTCATCCATGGTCCTGCTCCACTAAGTTACTGACCCTCCAGTAGAGTACAGTAACAATACATAATTTGAGTGCACAGTCTGCATCCTGAACCTTAGAGGATGGGCTCACAGACAGTGTAGTCCACCAGGTATTTCCCCTGTTGGCCAGTCTCAATCTGGTGGCAACCCTACTGTGTAACTTTGATAGGAGGGGTGACTAGGAATATTAAACAGAAAAATGAAGAGTTTTATTCGCTTTGCTTATCCATTGTCCAATATGTCTAAAAGTCTTGTTATTGCGAAAAGCCCAGATTGGACTGTGTGTTCTGTGTTTAGAGCAGGTGGCACTCCACCAGGCACCAGCATTGAGCAACTGCACTATGCCAAGAAACTGTATGATTCTGCTTTCCACCCTGACACCGGGGATAAGATGAACCTGATCGGCAGAATGTCCTTCCAGGTCCCAGGAGGAATGGCAATTACCGGCTGCATGTTACAGTTTTACAGGTATGCTCAAATCACGCTGTGATTTTTAAAACATTTTTTATTTATACTAAATTGTCCCCTATTCACAGCCACAAATGTTATTAGATACGGTTATTATTGATGGTCTTTGACGATGAGTGACCACTGTAGCTTTGGTTAACACAGGGGTTCCCAAACTTTTATCAATCACGGCGCCCTAGAGCATCAGAAATTTTTATCACGGCACCCCTAAGCCAAAAGTTCCTTATTGAGAAATTTAGAGATAGATATTAAATGAAGTCATTTGTGTTTATAGGTCATCCTTCGGTTCAGTTATGTGGTTACGTTTGGTTATGTTTGTCCACATATTGTATGATTGGCATAAATAATTTGAATTGGTCCTGGATAAACCAATCCAAGTGTACTGAGGCACCCCAGGGTGCCACGGCACACAGTTTGAGAACCACTGGGTTAACACAAGGTTTCAAAATAGAAAATGCCTTTTGCTTAATGCTTGCAGCATATACTTTCAGATCGGTGCTTCAAGCACTAAAGACGCTGGCTTAACAAGAGCTATTTTTATGGACCATATGCTGATTTTCAGTTGGGGGACAAGGACCAGTTTCAGTGCACGTGGGAGTGAATTATCCCAAACTGGAGGTACTGGCATGGAACCCCCAAAGCTCTGCTAGCTTTGGTCAAGGGGCTGTTCTTTATTCCATCCAAACATGAATATTAGACTACTTTAAGATACCATTTAATGTGGTCTTTATAGACCTGAGGCTTCTAGAGACAGACACCAGCCTTGGACAGGAGCAGCAGTAATATGCCATATTAACAGAATCTGCCCTAGTAATTGAAGACTACAGTTTAATTTCCGTCCTCTCCACGTGCTCTAGTAATAAAGTTGCTCCATCTGTCCCTTGGGTTGTTTACTTACAAGACCACTATCCATAATATTCAGTAGAATTTCTCTAGTTTACTTTGTCCTGACATGTTAATTATTATGCTTATACTTTATTGCTGTGAACTTGTATATGTGTGCCAGTGCCAGCATAATATTTCTCCAAGGCTGTCTGGTATTGCCTTTAGAGAAATAAATAAAATTAAAAAACCATTGGCCTCGTTACTAAATGTTCTTTTCTTTTCTGAGTCTGTCCAGGACATTTCAGGAATGCAGAGAATATTTTAGCATTTGTAAGAAAGCGCCCTCTTTTTGCTAAGGGGAGAAGGGTGTAATTCATTATTTATTAATGAATCTCTTGCTGAGTTAAATCAGAGTACTTTGCTTGTTTTGGCAGTTGCATTAAAATATGACTAACATTGAAAAATGCTGATACTTTTGTTGGGGGAACTGCAAAATGCCCTTGGAAGTATAATATACTGTATGTGACATTATTAACCAGCTGTAAGATACGAGGCTGAAGTTAGCTTCTTATTCGGCCAGCTTCTTATTCACTTCTTATTCGCGCTCCAGCTTCTTATTCACTTCTTATTCGAGCTCCAGCTTCTTATTCAGATCATTCAGTTTTGCAAGGGTTAATGAGTCTTGGGCAACAAATTTGACACCTGAAATTCACAGAGTAGGGTCCCTTTCATGTGACACACATGTACTGTATTTTGGCTTGCCCAACGCTGGTTTGGACATGAAATACGCTGGCAAAGTGGGCACATACACTATAATTTAACATTTTGAATAAGTAGCTGTAGTTTTGCAAGGGTTAACGAGTCTCGGGCAACAATTTTGACACCTGAAATCAACTGAGTCGGGTCACTTGCATATGACCCACATTCAGCCTCGTCTGTAAGATCCTATTATTTTCAGTAAATCATATATATATATATATATATATATATAATATATAAAAACACAAACACGAGGAACCACTGTACTCGCCATTCCCAGGGGTTGGGGTGCGGTGGGCTGTGACCACCGAACTCAAATATACCAAACAAAAAGCCCAGCACTCTCCTAAGCAGCTTCATTCACCTTAATGCTTTAATATACATCTAAATAAACAATGGGGTTTTGGTTTATGAATTGTACAATGCATGTAAGCTTGCGGCCCACTCCACGGGACCCCATTTCACCACAAGTCCTACTCTATCACATAGAGCTTACATGCATTGTACAATTCATAAACCAAAACCCCATTGTTATTTAGATGTATATTAAAGCATTAAGGTGAATGAAGCTGCTTAGGAGAGTGCTGGGCTTTTTGTTTGGTATATATTTCTCTATCGTCCTAAGTGGATGCTGGGGTTCCTGAAAGGACCATGGGGAATAGCGGCTCCGCAGGAGACAGGGCACAAAAGTAAAGCTTTTACAGGTCAGGTGGTGTGTACTGGCTCCTCCCCCTATGACCCTCCTCCAGACTCCAGTTAGATTTTTGTGCCCGGCCGAGAAGGGTGCAATTCTAGGTGGCTCTCATAAAGAGCTGCTTAGAGAGTTTAGCTTAGGCTTTTTATTTTACAGTGATTCCTGCTGGCAACAGGATCACTGCAACGAGGGACAGAGGGGAGAAGAAGTGAACTCACCTGCGTGCAGGATGGATTGGCTTCTTGGCTACTGGACATGAAGCTCCAGAGGGACGATCACAGGTACAGCCTGGATGGTCACCGGAGCCACGCCGCCGGCCCCCTCACAGATGCTGAAGCAAGAAGAGGTCCAGAATCGGCGGCTGAAGACTCCTGCAGTCTTCTTAAGGTAGCGCACAGCACTGCAGCTGTGCGCCATTTTCCTCTCAGCACACTTCACACGGCAGTCACTGAGGGTGCAGGGCGCTGGGGGGGGGGCGCCCTGGGAGGCAAATGAAAACCTTTAAAAAGGCTAAAAATACCTCACATATAGCCCCAGAGGCTATATGGAGATATTTACCCCTGCCTAAATGTACTAAATAGCGGGAGACGAGCCCGCCGAAAAAGGGGCGGGGCCTATCTCCTCAGCACACGGCGCCATTTTCTGTCACAGCTCCGCTGGTCAGGAAGGCTCCCAGGTCTCTCCCCTGCACTGCACTACAGAAACAGGGTATAACAGAGAGGGGGGGCAAAATAAATGGCAATATATTAATATAAAAGCAGCTATAAGGGAGCACTTAATCATAAGGCTATCCCTGTCATATATAGCGCTTTTTGGTGTGTGCTGGCAGACTCTCCCTCTGTCTCCCCAAAGGGCTAGTGGGTCCTGTCTTCGTATAGAGCATTCCCTGTGTGTCTGCTGTGTGTCGGTACGTGTGTGTCGACATGTATGAGGACGTTATTGGTGTGGAGGCGGAGCAATTGCCAAATATGAGGATGTCACCTCCTAGGGGGTCGACACCAGAATGGATGCCTTTATTTGTGGAATTACGGGATAGCGTCAACTCGCTTAAGCAGTCGTTTGCCGACATGAGGCGGCCGGACACTCAATTAGTGCCTGTCCAGGCGCCTCAAACACCGTCAGGGGCTGTAAAACGCCCCTTGCCTCAGTCGGTCGACACAGACCCAGACACAGGCACTGATTCCGGTGGTGAAGGTGACGAATCAACCGTATTTTCCAGTAGGGCCACACGTTATATGATTTTGGCAATAAAGGAGATGTTACATTTAGCTGATACTACAGGTACCACTAAACAGGGTATTATGTGGGGTGTGAAAAAACTACCAGTAGTTTTTACCGAATCAGAAGAATTAAATGACGTGTGTGATGAAGCGTGGGGTGCCCCGATAAAAAACTGCTAATTTCAAAGAAGTTATTGGCTTTATACCCTTTCCCGCCAGAGGTTAGGGAGCGCTGGGAAACACCTCCTAGGGTGGACAAAGCGCTAACACGCTTATCAAAACAAGTGGCGTTACCCTCTCCTGAGACGGCCGCACTTAAAGATCCATCAGATAGGAGGATGGAAAATATCCAAAAAGGTATATACACACATGCAGGTGTTATACTACGACCAGCTATTGCGACTGCCTGGATGTGCAGTGCTGGGGTAGTTTGGTCAGAGTCCCTGATCGAAAATATTGATACCCTGGACAGGGACAATATTTTACTGTCGTTAGAACAAATAAAGGATGCATTTCTTTATATGCGTGATGCACAGAGAGATATCTGCACACTGGCATCACGGGTAAGTGCTATGTCCATTTCGGCCAGAAGAGCTTTATGGACACGACAGTGGACAGGCGATGCGTAGAGGAGTTATTTGGGGTCGGTCTATCGGATTTGGTGGCCACGGCTACGGCCGGGAAATCCACCTTTCTACCTCAAGTCACTCCCCAACAGAAAAAGGCACCGACCTTTCAACCGCAGCCCTTTCGTTCCTTTAAAAATAAGAGAGCAAAGGGCTATTCATATCTGCCACGAGGCAGAGGACGAGGGAAGAGACAGCAACAGGCAGCTCCTTCCCAGGAACCGAAGCCCTCCCCGGCTTCTACAAAAGCCTCAGCATGACGCTGGGGCTTCGCAAGCGGACTCGGGGGCGGTAGGCGGTCGTCTCAAGAATTACAGCGCGCAGTGGGCTCACTCGCAGGTAAATCCCTGGATCCTGCAGATAATATCTCAGGGGTACAGGTTGAAATTAGAGACAGAGCCACCTCGCCGTTTCCTGAAGTCTGCTTTACCAACGTCCCCCTCAGAAAGGGAGACGGTTTTGGAAGCCATTCACAAGCTGTATTCTCAGCAGGTGATAGTCAAGGTACCTCTTCTACAACAAGGGAAGGGGTATTATTCCACTCTTTTTGTGGTACCGAAGCCGGATGGCTCGGTAAGGCCTATTCTAAATCTGAAGTCCTTGAACCTGTACATAAAGAAGTTCAAGTTCAAGATGGAGTCACTCAGAGCAGTGATAGCGAACCTGGAAGAAGGGGACTTTATGGTATCCTTGGACATCAAGGATGCGTATCTCCACGTTCCAATTACCCCTCACACCAGGGGTACCTCAGGTTCGTTGTACAAAACTGTCACTATCAGTTTCAGACGCTGCCGTTTGGTTTGTCCACGGCACCTCGGGTCTTTACAAAGGTAATGGCCGAGATAATATTTCTTCTTCGAAGAAAAGGCGTATTAATTATCCCATACTTGGACGATCTCCTAATAAGGGCAAGGTCCAGAGAACAGCTAGAGATGGGTTTAGCACTATCTCAAGAGGTGCTAAAGCAGCACAGATGGATTCTGAATATTCCAAAATCCCAATTAATGCCGACAACTCGTCTGCTGTTCCTGGGGATGATTCTGGACACAGTTCAGAAAAAGGTTTTTCTTCCCGAAGAAAAAGCCAAGGAGTTATCTGACCTGGTCAGGAACCTCCTAAAACCAGGAAAGGTGTCTGTACATCAATGCACAAGAGTCCTGGGAAAAAATGGTAGCTTCTTACGAAGCAATCCCTTTCGGCAGATTCCATGCAAAGGGATCTGTTGGACAAATGGTCAGGGTCGCATCTTCAGATGCACCTGCGGATAACCCTGTCGCCGAGGACAAGGGTATCCCTTCTGTGGTGGTTGCAGGAGGCTCATCTATTGGAGGGCCGCAGATTCGGCATGCAGGATTGGATCCTGGTGACCACGGATGCCAGCCTGAGAGGCTGGGGAGCAGTCACACAGGGAAGAAATTTCCAGGGAGTGTGGTCGAGCCTGAAAAAGTCTCTTCACATAAGCATTCTGGAACTAAGAGCAATCTACAATGCTCTAAGCCAGGCGGAACCTCTGCTTCAAGGAAGACCGGTGTTGATCCAGTCGGACAACATCACGGCAGTCGCCCATGTAAACAGACAGGGCGGCACAAGCAGCAGGAGGGCAATGGCAGAAGCTGCCAGGATCCTTCGCTGGGCGGAGAATCACGTGATAGCACTGTCAGCAGTATTCATCCCGGGCGTGGACAACTGGGAAGCAGACTTCCTCAGCAGACACGACCTTCACCCGGGAGAGTGGGGACTTCATCCAGAAGTTTTCCACATGCTATTAAACCGTTGGGTAAAACCAATGGTGGACATGATGGCGTCTCGCCTCAACAAAACACTGGACAGGTATTGCGCCAGGTCAAGAGATCCGCAGGCAATAGCTGTGGACGCGCTGGTAACACCTTGGGTGTACCAGTCGGTATATGTGTTTCCTCCTCTGCCTCTCATACCAAAGGTATTGAGGATTATACGGCAAAGAGGAGTAAGACTAGTGGCTCCGGATTGGCCAAGAAGGACTTGGTACCCGGAACTTCAAGAGATGGTCACGGACGATCCGTGGCCTCTACTTCTGAGAAGGGACCTGCTTCAGCAGGGTCCTTGTCTTTTTCAAGACTTACCGCGGCTGCGTTTGACGGCATGGCGTTTGAATGCCAGATCCTAAAAGGAAAAGGCATTCCAGAAGAAGTCATTCCTACCTTGATAAAGGCAAGGAAGGAAGTCACCGCGAAGCATTATCGCCGTATTTGGCGAAAATATGTTGCGTGGTGCGAGCAGCGGAGTGCTCCAATGGAGGAATTTCAACTGGGTCGTTTTCCTACATTTCCTGCAATCAGGATTGTCTATGGGTCTCAAATTGGGATCTATTAAGGTTCAAATTTCGGCCCTATCAATATTCTTCCAAAAAGAATTGGCCTCAGTCCCTGAGGTCCAGATTTTTATCAAAGGAGTACTGCATATACAGCCTCCTGTGGTGCCTAAGGTGGCACCGTGGGATCTAAATGTAGTTTTAGATTTCCTCAAATCCAATTGGTTTGAACCACTAAAGAATGTGGATTTGAAATATCTCACATGGAAAGTGACTATGTTACTGGCCCTGGCTTCGGCCGGGAGAGTATCTGAACTGGCGGCTTTGTTTTATAAAAGCCCTTATTTAATTTTCCATTCGACATAGGGCAGAGCTGCGGACGCGTCCGCATTTTCTCCCTAAGGTGGTATCAGCGTTTCACCTGAACCAGCCTATTGTAGTGCCTGCGGCTACAGACGACTTGAAGGACTCCAAGTTGTTGGACGTTGTCAGAGCCTTAAAAATATACATTTAAAGGACGGCTGGAGTCAGAAAATCTGACTCGCTGTTTATACTGTATGCACCCAACAAGTTGGGTGCACCTGCTTCTAAGCAGTCGATTGCTCGTTGGATTTGTAACAAAATTCAACTTGTACATTCTGTGGCAGGCCTGCCACAGCCTAAATCTGTTAAGGCCCATTCCGCAAGGAAGGTGGGCTCATCTTGGGCGGCTGCCCGAGGGGTCTCGGCATTACAACTCTGCCGAGCAGCTACGTGGTCAGGGGAGAACACGTTTGTAAATTTTTACAAATTTGATACCCTGGCAAAGGAGGACCTGGAGTTCTCTCATTCGGTGCTGCAGAGTCATCCGCACTCTCCCGCCCGTTTGGGAGCTTTGGTATAATCCCCATGGTCCTTTCAGGAACCCCAGCATCCACTTAGGACGATAGAGAAAATAAGAATTTACTTACAGATAATTCTATTTCTCGGAGTCCGTAGTGGATGCTGGGCGCCCATCCCAAGTGCGGATTATCTGCAATACTTGTACATAGTTATTGTTAACTAATTCGGGTTATTGTTTAGGAAGCCATCTTTCAGAGGCTCCTCTGTTATCATACTGTTAACTGGGTTTAGATCACAAGTTGTACGGTGTGATTGGTGTGGCTGGTATGAGTTTTACCCGGGATTCAAAATCCTCCCTTATTGTGTACGCTCGTCCGGGCACAGTACCTAACTGGAGTCTGGAGGAGGGTCATAGGGGGAGGAGCCAGTACACACCACCTGACCTGTAAAAGCTTTACTTTTGTGCCCTGTCTCCTGCGGAGCCGCTATTCCCCATGGTCCTTTCAGGAACCCCAGCATCCACTACGGACTCCGAGAAATAGAATTATCGGTAAGTAAATTCTTATTATATGTGTGTGTGTGTGTGTGTGTGTGTGTGTGTGTGTGTGTGTGTGTGTGTGTGTGTGTGTCCCTGGTTTGTGTTCATTATTTAATGTGCAGTGCTTTACTGAATGTCTGTAGGACCATGTGGGGCTTTAGTACAAATTGTTGACATGGTTTTAATGTTGACTTTTTAGATTGTCAGCACTGTGCATGTCGCCATAGCATTTTCTGTTGATTGTAGTCCTAATCCTTACTGTAAAATAGACCGCCGGTATTTAGGCCACGTTGACGGCATCTCCCACCCCCACTCCACATACAATTTAAATTCTCCATTGCACAAACACATACATATATTGTTTTTTGGACTGTGAGAAGGAACTTGAACAAACATAGGGAGAGCATGCAGATAGTGCTTTATTCAGGTTGTAATCCCTGGCAGAACAATGATTTAGGTCACAGATCCCATGTGCATACACAGCTGCCTGTCTAGTCAGAGGCCTGTGTATAAACCTTGTCTCACAGGTCTGTTAATTATTGCCCAGGCAAAACCTCCTGGTCTTGCTAAATATGTAACTGAAGTGGATGAGACCATTTTAACATTAAGATGTGTAATAAATACTATTTGCATCAGTAAAGGTGCTGCATATTAATTCTTAAGAATGAAACCTATCGAGGAATTTACATTAAAAGATTAAGTTGACTCCTGTTTTATTTATACTGGCTGTTACATTTTATATACCCCGTCTCAGTTGGTACAGTCTTTCACTTAGGCTCCTATTCCATATTTTAGTAATATTTTGTAATTATTTTTTTTTGTGCTTTCTAATATTTTCGTTTTCCATCAGTGTCATCATTGTTTTTTCTACTATAAATTATGTTTTTATTTTTCTTGTGGAAAAAGCTTGAATGCTGTTCCTCTGTTTTGTGGAATCAATTGGTTTCATAATAAAAAAAATGTTGTTATTATTATTATTAATAATAATTTCTTTATTTCTTTATTTTTTTAATAATTGTTGAAAACTTAAACAGGACCGTTCCCGCGGTAGTGTTTTGGCAGTGGGTTAATCAGTCATTTAATGCACTTGTAAACTACACCAACCGTAACGCAGCTTCTCCCATCACACCTGGGTAAGTCTATTATATCTCTTGACTGTCTCAGATTAATTTTATCTTTTGTGTATAATCTCCTATCCAGGGCCGGCTCCAGGTCTGCTAGCACCCAGTGCGATAAAATTTGAAAAACCAATTTATTATTATTAATATTAACAAAACACACAAATACACATTGGCTTCCACAGTAAAAAAACACACACATTGGCCCCCACAGGGAAAAAAAAACACACACACACACACACACACACACACACACACACACACAATGGCCCTCACAGGAAGCACACACAATGGCCCCCATAGGAGTTACCCACACAGGAAAAAACACATATTGTCCCCACAGGAAAAACACACACATTTTCCCCAAAGGAAAAAGATGCACATATTGGCCCCTACAGGAAAAAGAGACGCACACATTGGCCCCACATGAAAGAGATGCACACATTGGCCCCCACAGGAAAAAGAGACGCACACATTGGCCCCCACAGGAAAAAGTGACACACACATTGGCCCCCACAGGAAAAAGAGATGCACACATTGGCCCCCACAGGAAAAAGACGCACATATTGGCCCTCACAGGAAAAAGAGACGCACACATTGGCCCCAACAGAAAAAAGAGAAGCACACATTGGCCCCCACAGAAAAAACACACACACACACATTGGTCCCCCACAGGAAAAAACACATACATTAGCCGTGATAGGAAAAACACACACATAATGCCCCCACAGAAAAAAGATGCATACATTGCCCCCCACAGGAAAAAGATACACACATTCGCCTCCACAGGAAAATACATTGGACCCCATAGAAAAAATTAATGAAACAAACTTGAATTGAACCAACCACCACCAGAAGACTGAGGAGAGAGATAGGTACATGTGCTTGGTGTCACCCATAGGGTTAAAGCCAGACATACATGACCCCTCTTCCCTTTACCCTGTCAGGGCTGGGATCAGGTCCAAATCCTTTGGAAAACTTTAGATAATTCAATGTTCACAGAAAATTAAGGTAACACAAGTATTTATATTATATCTATATCACACACACAATATATCCAAATAGAATGCAGAGGCACTCCGGGATTCAAACAAGAAACAACCAACACCTCATAATGCAGTAAGCACCAGATTCTTATTGTATTGTATTATATATATATATATATATATATAGATAGATAGATAGAGGTATATATATATATATATATATAATTACCAAACCATGACAAACCTATACATATTCTCTCCCTTTTCCCTCTCTTTCTGTTTTCCACTCTATGTACATTGGCACCTAGCCCTTGGTTTCTGCCACCCTAATACTTATTTCAGTGTCATGTCCCCTGATGCAGAAAAGTTTATATACCATGTACATGTCCTACAATGTCTTGTACTGTAAGTCGTTGTTTTCTGGTTAAGCTAATTTTTTATGTACTTTGCTAGGCGCTGCAGCACCCTTGTGGCGCCATGTAAATAAATTACATATATATATCAAACAGCTTTCCGGGAGGACTTTTTATATTTATAAATCTGTGCTCTGGCATTAAGGATTCCATCTAAGTGACACTAACCTTCTGCATTTGGACATTTTAAGCTCAAAAAGTGACATCCATACCTTAGATTCTTTGTGAGCTCCCTAATGTGCTCTTTTAAATTGGGTTCATTTTATTTTCTCTGACGTCCTAGTGGATGCTGGGAACTCCGTAAGGACCATGGGGAATAGACGGGCTCCGCAGGAGACTGGGCACTCTAAAAGAAAGATTAGGTACTATCTGGTGTGCACTGGCTCCTCCCTCTATGCCCCTCCTCCAGACCTCAGTTAGAATCTGTGCCCGGCCAGAGCTGGGTGCTCCTAGTGGGCTCTCCTGAGCTTGCTAGAAAAGAAAGTATTTGTTAGGTTTTTTATTTTCAGTGAGATCTGCTGGCAACAGACTCACTGCTACGTGGGACTGAGGGGAGAGAAGCAAACCTACCTGCTTGCAGCTAGCTTGTGCTTCTTAGGCTACTGGACACCATTAGCTCCAGAGGGTTCGAACACAGGGCCTGACCTCGATCGTCCGTTCCCGGAGCCGCGCCGCCGTCCCCCTTGCAGAGCCAGAAGACAGAAGAGAAGCGATGAAATCGGCGGCAGAAGACTCCTGTCTTCATTAAGGTAGCGCACAGCACCGCAGCTGTGCGCCATTGCTCCCACAGCACACCACACACTCCGGTCACTGTAGGGTGCAGGGCGCTGGGGGGGCGCCCTGGGCAGCAATTATAATACCTTTTGGCACTTAAAATACACATAATACAGTCTGAAAACTGTATATGTGTAAAAAACCCCGCCATTAAGTTACATAAAACGCGGGACAGAAGCCCGTCGCTGAGGGGGCGGGGCCTTCTTCCTCAGCACACCAGCGCCATTTTCCCTTCACAGCTCCGCTGGAAGCAGCTCTTCAGGCTCTCCCCTGC
Organism: Pseudophryne corroboree; assembly: GCF_028390025.1. Taxonomy (NCBI): domain Eukaryota; kingdom Metazoa; phylum Chordata; class Amphibia; order Anura; family Myobatrachidae; genus Pseudophryne; species Pseudophryne corroboree. Next base: position 680,481,786 of record NC_086446.1, read on the forward strand.
AGTATCCTGATACAAGAAGGGTAAAAAAGAGAGGGGGGGCACATAAATTTAGGCGCAAATAAGATATTTAAGCAGCTATTGGGTAAATCACTTTTTATAGTGTAAATCCCTGTGTTATATAGCGCTGTGGTGTGTGCTGGCATACTCTCTCTCTGTCTCCCCAAAGGACTTTGTGGGGTCCTGTCCTCAGTCTGAGCATTCCCTGTGTGTGTGCGGTGTGTCGGTACGGCTGTGTCGACATGTTTGATGAGGAGGGTTACGTGGAGGCGGAGCAGGGGCAGATAAGTGTGGTGTCGCCCCCGACGGGGCCGACACCTGATTGGATGGATATGTGGAAGGTCTTAACTGACAGTGTCAACTCCTTACATAAAAGGTTCGATGACGCAGCAGCCTTGGGACAGCCGGGGTCTCAGCCCGCGCCTGCCCAGGCGACTCAGAAGCCGTCAGGGGCTCATAAACGCCCGCTGGCTCAGATGGTAGACACAGATGTCGACACGGAGTCTGACTCCAGTGTAGATGAGGATGAGACAAATGTACAGTCTACAAAAGCCATCCGATGCATGATTACTGCAATGAAAGATGTATTGCACATTTCTGGTATTAACCCGGTTACCACCAAGAGGGGTATTATGTTTGGGGAGAAAAAGCAGCCAGTGACTTTTCCCCCATCTGATGAATTAAATGATTTGTGTGAAGAAGCGTGGAGTTCCCCTGATAAGAAACTAGTGATTTCTAAGAGGTTACTGATGGCGTACCCTTTCCCACCAACGGATAGGTTACGTTGGGAAACATCCCCTAGGGTGGACAAGGCGCTGACACGCTTATCTAAAAGGGTGGCACTGCCGTCTCAGGATACGGCCGCCCTAAAGGAGCCTGCGGATAGAAAGCAGGAAGCTATCCTTAAGTCTGTGTATACACACTCTGGTACTCTACTGAGACCTGCTATTGCTTCAGCCTGGATGTGTAGTGCTGCAGCAGCATGGACTGATACCCTGTCAGACAACATTGATTCCCTCGACAGGGATACTGTTTTACTAACCATCGAACATATAAAAGACATCGTCTTATATATGCGGGATGCCCAGAGGGACATTTGCCTGCTGGCATCTAGAATTAATGCAATGTCCATTTCTGCCAGGAGAGTATTATGGACTCGGCAGTGGACAGGTGATGCTGATTCTAAAAAACACATGGAGGTTTTGCCTTATAAGGGTGAGGAATTGTTTTGGGACGGTCTCTCGGACCTCGTATCCACAGCAACTGCTGGGAAGTCGACTTTTTTACCTCAGGTTCCCTCACAGCCTAAGAAAGCACCATATTATCAAGTGCAGTCCTTTCGGCCTCAGAAAGGCAAGCGGGTCATAGGAGCATCCTTTCTGGCCAATGACAAGGGTAGAGGAAAGAAGCTGCACCAGGCAGCCAGTTCCCAGGAACAAAAATCCTCCCCTGTTTCCACTAAGTCCGACGCATGACGTTGGGGCTCCACAGGCGGAGCCAGGTGCGGTGGGGGCGCGTCTCCGAAACTTCAGCAACCAGTGGGTTCGCTCACAAGTAGATCTCTGGGCTGTACAAATTGTATCTCAGGGATACAAGCTGGAGTTCGAGGCGACTCCCCCTCGCCGTTACCTCAAATCAGCCTTGCCAGCTGCTCCCAGGGAAAGGGAGGTAGTACTGGCGGCAATTCACAAGCTGTACCTCCAGCAGGTGATAATCAAGGTCCCCCTCCTTCAACAGGGCAGGGGTTACTATTCCACAATGTTTGTGGTACCGAAACCGGACGGTTCGGTGAGACCCATTCTGAATTTAAAATCCTTGAACACTTATATAAAGAAGTTCAAGTTCAAAATGGAATCGCTCAGGGCGGTTATTGCAAGCCTGGAAGAGGGGGATTTTATGGTGTCGCTGGACATCAAGGATGCTTACTTGCATGTCCCCATTTACCCACCTCACCAGGAATACCTCAGGTTTGTGGTACAGGACTGTCATTACCAATTCCAGACGTTGCCGTTTGGTCTCTCCACAGCACCGAGAATATTTACCAAGGTAATGGCCGAAATGATGATACTCCTTCGGAAGAAGGGAGTTATAATTATCCCGTACTTGGACGATCTCCTCATAAAGGCGAGGTCCAGCGAGCAGTTGTTGGTCAGCGTAGCACTCTCTCAGGAAGTGTTGCAACAGCACGGCTGGATTCTGAATATCCCAAAGTCGCAGCTCATTCCTGCGACGCGTCTGCTTTTCCTGGGCATGATTCTGGACACAGAACAGAAGAAGGTGTTTCTCCCGGTGGAGAAGGCCCAGGAATTGTCATCTCTGGTCAGGAACCTCCTGAAACCAAAACAGGTGTCGGTGCATCACTGCACGCGAGTCCTGGGAAAGATGGTGGCTTCTTACGAAGCAATTCCCTTCGGCAGGTTCCATGCAAGGATCTTTCAGTGGGATCTGTTGGACAAATGGTCCGGATCGCATCTTCAGATGCATCGGTTGATCACCCTGTCCCCAAGGGCCAGGGTGTCTCTGCTGTGGTGGCTGCAGAGTGCTCATCTTCTCGAGGGCCGCAGGTTCGGCATACAGGACTGGGTCCTGGTGACCACGGATGCAAGCCTCCGAGGATGGGGGGCAGTCACTCAGGGAAGAAACTTCCAAGGACAGTGGTCAAGTCTGGAGACTTCACTACACATAAATATACTGGAACTAAGGGCCATTTACAACGCCCTGAGTCAAGCAGAGCCCCTGCTTCAAAACCACCCAGTACTGAGCCTTGGGTGGACATGATGGCGTCCCGCCTCAACAAAAAGCTAAAAAAATATTGCGCCAGGTCAAGGGACCCTCAGGCGATAGCTGTGGACGCACTAGTGACACCGTGGGTGTACCAGTCGGTTTATGATTTCCCTCCTCTTCCTCTCATACCCAAGGTACTGAGGATAGTAAGAAAGAGAGGAGTAAGAACTATACTCATCGTTCCGGATTGGCCAAGAAGAACTTGGTACCCAGAACTACAAGAAATGATCTCAGAGGACCCATGGCCTCTGCCTCTCAGACAGGACCTGTTACAGCAGGGGCCCTGTCTGTTCCAAGACTTACCGCGGCTGCGTTTGACGGCATGGCGGTTGAACGCCGGATCCTAACGGAAAAGGGCATTCCAGATGAAGTGATTCCTACGCTGATAAAAGCTAGGAAGGATGTGACAGCAAAGCATTATCACCGCATATGGCGGAAATATGTCGCTTGATGTGAGGCCAGGAAGGCCCAACAGAGGAATTCCAGCTGGGTCGATTTCTGCACTTCCTACAGTCAGGGGTGACTATGGGCCTAAAATTGGGGTCCATACAGGTTCAGATTTCGGCCCTATCTATTTTCTTTCAAAAAGAACTGGCTTCACTGCCTAAAGTTCAGACGTTTGTAAAGGGAGTGCTGCATATTCAGCCCCCTTTTGTGCCTCCAGTGGCACCTTGGGATCTTAACGTTGTGTTGGATTTCCTGAAATCACACTGGTTTGAGCCACTTAGGACCGTGGAGCTAAAGTATCTCACGTGAAAGGTGGTCATGCTGTTGGCCTTAGCTTCAGCTAGGCGTGTGTCAGAATTGGCGGCTTTGTCATGTAAAAGCCCGTATCTGATCTTCCATATGGACAGGGCAGAATTGAGGACTCGTCCCCAATTTCTCCCAAAGGTGGTCTCAGCGTTTCATTTGAACCAACCTATTGTGGTGCCTGCGGCTACTCGGGACTTGGAGGATTCCAAGTTGCTGGACGTAGTCCGGGCTTTGAAAATTTATGTTTCCAGGACGGCTGGAGTCAGGAAAACTGACTCGCTATTTTTTATTTTTTTTGCAAATAAAGTTTTATTGAAAATTTCAAAAAAAAAACAACTAAACATCACATAGTAACATCAGAGATACAGCGTCAGGAAGTTCTCAACACCGTGTACATTAAAGAGATCCGTAAAGGGAATATCGCCTAACCACAAACATATCGTATCTCCGAAAAGAAAAAAAAACATTACAAGAATTACAACTACTTAAAACAAAAAGGAAGAAATGGAAGAAGGAAAGGAAAGATGGGAAACAAGAGAAAGAGAAAAAAGCGAAGAGATAAGGAGTAAAGTTACTCTCAGAATAGAGGAATAAAGAGAAAGATAGCGTAAGCAAAAAAGATTTAGAGAGGGGGGGGGGTCTCTCTTCCCATCCTAAGGAGCTTTAACTTATCTTCAGGGGACTACTGGAGATAAAAAGGGGAGGTATCTCTTAAAGAGAAGATTTATAATGGGTTGTCACTTTATATTCCAGCCATGGGCTCCAAGTAGCAGTGAAGGATGTATTTCTCACTTCCAGTGACAAAATGAGGTCCTCCATTGCCATATAGTGATCTAAGCGGGCGGTCCACTCTTTCATAGTGGGAGACACTGTAGATTTCCAGTGTACTGATATAACTGCCTTAGAGGCACTCAAAATATGGCGAAGTAGTGATTTCTTGAGTTGATATCTGGGTGTACGCGTAAGATTTAATAACCAAAAACTAGGACAGAAGGGTAAATCCTCACAAAGAATAGTGCTAGCTGTCTCCACCACCTTGTGCCAATATGGTTGAAGAAGAGAGCATTCCCACCATATATGAAGTGGGGTGCCCACTGCTGTCCCGCATCTCCAACATGTGTTGGGTACTCCGGGGTAAATTTTCGCAAGGAGATTTGGGCATCTATACCACCTTGTAAGCACTTTGTAGTGAGTCTCCAAAACCAACACATTGGTAGTTAATGAGAAAGTATTATTATAAATATCTTCCCAATCGTCTGTGGTCACCAAACCCACAAGATCTAGTTCCCAATCCTTGACAAATTTAGGTTGGGAGGAAAATCTGTGGTTTAATATCCATTTGTAAAACGTAGAGAGAGTGTGCCTGGGGTATGTGTGGGAGAGACACAGCTGCTCAAACAAAGTCAGTGCTCGTAAACTTTTCCCAGAAGAGCAAAAAGTCTTTAGGTAATGTTTAATTTGGAGATATCTCCAAATTTCTTTATTTGGTAGATTCCATTTAGTTTGCAGTTCGGGAAAAGATATTATGCCAGATGTGACTAGCAGCTGGCTTGCTCTCAGGATGCCTCTTTCTCGCCATAAACAGAACGACAAGGAGTGGCATCCTGGGGGAAACTCAGGATTCCCAAACAGCGGCGAGAGTGGAGAAGGAGGCGCTGAAACATGAGGAAGGGAGCGTAAGAGGTGCCAACACGAAAAGATGGGGCCAGCTAGCGGGTGCAACACCTGGGGGACTTTGGAAAGCCAAGGGGAGTCCGAGCTAAGAGAGGGGAGAGAGGCCAGTTCAATGTCTACCCATTGTTTCCTGTGGAGTTCACGACTCCACTCCATTACTCTCGTAAGGAGTACTGCTTGGTAGTAAGATAAAAAGTGGGGAAGTTGGAGACCTCCCTGGTGTTTTCGTCTAAAGAGAATATCATGCTTAAATCGGGGTTTTCGTCCCGCCCAAATGTAGTCTCTAATCTTTCGTTGCAGTAAGGTAAACCATGATCGGGGAACAGCGACGGGTAAAGTTTGTAGCAGGTAAAGGATTCTGGGTAAAATATTCATTTTGATAACTCCTATTCTACCTATCCATGAAATTTGTTTCCCACCCCATTTGGAGAGGTCAGATTGAAGTTTTGATAAGAGTGGGGGGAAATTCAATTGGTAAATCTGGGAAAGATCCCTATGGAGGATCACCCCTAAATATTTTAATTGTGTTGGGTGCCATGCAAAGGGCGAGATGGATTGGAGAACTTGGAGGCTCGTCTGGTCCAATGTTAAATTTAATGCTGTAGATTTAGATAAATTAATTTTAAAATTGGAGAGAGTTCCAAAACGTTTAAATTCTTAAAAAATATTGGGTATAGAGGTCAGAGGGTTAGATATCACTGCAAGGAGATCATCAGCAAACAAGGCAAGCTTATACTCTGTCTTTCCCACCTGTAACCCTGTGATGTTAACGTTCTGACGAATGGCCCTCGCCAGGGTCTCCATGCAGAGCACAAAGATAAGCGGTGACAAAGGACAACCCTGACGAGTGCCATTCCGTATCTGGAACGGGTCAGACAGTTCTCCATTAATACGAACACGAGCCGCGGGCCCAGAATACAGGGCCCTAATTCTCTGGAAGCCCACTAGGCCTAAGCCCATGTGCTCCAACACCCCCAACAGAAAATCCCAGTCAACTCTATTGAACGCTTTTTCTGCGTCTGTTGAGAGGAGGATGGAAGGAGATTTGCAAGTTGATGCGTAATGAATTAAGTCCAGAACCTCCGTGGTGTTATCCCTGGCCTCACGGCCCGGAACAAAACCCACTTGGTCCGAGTGTACCAGTTTTGGAAGGAGGAGTTTTAGGCGATTCGCCATTAATTTGGCGAAGAGCTTCAAGTCTACATTTAACAGGGAAATGGGCCTATAACTGGAACATTGGGCCGGATCCTTACCCTCCTTATGGATCACTGTAATATGTGCGAGCATAGACTGGGGAGAGAAGGGGGACTGGTCTGAAACCTGATTAAAAGCTCTAAGCATCAAAGGCAACAAAACATCTCCAAATGTCTTATAATAGGCTAAAGAGAAGCCGTCAGGGCCCGGACTCCTACCATTAGGGGTGGTTTTAATAGCTTCTTCAAGCTCTGCCAGAGTGTAGGGGTCCTCGAGTGACTCGACTTCTTCAGGTGTAAGTGTGGGGAAATTAATTTCACGCAAGAACTCTGCAATAGAGGCCTTTCGGAAGAGGTCAGGTTCGACTTCAGCAGAACCTCTTAGATTGTATAACTGAGTATAATAATGTCGGAAGGCTGCTGCTATCTCTGTCGTGGTATGCTGTGTTGTTCCAGTATGCGATTTTACTTTAGATATAAAAGATGCTGCACGTTGAGCCTGGAGAGCCCGCGCCAGCAGCTTCCCAGGTTTATTCCCCCATAGAAAATAACGACTATGGCATTTTCTTGCCTCCAATTTCAATCTATGGGACATAAGCGAGTCTAGTTCCTTCCGAGCCAATAATAAAGGTTGAAGGTTATCATCTGACACGGTGGATTTATGGAGAAGTTCTAAGGCCTGAATTTTTTGTATCAAGGCCTCCCGTGCCGCCATGTGTTGTTTTTTCCTATGGGCGCCCAATTGAATGAGTTTTCTCCTTATTACACATTTGTGGGCCTCCCAGACTACCACTTTAGAGATCTCCGCCGTGTCGTTAACATCAATATAGTCAGCTATAGCCTCCCTGATCTGCTGTTGGCAATAAGGATCCTGAAGGATCAGCTCGTTTAATCTCCACGTGTAAGAATTCGGGCGGGCAGGGGACAAACGAACCCCCAAAGAGACGGGAGCATGATCAGCCCAGGATATGTTACCCACAGCAGAAGCCTCAGCCAGGTGCAAAAATCTATGCGGGATAAATAAGTAGTCAATCCTAGTGTAAGTGTTGTGAGGGTGTGAATAGAAGGTAAAATCACGAGTAGAGGGGTGTTGTATCCTCCAGACATCAATGAGTTGGAAGTTATGTAGAATTCTCCGGACCCTACGATGGAGTTTATCCGAATACCTAGGGGAGGGGTTTGAGGAGTCCAATCGAGGCTCCAAAGACCAATTTAAGTCCCCGCCAAAGAGCAAAATCCCATTAATATGTGGTTGGGCTAGGGTAAGGACTCTTTCTAAAAAGCCCGGTTGTACCTTGTTCGGGGCATAGACATTAAGAAATGTGAGAACTCTATTGGCGACAGTGCAATTTATAAGCAGTGCCCTGCCGGGGACAAGTTGGTGGCAGACAACATCAGCAAGGGCAACATGTTTGGCAAACAATATTGCTACACCCAAAGTCTTACCATCAGCGTTATTGGAAAAATACCCTGTAGGGAAGTCTCGATTCCTGAGAGAGGGGGCCACCCCCTCTTTAAAGTGGGTTTCTTGCACAAAGGCAACGTCTGCTTTTTCGGCCTTCAATTCACGCAAGGCCCTTGACCGTCTCTCAGGAATGTTGAGTCCCCGGGCTTTAATAGAAACCACTTTTAATAGCGCCATTTACTTGTTCCAAAAAGAAATAACAAATCTAGTCTCATAGAGATCCCAGCAGCATAAAATAGGGTTCGGGCATTAGTGAATCCAGGTAATTCTGGAAGGGAAGAGAGGACCAGAAGGAAAAAAGGGGAAAGAGAAGAGGACAGAGGAAGAACAGCAGGACAGAAAAACATGACAATATAGAACAATTGAACAAGTAACCAAAGTAAAGACATAACACCGCTCCCGGTGATACGAGCAATGGGGACGGTGTTCCCACCGATCGATCTGGGACCAAACATTGCGGCGCAAATGGGGCAACAAGGGAGGAACGGATCCACCCTCCGACACGAACCACATCATTGGCATAAAATGAGGAATATATAAAAAAAAAAAAATTGTAGAACACAATTAGCGACCACAAGATTATGGACACGACATATCGCAGTAATAGGAACAATACGTTACCCAAACTATGTTAAGGCAGTAGAGACCATGGCAAAGTTGCTAAATCACCACTCTATTTGGGAAATAAAATGTCCAGGTCCCTCTAACAAAAGGAGACTATCAAATAGAGAGACGGGGCTTTGAGAAACATCACGCCCTCCGACTGCAAGATGCCTCAAGGGAGAGGGAGTCTTCTTGAAGGGACAGTGGCCCCTCCCATAGAGTCTCGGCATAATGATGCAGTCTTCTATGGGCCAATAAATCCCGCGTAGTAAGTAAGAGTTGCAAATCAGAGAGTGGGGCAATCAGGTCTTCGCAGCCGAGGAGGAAGATGAAGAGGACGGAAAGGAGCGGTTCCGTTTCTGTGATGCTGAAGGAGATCCCATTGTTTGGAAAGGAGTGTCAACCCGAGGGGGTTGGGGGGGGGGCGAATCCTCGAGCACACGGATTGCCACTCAGGGACCTGCACCGGGTCAATAGATAGGGTGGAGCAGAAGAGGGCGACATCCTCAGGGGTCCGAATCGTGGCAGACCGACCTTCATTGGTAGCTGTAATGCTGAAAGGAAATCCCCATCTGTATTTGATATTGCTTTTACGAAGGCCATCAGTTAAGGGCTTTAATTGACATCTAGACTGTAGGGTGTGACGAGAAAGATCTTGGAAAACCTGGATAGGCGAGCCATTGAAGTCTAGGTCTCCGGAGTTCCGGAGTTTCCTAATTATCTCGTCTTTTTGGCTATAGTAGTGAAGACGGCAAATAATATCTCTTGGTCGTTCAGACTGCAGGCCTCTAGGACGCAGCGCCCTGTGTGCCCTGTCGAAGACGATGGGGTCGTTTGGATCGGTTTCCAAGACTGCACCGAAAATCTTGTTAAGGACATCTGGGATGCTTTGCTGTGGTATGTCTTCAGGGATGCCCCTCACTCGCAGGTTGTTTCTGCGTCCCCTGTTGTCTATATCATCAAGATGGTCGTGCAGCTCTGAATCTCTTCTGCTTGAAGTCTAATGGTATCTACCAATGCGTGGTGAAAAGCGTTGGATTATTCTCCACTAGTCTCCAATGTTTCGATACGAGAGCCCAGCTGAGTCAGTTCGGACCGAAGTGAGGACACCTCGGAGTGAACCACGTCCCGAAGTTTACTTTCCAAAGATGTGAAGTCCGCCTTAGTGGGCAAGGACTGTAAAAGGTTGAGGACTTTCTGCATATCCTGCTGTCCAACGGAGCTCCTATCTGGTGGAGTCACCCTGGTTTCAACTTGCGTCTCCGACCTCTCGGATTGAACAGGCGAGGTGGGCGTCGATGGGGTCGACATATCCGTATCTTTCCGGAGATTGAGATACCGCCTGAGGTCTGAGCGGGGGGTAACTTCAGACTGACGGATAGAGGTTTTCACTCCCCTACGTTTCCTGCGACTCATGAAAAGGCAGCTTTGAAATCCAGAGAGGGCAGCCCAACAAGGGTAACAGGAAGAGGATGGGAGCGTCAGAACCTGCACGACAAGAGCTGAAGCAGGGGTATTGGGCGACTCAGTCCCACAAATCACGCGTTAACCACTCCCCCGTTCCCATCTCCCCTAGCTAGGGGCTGTTATTCAAAGAGCACTACGTCGCAACCATGTAGAAGAGAGTGTCAGGTGCATTGATGGGTACAGATAGCAAAGAGCATGGTTGCGGGCATGTCGGAGTGGTTGCGTTATCGTGTCGGGTCTAGCAGAAGGATGTAGGATCAGCGAAACAAATCTGTGGTCGTTTTGTCGGTAGTACGTGTCAGAAGGTGCTAGCCATCACTTCTCGAGACGGCCTTACATAATTGTTGAAGGAGGTGACAATGCTAAATTCCTTTGTTATATAAACAACCCTTTATGAAGCTAAGAACACTGTACGCTGTTTACTTAAGAAGTACCGTAATGGTACGCTAGTTGCGTAACGATCGCTCAGCCGTAGGCGAGACGCTCAAGCGTCACGTTCGCTCACGGCCCAGGGATCACAGGATACGTTATTGGTTATGTCTAGGGTAATGATTCGCTATGGCGTAGCTTACGCTCGAGACCACGAGGAGGTCACCAGCGATGCAGACGCTCACAACACTATACCTTTATGATAAAACCTTATACCAATGTAATACACTGAATACCTTAATGTGAGTACAGGGTGTAAGTACAACCTTGTGTAACCTGACTAACTACAAAGCTGCTTGAGCGTCACCGACGCACAAGTGAACACTTAACACTATAGAAAATACACAGATACTGGTTTAGGTTCCAAGGCCTATTAACTGTATTATATCTAATATACTTGTAAAAGGGGATAACAGTACAAATGATACACTACAATATAACAGAGACTTCCTAACCACAGAACTAAACAATAAATACAAAAAGACAATACTACACTGACCTAAATGCAATACAATACAATACTATCTAATACAATACAATACTAGCCTAGTCTAGGGGAGATATGAGAGAACAGAACAGAGAGAGAGAGAGAGAGAGAGAGAGTTGAGAGAAATTGGCTCACAGAAAGACAATGATTACGGAGAGAAACTTACGCACAAAGGGTATGATCGCCTGCGCCTCGATATCCAGCTCCCGGCTATCAGCAGATAACCGTTGATGAGAGAGTGAGAGCTGGATGTGGTCGGCCTGTCTATTTATGCCCCACACACAATGCAATCTCCTGGTCCTACAATCCCATTGTCCATTGGCCGAAGGAATTCGGCCCTGTATTATAACAAAAGGTCATAGGGTGATTCATACAGGTGGGCTGTGACGATTTCCAACAGCTCAGGTGGGTGGGAAACTGGGTTTCCCGCCGCATACCTGAGTATGTGTAATTAATAGAAATGGACATAAACTTCTTATGTCCATAACTATTCGCACGAGCGATTAATACGCTCCAAACCAACACCGGAATATTGCTAATTAAATACTCTTCCGATGGGTACCAAACACTGCTGTATGATTCCTGTTAGACCCTTTGTACAATATAAAGAGGGATTCCTCAGCTCTGGGACATTGTATTTTAACCAAACTTTCAGAATCTATCAAAGGAACCATGATCTATAAACTACATTAATTGTGAACATTTGTAACGAATGAGTCGCACGCTACGACTACATAAACTCTACCGTAAATACGCATACCGCGCCTGCGAGTGCACGTTATTGCGGGTATGCGAATCCACGGGAGAGCGCATGCACGCGCAGCGCGGACCAGTGTGCGGTGCAAATATGGCAACGTGCATTGAGACATTTTTCTGACTTTGACAGTCCACCCTTTGGCAGTCAATAATAACTGCCACAAAACATTTAAGGAGAAAAATGTAAGTCAGGGGTTAATTGATTTCCATGGTTGGGTAGGGGAGGAGAGAGGAGAAGGTGTGAAGAGGGTATGACCTAGTGAGAAAGCAGAAGCATGTGTGTATGAGTCCATGTTTGGAGGGTCATGTATCATCGTGCCGTACGTGTGGTAAATCAAGCTTCGAGGTATTGCGAAGTATACATTTGAATTCCTTCTTATCCTGTGGTACAGGTCTGTGGATGGGCTGTCAAACTTTACCGAGCTCATTTCGGCTGTGGTTGTAACAAAATGGGGATGCACATTTTAGTTGATGATACATGAATGGGGGAGGTATGTGGTTGCTGATATCTGTGCCTGTATTCCCTATCGTCTATGTGTGTCGTTACCTGAGGGTTGTAGAGATGAAGATAAAGAACACTTACGAAAAATGCAATGATATTCTATGTCAGGGAAATGTACATCTGTCGTCGAAGTTGTGTTCGGTATCTGTTGAGAGTCGTCTTCTTTGCGCTGTTTTGCTCCTTAGGCATGAGCAACAAGCTTTGTCAGTGCCATCAGATTTACAAAAATGTTGGGCTAGCGTGAGTTTAAAAATACTAGGGAAACTGGGGATCCATGGCAAAGTTCATCAAGTGTCCATATTTAAAGTTGTCAAATCTTCTTCTTTGGTGCTTGTCTGTTGTCTGTATACATCTCGTCTCGTCAGCTTCCTCGTCCAAGGGGGTCTTTGTATCTTGGAGAAAAGCAGAAAAACAGGTGAAAGAAACGGACCGTATAATCGCATTTTCATCACATTCTGGTTTCTATCATTGGGTCATAAATCAAATCCAGGTTAATTACGGTTTCCTCATTCCTCAAGCTCATCACTTTTGTACTTTGTTTGCACCTCATTAAAGCCTGCCCGCATCTAAATATCAATCCAATCGATATAACGACACCCAAGATACATAGTAGAAACTTTCCAACATCCATTATGACTCCTTGAGCCCAGTCTCCTAAACCGGAGAACCAATTTCGCGGGTTCAACCATGACACCCAACCAGTCAGCTCATTACCTACAGCAGCAAGGGTGAGATTGTGTTTTCGACGAAATTCCCACTTCAATTGGAGAATATCGTCCATCTTTTGGTCTATGACCTCTACCGGATCCTCGGTGCTATTTGTGATATACGTGCAACACTTTATGCCGTACTGTGTTGCCAATGTAACACAATATCCGCCTGTTACTGCTGTAAGATAATTAAGAACCATCCTATGCTGAACTAGTTCTGTTTTATAAGCTTGAAGTTCTCTTCCAGTGTATCTAAACGTGTCATCATACATTTCAGTGATATTATCTAACAAATTGGCGAGTGCGGAAATGTATCTATAATTCATCACTCCCCGAGCGGTACGAGTGAAATCTAACGCTACCAGAACCTGAATCCCGGTGGATTCATGGATAAGATCAGAGGCCGGATGCTCTAACCTTTCTGACAGTTGTCTTTTAACCCGGTGCTCGTAGTGAGTGTGAGTATAAGGAGCTTGGGCACCACGGTGTATGTCCTTCATTTTGTCATGTGTAACAGTCATCACTTCAGGCAATACTTTTCCAATATAACACAATCCTTCAGAGTTTGGGGCAAGCCACTTGTACGCCTTTCTCCCGCATATGAAATATGCATCATCGGGGAGAACATAAGGGACGGAGAAGGACATGACCATGTTACAAACCTTCCAGGTGAAATCTCCTGACCCTAATTCTTCCATCTGCCTAATGCACGTATCGGTTTGTACGATATGAGCACAGTATCCTGGTGATACCTCTCCAACTCTAGTAATCCTATTCCCTAAGGTATATCGATACCGGAAAGATTTTCCTCTACTGGCTATGTGGCGTACGAGCTCTGTATCTGTAGGCATTCTATCTGCTCTGTGTGAAAAGGTCATGGTAAGGTTGCTCCATGACACTTCCCAATTTCCCGGTTTTCTGGGATTGGAGATGTTAAAACATAAGAGGGACCTATCCACATGGTATTGGTGGAGCTTCAAACTAGGAGGGCTGGAGATGTTAAACCTCCGGTCCACCGGTCTCCCACCACTTAGCTCAAGTACCTCCCCTAACGTTAAAAGGAAATGGTACTAGCCCTGATTTGCTGTGACCCTGAGGTACTTGAGAGCATACCCAACAATCTGTTTGGTTTAACACGTTACCCACTAAGGAGTGATAGTCACTCAATGGATGCCGGTCTATATGGATATTAAAACTAGATTGGCATTTCTTTATGCATCCATCTTCAACCAGATTATCACAGAGCCTACAGATACAATTTTCTTCAGCTAACAATCCATCACAATTTCTTCTATCGGATCGTTTTCTGATACTCGCCTTTGCTTGTTGGTTTGGTTGATCTTGGAAAACTACGCCTCCATCATCATAATCGGAACCCATTCCAGAACCTCTTTCGACCTCTATGGTACTCTCGCCGGAACAGACTGCTCTGGTCAACATCATGGTTAACATCAAAATCCGGATCACAGTCTCTTGGGGCAAGTCCATCTTTGAGGAGGAAATAGAGAAGAATGAGGAGGGGGAAAAAGAAATTTTAAGGGAGAGGGGCTGGGAAGTGGAGAAAAACAATAAAAGGGAGAAGGGAGTCGACAACTGCTTTCGGTCTTCAAGGCTCAGGTGCCGCCTCAATCCTCCTGGAACAGACACTCCAGTGATACAACCTCTACCGTCTGTTCCTTATCGCGGGACTTCTCTGGATCAGCAACCTTTTTGCAGTGGGATGAATGGACCCAAGTCTCTCTCTCAGCAACCTTCAATGCTGTGGTGCTAGTCAATAAGACCTGGTATGGTCCTTCCCATCTATCAATAAGACAACCTGAGCGTAGAAAATTTCGTATCATTACATAATCCCCAGGTTCAATGTCATGACAATTACTATCTGGTAAATCAGGAATCACCAACTTCAGATTATCATTTTGATTCCTCAACTGTTTACTCATGTTAATCAAGTACTTTACAGTTACTTCATTGTTACATTTCAAATCATCCTGAGGGTTAATCATGACATGCGGTTGTCGACCAAACAGAATTTCAAAAGGAGACAGATTAAGAGGGGACCTGGGAGTGGTTCTGATGCTATACAAAACAATGGGTAAAGCTTCTGGCCACGTTAATCCTGTCTCTGCCATTACTTTACTCAATTTATTTTTAATAGTGCTGTTCACTCTTTCGACCTTCGCACTCGCCTGTGGACGGTACGGAGTGTGCAGCTTACTATCAATTCCCATCAACTTACACATTCCTTGAAAGACATCACCTGTAAAATGGGTACCCCTATCACTTTCAATGATTCTAGGGATACCATATCTACATACAAATTCCTGCACAATTTTCTTAGCTGTAAACATAGCGGTATTTGTAGCTGCTGGAAAAGCCTCGACCCAATTCGAGAAAACATCTATACAGACAAGTACATATTTCAAATTTCGACATGGGGGTAATTGAATGAAGTCAATTTGTATTACCTGGAAAGGGCCGCCGGCAGGTGGGATATGGGATGGTTCTGTAGGTATTGCTTTTCCAATATTCTTTCTCAGACAGGTAAGGCATGACATTGCTCTTTTACTCGCATGAGAGGAGAATCCTGGGGCGCACCAGTATGCTCTTACCAATTTGCACATCCCCTCCTTGCCTAGATGAGTCAGCCCGTGAGCTGCTTCAGCCAGACATGGAAGGTATGCCCTGGGGGCCACTGGTTTACCATGTCCATCCGTCCAGAGCCCTGAGGACTCCTGGCCATATCCCTTTGCCTTCCAGACTGCTCTTTCCTGTGTGGAACACAGATTCTGCATCTCACACAACTTCTGTGTGTTGATGGTATTAAATACCATCAACTGTGTGGTGTCTGTCCGTGTGGGGGTAGCAGCTGCAAGCTTTGCGGCTTCGTCTGCTCGGCTGTTACCAAGGGATACTGGGTCTTGGCTATATGTATGTGCTTTACATTTGATAACAGCCACTCTGTCGGGTTCCTGTATCGCTGTTAGAAGCCTTTTTATGTGAGCTGCATGCGCTATCGGTGTACCAGCTGCCGTCATGAAATTTCTGAGCCGCCATAGGGCTCCGAAATCATGGACTACCCCGAACGCGTATCTGGAATCGGTGTAGATATTGGCTGACTTACCCTTAGCCAATTCACATGCTCTGGTTAGGGCGACCAGTTCAGCAACCTGGGCTGAGTGAGGTGGGCCTAGCGGTTCCGCTTCTATGGTGTCTTGGTCATCTACGACTGCGTATCCAGTACACAAGTCTCCCGAGTCTGACTGTCTGTGACAACTACCGTCCGTGTAGAACGTGAGTTCTGCATCTTCCAGTGGATTGTCACTGATGTCAGGCCTTGCGGTAAAATTTTGGGTCAAATATTCCATACAATCATGTGTATCTTCCTTTGCATTAAATCCTCCTTCCCCATCACTCTCACCTTCCACCCTTTGTGTCTGACCAGGCACACCTGGGAGAAATGTTGCAGGATTTAATGCGCTGCATCTCCTTATGGTGATGTTTACGGGGGCCATTAATGCCAATTCCCATCTTGTAAACCTTGCAGATGAGACGTGTCTGGTTTGGGCAGAATTCAATAAGGCAGATACCGCATGCGGTGTATGGATTGTGAGGTTGTGGCCTAGCACGACATCTTCGCTTTTCGTTACTAGCAATGCTATCGCCGCAACGCTACGCAAGCATGTGGGGAGGGATCGCGCTACCGTATCTAGCTGGGCGCTGTAGTATGCAATTGGCCTGCTGGCATCACCGTGTTTTTGTGTTAGTACACCTGCTGCGCACCCAGCACTTTCTGTTCCGTATAGTTCAAAGGGTTTCCCATAGTCTGGCATACCTAGTGCTGGTGCCTGCGTTAGGCACTGTTTGAGTCTCTCAAATGCTGTTTCAGATTCGTCTGTATGCGAAATCCGATCAGGTTTGTTTGAAGAGACCATTTCCTGCAAAGGTAGCGCCAATATGGAAAACCCTGGGATCCAATTACGGCAATACCCACACATTCCTAAAAACGTCCTGATCTGTTGCTGGGTTTGTGGCAGTGTCATGTCTCTAATGGCTTGGATTCTATCAGCGGTCAGGTGTCTCAGTCCTTGTGTTAGACAGTGTCCCAAATATTTTACCTTAGTTTGGCATAATTGTAACTTGTCTTTGGAAACCTTGTGACCTGTGTCTGAAAGATGAAACAGGAGCTGTTTCGTATCCTTCAGAGATGCTTCCAGTGAATCTGAACACAGTAATAAATCGTCCACATACTGTATCAATACTGATCCACTGTCTGGTTGGAAAGACTGTAAACAATCATGCAAAGCCTGAGAAAATATACTTGGACTATCTATGAAACCTTGGGGTAACCGAGTCCACGTGTATTGGACTCCTCTGTATGTGAATGCAAACAGATATTGGCTGTCAGGGTGCAGAGGTACCGAAAAGAAAGCGGAGCAGAGGTCAATAACAGTGAAAAATTTGGCAGTGGGAGGAATTTGCATTAGGATGACAGCTGGATTAGGCACTACGGGGAACTGACTCTCAACTATTTTGTTAATCCCCCTTAGATCCTGCACTAGCCTGTAACCCCTCCCCCCACTCTTTTTAACAGGGAAGATGGGACTATTTGCGGTGCTGGACGTTCTTACTAGAATGCCCTGTTGTAGCAAGCGCTCTATTACGGGAAAAACTCCTAGCTCCACCTCTGGCTTCAGAGGATACTGTGGGATTTTTGGAGCTATCCTACCATCTTTTACTTGCACAACTACTGGAGCTACGTTTGCCATTAATCCAGTGTCCTGTCCATCTTTTGTCCAAAGTGACTCTGGTATCTGAGATATCATCTCTTCTACTTGGGATGGATTCCTATTTGTCATGATGGAATGTGACATTAATTTTGATGGGGAGTCTAACATGTCTCGTACTTCCTGAGCGTGATTCTCAGGAATGTCCAAGAATACACCTTCAGGGGTACAATAAATGACGCAACCCATTTTACATAGTAAGTCTCTCCCCAGGAGATTAGTTGGTGCCGATGCAGCCAGCAAAAAGGAATGCTTGGTATGCAAAGGCCCTATTGTAATCTCGGCTGGTGTGCTAACAGGGTAGTGCTGGACTACTCCTGTTACTCCCATGGCTGGAATTGTCCTACCAGTGGTTCTCATGCCCACTGTCGAATTTATCACTGACTTGGCCGCCCCTGTGTCTACAAGAAAGTTTAAAGTTTTACCAGCCACATTGATTGCAATCTCTGGTTCGCTTCCAAGACTGGCAATCAACTTAACTGGCTGCAGATTACAGGTATGGCCACACCCCTATTGGGTATGCTGACCTCCCAGAATCCCGCTGGCAGCAACTACTTGTGAGGGAGTTAGCTGGGAACTACCAGAGGCATGCCAGTCTCTGTTTGGGGGATATCTTTTTGTTTCCCCTGTATGTGGCTCAAAACTCCGCCTCTGTGGACCCTGCTCCCAATGTCGTGTGTTGTGTTGTTGTCTAGGGGGTTGAAAAGATCTTTGTACATTCTTTGTTCTACATTCTCGTGCAAAGTGTCCCGGTCTGTTACAAGAAAAACATGTTATTACACTTGCCTTACCCACAGGATTCGGTGGTACATACGCAGGCTGCCTTGTGGTCAGCGCCTGTATACTTACGGACATCAACTTATCACTTTGCGACTCTCTGTGCCTAGTGATGTTTCTGTCGTGATCAATAGCAGCCTCTCTCAAGCCGGACACTGACAGACCTCGCCAGCATGGTTGCGTGGTCTGAACCCTAGTCTTTAATGTTTCCTTTAAACCATCCATCAGTACAGATACTGCTACTTCTCGATGGTTTGGGTTGGTCTTAATGTCTTCTATACCAGTGTACTTTGCCATTTCTAATAGTGCCCGGTGAAAATATTCTGTTGCCGTTTCGGACTCCTTTTGCTTAATGGAAAATATTTTATTCCATTTAACAACGGCTGGGAAATACTCTTTTAGCTGTAAATTTATCCTTTTTACATTATCCTTGTTGTACACGTCTGTAAGCGGTACATCTTTATCCAATGCACAATCAGCTAAAAACTGAGTTGCATCAACATTGGAAGGTAAACAAGCTCTTAGCAGTATCTGCCAATCCTTGTTGTTGGGTTCTACAGTGTTACCTAGATCCCTGATGTATTTTTGGCTAGCAACTAAATCCTTCCTGGGGTCAGGAAATTCGGACACTATTGTTCTTAATTCCATTCTGGAAAATGGAGTGTACATGGCAATGTTCCTTATGGGAGTGGCTCCAGACACATCTGTTTTTCCATTGGGAACTGCTATTACCCTTACAGGAGCAATTCTAACAGCCTCTTCCTGTGTAGATTCTACTGCTTGTTGTGGTACAATTGTTTCAGTGTAGTGCATGGTGCCGTACTTACCCGTTGACACGACCTCACCTATCCCTCCGCTAGGGGCTTTCACTAATCTCGTGGGTGTCGCTGTGCCTACTGTGGTCTCTGCTATGGTGGCTGCAAGAGAGAGAGCTGAAATTGTTGCTGAATCGTCTTCTTGATCACACTCCTGAGGAAGGTTCAAAACAGGGTACATCTTGCACGGGTTAATACTTGCATGAGTTATTTGGTTAACATCATTAACATTTACAGGGTTACTAAGAGTTTGTGTTTTACAACCCAGTGCGTTTCTCTCCGCAATCAACTTCTCTCCTGCAATGTATGGTGGAGGAGGAGCTGTGGCAATCAACTTCCTGACTGCCCCAGATCCTGCCGCCAGAGCCAAACCTCTCTGTATCTCACCTTCCTGGTGCCATAACTGTAAACAATCATGATGTTGAATTCGTCTCTTTGTTGATTTTACGAGACATATCCTCCTCCTTAAATTTTGTAACACTTCTGGACTAAAGCTACCTATTCTTGGGAACTTGTCCCTGTCTTGTACAGTCATTCTCTCCCATTCATCACATAAAGATTCGGTGTGAATTCCATATTTTTCACACATTACATATCGTGCCGACCCAACTGGTCGGTTCACAGAATCAACCTGAACCAGGGTTGATCGCCCCCTACCTGAACAAATGGCCCCCGTAATCTGCAGGCGTTGCTTATTCCTCCTTGAATATCAAGGCTTTCAGCGAACCCTTACAAACAAACCAAGATGTCCTTGGGCAGGCCGGCGGTGGTGGTTTATCAAGTACCCCACTTACTTCTCGCCCACGTTGGCCTGTGCTGCAATCACTGTAGCCAGAGCTGCTGGACCCAACCTAGGGCCCCTGTGAACCTTTAGTTTACTGGAACATATGAGGGTTACCCGCAGGACACTTACTCTTTCCAGTAAAGTTGGGGTTGTTAGATAGTTCCTGAGTGACCAGCGAACTTCCCTTCCAAAAATAAAAAATTACACAAATCACGTCAGAATGTACAGATAGCGTTTGTGACCACTTTACTCTAATGGTATTAGGTCAGATTACTAACTACTGCACACAATAACGTGCGGTCCAATCGTTCAGTATACGAGCACTACTTGTCATGTACTGAAAGATCAATGGAATCTATGTTTCCGGCTGCGATTCCTTCAGCCAGAGCTTGTATGGCCTATATGGGTTCTGCACCAACACCCCAGGCGTTGTGCCACTGGACTTTTATAGCGGACCTTTTACCTTACGACCTCCTGGTCTTGTTACCTTATGACCTCCTGGTCTTGTTATCTTATGGTCCGCTATACTCTAATGCTCAAATATTATTTAACCAGGGATGCCTCCCTAGCCACCGTATATGTCACTTACACGTATGTCCCTTGACGAGTACCCGGCTTTCCTTTTGGTTCCACCTTAAAGTTATATAAACTTTTGTATACAAAACACACTCACTCAACACATGTACACTTTTGTTTCTATATCTATTTCTGCGCAGAAATTGTCTTTAGGCCAAAAGTGTTACCAATTAGGAGCAGGATCTGTTAAACTAAATTTCAGATTTTCCAAAAATAGATTTGCGTTATTTACCGCTTCGCGTTATCTACCGCTGTGCGTTAATTATCGCCTTTGCGTTACTTCACTTTATCGTGACTTGAGCTACGTGAGCGTAACCGGACGCTACGTTGCGTAATGAACGCTGCGTGCGTCTGCCTTTTGGATTGCGTACGCTAGTCTTTGTTAGCGACACGTGTACGCAATGCAAAGGATCCACCGTAACACAATATATTTTTATCAATGTAAATGATCCCTGATCATCTACCGCAATCCACACTGACTGCCTTGTATCTCAGACAAACCGTGTGTTTGTTCTATACTTTAACTATCACCTCTACTATTAAATAACAGCAAATCTCTTTTTAGCACTTTCTATCAACTATAAAATTTGGCAAACAGGAATAGTGATATACGAAAAATGAAATACACAAGTGAAAAGAAATGCAGGTATGTATGCGTACGCAAGACAAAAGAAAAATAAACAGTTTTAAAAAGACACAAGCGTTTTGTTCTTACTTCCGGTTACCGGGTTCCTTCAGCACTCTTTATCTAAGCGAAGCAGACGCTTATCCCGTCAGCACTGTGAGACAACCTCCCACCCTTTGCTGGAGGGATAATGTCTGCTGATCTACCTAGTGCAGATGTGAGAAGTATAGGACGAGCCCGCAATTGACAATGCTAAATTCCTTTGTTATATAAACAACCCTTTATGAAGCTAAGAACACTGTACGCTGTTTACTTAAGAAGTACCGTAATGGTACGCTAGTTGCGTAACGATCGCTCAGCCGTAGGCGAGACGCTCAAGCGTCACGTTCGCTCACGGCCCAGGGATCACAGGATACGTTATTGGTTATGTCTAGGGTAATGATTCGCTATGGCGTAGCTTACGCTCGAGACCACGAGGAGGTCACCAGCGATGCAGACGCTCACAACACTATACCTTTATGATAAAACCTTATACCAATGTAATACACTGAATACCTTAATGTGAGTACAGGGTGTAAGTACAACCTTGTGTAACCTGACTAACTACAAAGCTGCTTGAGCGTCACCGACGCACAAGTGAACACTTAACACTATAGAAAATACACAGATACTGGTTTAGGTTCCAAGGCCTATTAACTGTATTATATCTAATATACTTGTAAAAGGGGATAACAGTACAAATGATACACTACAATATAACAGAGACTTCCTAACCACAGAACTAAACAATAAATACAAAAAGACAATACTACACTGACCTAAATGCAATACAATACAATACTATCTAATACAATACAATACTAGCCTAGTCTAGGGGAGATATGAGAGAACAGAACAGAGAGAGAGAGAGAGAGAGAGAGAGAGTTGAGAGAAATTGGCTCACAGAAAGACAATGATTACGGAGAGAAACTTACGCACAAAGGGTATGATCGCCTGCGCCTCGATATCCAGCTCCCGGCTATCAGCAGATAACCGTTGATGAGAGAGTGAGAGCTGGATGTGGTCGGCCTGTCTATTTATGCCCCACACACAATGCAATCTCCTGGTCCTACAATCCCATTGTCCATTGGCCGAAGGAATTCGGCCCTGTATTATAACAAAAGGTCATAGGGTGATTCATACAGGTGGGCTGTGACGATTTCCAACAGCTCAGGTGGGTGGGAAACTGGGTTTCCCGCCGCATACCTGAGTATGTGTAATTAATAGAAATGGACATAAACTTCTTATGTCCATAACTATTCGCACGAGCGATTAATACGCTCCAAACCAACACCGGAATATTGCTAATTAAATACTCTTCCGATGGGTACCAAACACTGCTGTATGATTCCTGTTAGACCCTTTGTACGATATAAAGAGGGATTCCTCAGCTCTGGGACATTGTATTTTAACCAAACTTTCAGAATCTATCAAAGGGACCATGATCTATAAACTACATTAATTGTGAACATTTGTAACGAATGAGTCGCACGCTACGACTACATAAACTCTACCGTAAATACGCATACCGCGCCTGCGAGTGCACGTTATTGCGGGTATGCGAATCCACGGGAGAGCGCATGCACGCGCAGCGCGGACCAGTGTGCGGTGCAAATATGGCAACGTGCATTGAGACATTTTTCTGACTTTGACAGAGGCATCTACTCCCGTTAGGGTGGGGACAAGGTGTTCACATGGCAGTGACTACTCCATTGTAGGCAAGTTGTTTCGTTATAGTACAAGCAAGTGTGACAGAAGGGAAGGCGAGATTCAGCAAGGACCCACAAGGGGGAGCTTCGGTTCCCTATGTCAGGCAAAGAGTGTGTATTCAGTCTTGTCTCATCCCATACAACTTGTGAAGTGGCAGGAATTCTGTACAATAGAGCATCACGGTGCCATTAAATAAACGGAAGTCACAGTACACACTATGAAATAGAATGAGAATAGTGGGATGTCGGCAGCTGTAGACCCCTCCTAAATACACCTCTCCCCCCAATAGTGTCTAGTAAAAGTAGCCAACGTCCATAAGAACAGATGGGAGAGGGTGTCCAGCAGCACCCGTCACCAAAGCTAGAGGTGCGAGCAGGGCAGTGTCTCCCTACAGGACAGCGTTTCTCAGTGTGGGCACCTTTCCAGTTATAAAGATGGCGCCGCCAGGCTCCTGCTCCAAATTCTAGTAACCCGGCCACTTGCGGCCCCAGCCTGCGGGGAAGACTCGTTGGTGGCAATGGTGGGTGTCCCAGCAGCCAAAGCGGGGCCTCAGAGAGCGGATGGCGAGCGCTGGAGGCAGCGGCGGCCGCGTCTGGTCCCGAGAGCAGCACCACGTGACCAGCGCCGCACTCTCCTGCACTACGGAGCTACCCGCCGGGCGTCACGGTCAGCGGGGGAACCGCCGCATAGAGCAGCCCAGCAGGGGAGAGACTGAGATAGAGGAGTGGGGGCTCCAGGGATGGAGGGGAGAGTTCGGTCACAGCTCTCTATCGCAGGGCACCTCACTTCCGGTCTGGGGCAGCTCCAGACTCGAGGTCCCGGCTCCAACTGGTAGGGCAGGCCGCAACCCGCACGGGTCCAGGAGGCACCCGCCGGCTCCGCAACCCACTCACTCAGTGCAGGGGAGCCCGAGCAGTCAAAAGGTAGGTCCCAATTTCCCAAGTAAAAGGGTTATTGAGTAGTTAAAACTACAACTAGGGCAGGAGCTCAAGTCCGACACAACCTCCTGCATTCACAGCTAAGCCACCAACTGACTCGCTATTTATCCTGCATGCACCCAACAAGCTGGGTGCTCATGCTTCAAAGCAAACTATTGCTCGCTGGATCTGTTGCACGATTCAGCTGGCACATTCTGCGGCTGGACTGCCGCATCCTAAATCAGTGAAAGCCCATTCCACAAGGAAGGTGGGCTCTTCTTGGGCGGCTGCCCGAGGGGTCTCGGCTTTACAGCTTTGCCGAGCTGCTACTTGGTCGGGTTCAAACACATTTGCTAAATTCTACAAGTTTGATACCCTGGCTGAGGAGGACCTTGAGTTTGCTCATTCGGTGCTGCAGAGTCATCCGCACTCTCCCGCCCATTTGGGAGCTTTGGTATAATCCCCATGGTCCTTACGGAGTTCCCAGCATCCACTAGGACGTCAGAGAAAATAAGAATTTACTCACCGGTAATTCTATTTCTCGTAGTCCGTAGTGGATGCTGGGCGCCCGTCCCAAGTGCGGACTCTCTGCAATACATGTATATAGTTATTGCTTCACTCAAGGGTTATTGTTATGAGCCATCCGTAAAAGGAGGCTCAGTTGTTGTTCATACTGTTAACTGGGTATGGTTATCACAAGTTGTACAGTGTGATTGGTGTGGCTGGTATGAGTCTTACCCTGGATTCTAAATCCTTTCCTTGTTGTGTCAGCTCTTCCGGGCACAGTTTCCCTAACTGAGGTCTGGAGGAGGGGCATAGAGGGAGGAGCCAGTGCACACCAGATAGTACCTAATCTTTCTTTTAGAGTGCCCAGTCTCCTGCGGAGCCCGTCTATTCCCCATGGTCCTTACGGAGTTCCCAGCATCCACTACGAACTACGAGAAATAGAATTACCGGTGAGTAAATTCTTATTTACCGGCCGGTAATTTACTTTATTGTTTCATAATAATATTGGTTGTTTTTATATTCATGTATTATGCATTATAATCATTAAATCCAATAGTATTTAAATACCAGCTTTTTTGTTTTTCTTCACTAGTGGAGAATGTTGTTTCTAATCTTACCGACATGATCGTACGCCCTTTTAAGCCTGTATTGTCCCATTATAACCCGCAGCCTAGTCAGCCTGTGGCCACAAATCAAGCATACCACTCTATTAGATTCACCCCACTTCCTCTTCTTCTGCCAGTCGTAATAGTGTTTATTTACCAAATGGTTTTGCCATCGAATTTGAAGCAGTTTTTTTCTTTACTTTTTTTTGTTTTTGTTTAACCAAAACGCCCAGACTTTAATAAATAAATAAATAAATGCCATGGCAAAACGTCGAAAAGCAGCCATTTCGTAAATATCCATGCATTTTTGGTTCATCATCCTGGCAATGTCACGATAGCTATGGATATAACTTTCTAAAACCTAAAAGCTCACTTATTCACTTATATTTGCCAGTTCTTTTTAGAGACCCTTGTACTACAAGTTGTTGATCGGTTTCTTTTTTTGTTTTGTTTTGTGTGTTTTTTTTTTTTTAGTCCTTTTGAAAACCAAAACTAGTGGAAACAAGTACTGTCTGCCAGTCACCAACTTTTACTCTCCAAGGTTGTTGTTTTTTTTGTTTGTTTTTTATTAAACCTTTTCCAATGCCCCCAAAAAGTCAATGCAACTAGTCTGCAAATATTATAAACTGAGCCGGTCATCGCCTACTGCTGTCATCACCAGGGGCCTAGAGAGCCACGCCGGGCCCTGATAGAGGGGGCGTGGCTTAAAAAAGGGGGCGTGATGACACCCGTTCGTATAAAAAGAATTATATAATAAAATATAAAAATAAAAATAATTGCGAGCTAGGCACCCGCTTCCTACCTTACCATATCCTCAAACACGGGCTGAGCAGAAAATTGGTACAGATTGGGAAAGGGGTCGTGGTCACAGGTAAAGAGGGCGTGGCCACCGGAAACAGCACAAGTATACTAGGGTATGTACCCGGGCTCCCGCCAGGCCCTTCCAGTAGGTAATTTGCACCTGCTCCAGCCCCCACCCCCCTCTTGGTGCCACTGGTCATCACTACCAAAATAAATCTATGTTTCATGTATATATACCACTACCATTTATAATAAATGTGTTAATAATATTAAAAAAAATTTTGACCTAATAAAATCTAAGTAAGTTCTCCATTGCAACGAATGCTGCTGAAAATACTAGATCTGCTACTCGTGGCCTGGGGACCTATTTCTGGCATCTACCATTTCTCACCAGGCTGAATAGGGGACTTGTTGTTGGTAAATAAGGTGGGCTAATCGTGGCCATTAAACCAGTTCCACATTATTAAGAGAGAAAAATAATTGGTAAACCAATCTTTTTCCCTAACTCCCAATATATTATCATCTACATTTAGGAGGTCATTCCGAGTTGTTCGCTCGCAAGGCGATTTTAGCAGAGTTGCTCACGCTAAGCCGCCGCCTACTGGGAGTGAATCTTAGCATCTTAAAATTGCGAACGAAGTAATCGCAATATTGCGATTACACACCTCGTAGCAGTTTCTGAGTAGCTTCAGACTTACTCGGCATCTGCGATCAGTTCAGTGCTTGTCGTTCCTGGTTTGAGTCACAAACACACCCAGCGTTCGCCCAGACACTCCTCCGTTTCTCCGGCCACTCCTGCGTTTTTTCCGGAAACGGTAGCGTTTTTTCCCACACGCCCATAAAACGGCCTGTTTCCGCCCAGTAACACCCATTTCCTGTCAATCACATTACAATCGCCAGAACGATGAAAAAGCCGTGAGTAAAATTACTAAGTGCATAGCAAATTTACTTGGCGCAGTCGCAGTACGGACATTGCGCATGCGCATTAAGCGGAAAATCGCTGCGATGCGAAGATTTTTACCGAGCGAACAACTCGGAATGAGGGCCTTAGTACATTAATACTCCGCTTTAAAAATGAATTAATAATTTGCATAGAAAGGGGGCAAATCTTGCTTGCTATTGTGCCTCCTATGCGATCAGATTAGTATGTCCTTATCTTTTTTCCAAGTAACAAAAAACTAAGGGCTCCATTTATCAGTGATAATTATTATTGATGGTATTCTGTATTTCATTTATTATCACTGTGATACTTATGACCTCTTCGGGATTCAGAATTACAAAACACTGATCATGTGCGGAAACTTGGCGTTGTCCTGGATGGTGGCCTGACACTTAAATGCCAGTTATTGGCCACAAACAAATTTTTATTTTTTCATTTGTGGAATTAAGCCAGAATGAAGCACTGAACTCCTTCAGAAGATCTGCCTAAAGTCATACATGATTTGTATCATCTCATTGCCTGGGTCTCCCAGCAAAAGAATTGGTACAAAATGCAGCTGCCAGGCTATTAATTAGCCAGTCCGGTTCCTGACACATAGCACCCATTCTCTTCTCCCTCCACTGGCTGCCTGTAAGATGGCGAATCTGTTTCAGGATTGGCTTACTGACTTTCAAAGCTCTGTAGTGCTGGGTACACACCTATACGATTGTCGTCCCGTTCTCCCGATATCGGGTTGATTGTAAAGGTGTGTACCCAGTGCCGAAGCAGGAGCATTAACCAATAAACTGCTTATAACGCTTCTGCAGCGGTCAGGACCAGGAGGTCACGTGTTATGTGCTGCACATGCAGTCTCCCTACAGAGGAGCCACTACCCCCCCCCACACACACACACACCCTTCCCCTGCTGTTTCCCCCACCTCACAGAAGGTCTCTGGGATCACAGCTGGATACGAAACACACAGCCCTGCTGATTGGGAGCGTTTTACTTGATCAGCCAGGAATCGAACACGTGTGTACCCATCTTAAGACCAGGGCCCAAGGTACCTGAAGCAGATTTTGATTCCTTACTGTCCCCATCACCTTTAGCTTTGCGGCTCCGACACTATGGAACACTCTTCCCCACACAGTTCGAGAGCCCTCAATTTTAGAATCCTTTAAAAACAGACTGAAGACTTGCATACCTGTTTACTTAGACATTTAATTAATACCCCTTTAGTTCCTAAAGAAATACAAACCAAATGCTTAGTTCTGTTTTCTGTTAAACTTATTTTGTATCTTGTATTTTTTAACGCCGATGTAAAGTCCTTGGAGCCCTCTTGGGAGAAAAGTAACATTATTAAATTATTATTCCAGAATGGCTTTTGCTGGGTTACCTTTGCCAGCATTTGTAGATAACATTAGTAATAGAATGACCAGCTAACTGAAATAGGAAAATGTGTGTAATATAACTAAAATAATATAATTTCTGAAATAAACATGACTTTCTTAGTAACACACACAAACAACAGATCTGTGATTATCAGCCCACATAAAGCCTCATATACTAAAAATAACAAGCCAGTTCCACTTTTTTATGAATAAAGATGAATATGGGTTGACAATTATGGAGCTGTCATTTGTGTGTGTTTTTGTGGTATCTGTCGTAAAGAAGGAGACGACACCCCTAATTTCAGCTCTTTTTTAGTACCATAAACTTTAATAATAGAATTAATATTTTCTCAGAATAGTTACCATCTTTTAAATCTTGACATTCTGCTTTTATATCTTAAAGTTCATTTTGATAAAATTGTGTATGGCAATTTACAATTTACTGCTGCAAGGTGACCTCATTCAGATGCGTACCTACACTGACCATTCCTTTCTATGAACCTGATTCAGTAAGGATTGAAAATTCTGGTAAGTAGCAGAATTTGCAATCCTTTGGATCGCATGCTGGGAGCCGCCCATCGCAGGGCAAGGTGGCCCAGCATGCTAACCGCCCCCCCTCCCGACCACGCTGAAATTGTGGTCGCAGCACAATTTTAGCGTGATCGCTAAAAATAGGGAATCCTCCTGCCGCCATTTTAGTGAACGCAGCGTTGCAACGCCTGCGTGTGATGTCACGCAGCCGTCCTAATCATACCCGCGCCTCCCCTCCCCCATTTTTAACCCGTACCCCGCAACGATCCGTCTCCGCCTTGGAGAAGGAGCGTTGACGCCCCTCCCCTGCCCCGCATTTTCCGCGCATCGATCATAAAAATTTCTGTTGGATCGCTATTTGTGATCCAATCTGAATTATCCCCAAGGCGGGGTTTATACCACTCTATGCTGGTTCTGCATATAAGACCTTATTCAGAAATGAACGCATATTCTCACATGCTAGGGGCCACGCAGCACAGGGCAAGGCCGCCCAGCATGTGTGCGGAACTAAGGTTGACCACTGGCTGCGCTGTCAGGCGATCTGCCGCCATTTTTTTATTTTTTTTCTTGGAGCAGCTGCATGTGACGTCACGCAGCTGTCCCAAAAACGGTCCCGGCCTGCCCCCATTTGGGACATGCCACGACGACACCCCCCTGACGGCCGCCGCTGTCAGTCACACTCTGGCCGCATCTAGGAAGCAATGTGTAAGGTCGTGCACAAGGGTCACTGCGCGTACCCATACCACCTGGATGTGGCCGCAGCGTGCGAATACGTGGCTGCGTACAAATCAGAATAACCCCCATAGGTTATATTATTCTATAGCAATATTATAATTTAATACACACTGTCTTTTATGTGTCTCATTTGTGTTCCAGCATTCTTGTCTTTTATTTTGTGAAGTGTGTCATAACTGTGATGCACATATCCATAGTGTGTGTGTGTGTGTGTGTGTGTGTGTGTGTGTGTGTGTGTGTGTGTGTGTGTGTAAAAGTAGGATGCACATTAAATGTTTGGTGAGTCATTAAATTGATTTATGCTTTACTTGCAGTCAGATTGGCGTTGCATATTTGACGGCTACTAGTACTGCTCTGGCCACTGCGGTGGGACTTAACCTCTACACCAAGGTATGGAGAATGCAGGGTTAAAACATGTCAATGAAATCGCTTTTCACTAGTGATAATGGATCACCTATTAAGGATCATGGCCACCACTAATACTCTGCTGTGATGACTCCAGAACTGGACTGGCTCACCAGGGTATTGTGGAATCCGCTACCAGTACATGGATGCCAGGACAATTTTTAGTTTAACTATTTAGTTACAGAAAGAATTGGGGAAAAAACTGCCCAGGCCTGTGCCCATAGTCAGTAGAACATGTAGCACTCAGTCAGTATCGTACGCTAACAAGACACAGTCATGCTCCTCAACCATCAAAGCAAGAAATTTATTGAAGATTTTATTTATCCTCTTTATGTGTGAATCGCAAGATAGATTATTATATTATTCAGATTATTAAATGATTCAATATCATTACATGAATCCAATGTTTTATTTATTTTTCCCTTTTAAATACCTGTAGTTTCCTATTGAGCAGAGTTTCACAAACTCTGCCATTGCAGTCCAGGTTTTAAGGATATCCAAGCATGAGTATGGGTGACTTAATTAGTACTTCAGTCAATTTGTATTTAACAATCTGGACCCAAACATGGATATCCTTAAAACCTGGACTGTAATGGTGGAGTTTGGAAACAATGCCATACAGTGTACATAACAGGTTTGCTTATATGTTGCAAAAAGTAAATGTACAAGCTGTGTACATTGTCTGTGTCAGCTAGAAGGGTCATCTCAGTGACACATTACCCAAATGTGTTTGCCAATCTGCCGAGTCGGTAAAATAGAACACTTACATTAGGGTTTTACATTGACCAAGTTCATGACAGACTCAATAAAGCAGTAAGACAGCAGATACCTCATCACTGGGGGTTGTGGGGTGCATTCTGCAGTGGTGGGTATAAGGACGAAGAATGTGATTTTTTATATATATATATATATATATATATATATATATATATATATATATATATAAATATAATTCCTATGGGATCCGGCACTCACTAATAGAAACTTTACTGTCCCTGTTGCCTTCCGATAAACGCAGCAAAGCTGCCAGACATATGTAGGTATTCGGCGGCACTCAGGAAATAAATCACACAGACGCAGCCACTTGAAGCAAGCCAACGTTTCAATGCTGTCGCATTTTCGTCAGGGCATTAACAAAATTTAAAAACACTCACCATTTTATGTGCTCCCCTCACCATCAAAGTCCGCGCCGCCGGCTCCACTTCCGGTAGACTGACGCATTTCTGTGACGTCACCCAGTGCGCCCATCACCATGGAGACAAATAATACACTGAAAAAATACAATATAGTGTGCAGCATAATCATACGATCCTGCACAGGTTTTACAAAGTAAATAAATATTGCTTATTCGATGTACAGATATATTAAGGGACCAAACCAGAAAGTTTAAAGAAAACTATTGAGACCTGTTTGTTCATTTAACCCCCGAGGATTTAAAGTATCCAATAAGAAAATCCACCTAGCCTCACGCTGCAGTAGCATCTTTGCCCTATTGCCACCCCTTGTTAATGGGGGTATATGGTCTATGATTTTATGTTTAAGGGAGGTCGGTGAATGGCCAGCTGTAGCAAAATGTCTCGCCACTGGTTGTTCGCTATTTCCAGACAATATTGCTTCACGTATAGCATATCTATGTTGCCCCATGCGTACTTTGAACGCACATTCTGTTTTCCCTATATAGTATTTGCCACATGGGCAAATCAGGGCATAAACAACAAATTTTGACATGCACGATACTCTGTGTCTGATTTTAAAACTTTTTCCTGTATAAGGATTTTTTATAGTGTCCCCAGTGAGCATATAGCCACACGTGACACAACCTGTGCATTTAAAGCACCCATTTTTGGGTGTTCCCAAAAAGGTGACATTAGATTTCTTATCAAAACTTGTGATATCACTGTGTACAATGTAGTCACGTAGGTTTTTACCTCTCGAGTAACTACACATAATTTGTTTGTTGTGTATGCTGGGCAGTTCTTTGTCCGTTGTTATTATTGGCCAATTTGATCGAATCGTCTTCCTAACTTTATTGCTAGCAACATTATAGCGGTTAGGCCATATGATCTTATTGGCTGTAGACTTCTTAGGTTTGGATTTGAGTGTTTCTGATCGGGGGATTGCCAAGACCTTCTGTTTTAATTCTAGCAGTGTCTGTTTTTTGTACCCCCTAGCCACAAACTTATTAATCATAAGGTCTAATTGAGAAGATACCTCACTCTCATCGCTGCAAATACGTCTCACACGTAGGAACTGTGAGAAGGGCAGACCTTTTTGTATATTTACCGGGTGATGACTAGTGGCACTTAACAGTGTGTTACGATCCGTTGGCTTTATGAATAAAGATGTTTTCAAGCCAGTATCAGTTTTAATAATTCTCACATCCAGAAAGTCAATTGAGACTTTGTCAGTTTTATAGGTAAGTTTTACCGGACTATTACCCATATTGTGTTTTTGAATGACTTTAGCCAAAGTTTCTTCATCCCCCCTCCATAGGAGCAACATATCATCTATGAAGCGGGTATAATATATGATATTCTGCTGAACGACTGGATCTGAGAAAAAGATATCACGTTCAACAGATATCATATAGGCATTTGCATATGCCGGAGCTACCGAAGCTCCCATTGCACAACCGGAGACTTGGAGATAATGTCTCCCATCAAAGTAGAAATAGTTCTTATTTAATACCATCTCAAGGAGTGCACAGAAGAAGTTCACATTAGGTCCCTTGTACCAAATATTGTCTATGATCAATCTTCTGGTAGCCGCTATACCCTCACCATGAGGGATGCATGTATATAGCGACGTGACATCTATACTACACAGTATGCAATCAGGATGGATCTCTCCCAAATCAGATAATTGTAACAAAAGGTCAGTAGTGTCCTTCAGGACATAAGCCGACTTTTGTACACATGGTTGAAGATATGTGTCTAGGAAGATAGATACTGGTTGAAAAATAGACCCCCTGGCAGAGATAATCGGTCTACCAGGGGGGTGCACCAAGTCTTTATGCACCTTCGGAAGCGTGTACAACAAAGGTTTTATAGGAAATTCAGTTTTTAACACATTAACAATTTCACTGGATATAACCCCAACTTGAACAGCATCATCTAATAACAAATCCAAAGCTTTCTTATAATCAGCTGTCGGATCGCACGGCAGTAAACGATATACCGTGCCATCAGACAATTGACGCAAGATCTCACGTCTGTAATCAGACACATTCTGTATTACAATTGAACCGCCCTTATCCGCTGAGCGGATGACGATGTCTTTTCGTTCCCCCAACATCTTAAGGGCTTTAAACTCTGCTGATGTTAGATTCGAATGTCCTTTATTGGACCTGGTATCCAATGTATCTACTGTTGTGTCCAATATCCTAATAAAGGATTTGATAGAGGCATTGTTCGAGCTGGGATCAAAATTAGACTTTGGTGCCAATTTTCTTAGTTCCTCCGGTATAGGGTTTGTATTCCCCACAGATGTACGGGAACCGAAAAATTCTTGTAATTTTAATTGTCGGTTCAACTTGAAAACTTCTGTTTTCCACAAAAATGGGTCAAAGGCAGTGGTGGGTACAAAACTCAGTCCTTTCTTTAATACATTAATTTCATCTGTAGAGAGTGGGACTGATGACAAATTGAAAATTATTTCTTGGTCGGCAGGGGTGGTTTTTTGCGTGCATCGCTTCCACTGGCCTCCTCGTCGGTTGTATTGACGTTTGCCTCGCGATGTTTGGCACGTGTCTTCATCCCTAAAGGGAGAGATCTAAACCTTCTCCCTCTCCTCGACCCACGGTCACTGTCACTTGCAGACGTGGCTGAATCTTTGGTAGATTTATAATTGGGATTCCTCCCAACGCGCTGGCCTCCCCTTTGCTGCTGCTGGGGTAATTGGGATCCACCTGTTAGCCAACCATATACATTGTTGGATTCGTAATCACCATTCACCTTCGTGAATTTTTCACGTTTGTATTTCAATAAATCACGTTGGTAATTTTAAATTTAATTTATTTTAAACAAATGTTCTCTAGATTTAATATTACTGGTGATAGAAGAGGCCACCAGAGAGCTGAATGTTACAAAAAACAAAATAGAGGCATTTGAAGCTATACATAAGAAGACTCTGATGGAGGATAAAACCTGTGATTGGATGGATAAGCTGACCAAACAAGTGGAAAATTACCAACGTGATTTATTGAAATACAAACGTGAAAAATTCACGAAGGTGAATGGTGATTACGAATCCAACAATGTATATGGTTGGCTAACAGGTGGATCCCAATTACCCCAGCAGCAGCAAAGGGGAGGCCAGCGCGTTGGGAGGAATCCCAATTATAAATCTACCAAAGATTCAGCCACGTCTGCAAGTGACAGTGACCGTGGGTCGAGGAGAGGGAGAAGGTTTAGATCTCTCCCTTTAGGGATGAAGACACGTGCCAAACATCGCGAGGCAAACGTCAATACAACCGACGAGGAGGCCAGTGGAAGCGATGCACGCAAAAAACCACCCCTGCCGACCAAGAAATAATTTTCAATTTGTCATCAGTCCCACTCTCTACAGATGAAATTAATGTATTAAAGAAAGGACTGAGTTTTGTACCCACCACTGCCTTTGACCCATTTTTGTGGAAAACAGAAGTTTTCAAGTTGAACCGACAATTAAAATTACAAGAATTTTTCGGTTCCCGTACATCTGTGGGGAATACAAACCCTATACCGGAGGAACTAAGAAAATTGGCACCAAAGTCTAATTTTGATCCCAGCTCGAACAATGCCTCTATCAAATCCTTTATTAGGATATTGGACACAACAGTAGATACATTGGATACCAGGTCCAATAAAGGACATTCGAATCTAACATCAGCAGAGTTTAAAGCCCTTAAGATGTTGGGGGAACGAAAAGACATCGTCATCCGCTCAGCGGATAAGGGCGGTTCAATTGTAATACAGAATGTGTCTGATTACAGACGTGAGATCTTGCGTCAATTGTCTGATGGCACGGTATATCGTTTACTGCCGTGCGATCCGACAGCTGATTATAAGAAAGCTTTGGATTTGTTATTAGATGATGCTGTTCAAGTTGGGGTTATATCCAGTGAAATTGTTAATGTGTTAAAAACTGAATTTCCTATAAAACCTTTGTTGTACACGCTTCCGAAGGTGCATAAAGACTTGGTGCACCCCCCTGGTAGACCGATTATCTCTGCCAGGGGGTCTATTTTTCAACCAGTATCTATCTTCCTAGACACATATCTTCAACCATGTGTACAAAAGTCGGCTTATGTCCTGAAGGACACTACTGACCTTTTGTTACAATTATCTGATTTGGGAGAGATCCATCCTGATTGCATACTGTGTAGTATAGATGTCACGTCGCTATATACATGCATCCCTCATGGTGAGGGTATAGCGGCTACCAGAAGATTGATCACAGACAATATTTGGTACAAGGGACCTAATGTGAACTTCTTCTGTGCACTCCTTGAGATGGTATTAAATAAGAACTATTTCTACTTTGATGGGAGACATTATCTCCAAGTCTCCGGTTGTGCAATGGGAGCTTCGGTAGCTCCGGCATATGCAAATGCCTATATGATATCTGTTGAACGTGATATCTTTTTCTCAGATCCAGTCGTTCAGCAGAATATCATATATTATACCCGCTTCATAGATGATATGTTGCTCCTATGGAGGGGGGATGAAGAAACTTTGGCTAAAGTCATTCAAAAACACAATATGGGTAATAGTCCGGTAAAACTTACCTATAAAACTGACAAAGTCTCAATTGACTTTCTGGATGTGAGAATTATTAAAACTGATACTGGCTTGAAAACATCTTTATTCGTAAAGCCAACGGATCGTAACACACTGTTAAGTGCCACTAGTCATCACCCGGTAAATATACAAAAAGGTCTGCCCTTCTCACAGTTCCTACGTGTGAGACGTATTTGCAGCGATGAGAGTGAGGTATCTTCTCAATTAGACCTTATGATTAATAAGTTTGTGGCTAGGGGGTACAAAAAACAGACACTGCTAGAATTAAAACAGAAGGTCTTGGCAATCCCCCGATCAGAAAAACTCAAATCCAAACCTAAGAAGTCTACAGCCAATAAGATCATATGGCCTAACCGCTATAATGTTGCTAGCAATAAAGTTAGGAAGACGATTCGATCAAATTGGCCAATAATAACAACGGACAAAGAACTGCCCAGCATACACAACAAACAAATTATGTGTAGTTACTCGAGAGGTAAAAACCTACGTGACTACATTGTACACAGTGATATCACAAGTTTTGATAAGAAATCTAATGTCACCTTTTTGGGAACACTCAAAAATGGGTGCTTTAAATGCACAGGTTGTGTCACGTGTGGCTATATGCTCACTGGGGACACTATAAAAAATCCTTATACAGGAAAAAGTTTTAAAATCAGACACAGAGTATCGTGCATGTCAAAATTTGTTGTTTATGCCCTGATTTGCCCATGTGGCAAATACTATATAGGGAAAACAGAATGTGCGTTCAAAGTACGCATGGGGCAACATAGATATGCTATACGTGAAGCAATATTGTCTGGAAATAGCGAACAACCAGTGGCGAGACATTTTGCTACAGCTGGCCATTCACCGACCTCCCTTAAACATAAAATCATAGACCATATACCCCCATTAACAAGGGGTGGCAATAGGGCAAAGATGCTACTGCAGCGTGAGGCTAGGTGGATTTTCTTATTGGATACTTTAAATCCTCGGGGGTTAAATGAACAAACAGGTCTCAATAGTTTTCTTTAAACTTTCTGGTTTGGTCCCTTAATATATCTGTACATCGAATAAGCAATATTTATTTACTTTGTAAAACCTGTGCAGGATCGTATGATTATGCTGCACACTATATTGTATTTTTTCAGTGTATTATTTGTCTCCATGGTGATGGGCGCACTGGGTGACGTCACAGAAATGCGTCAGTCTACCGGAAGTGGAGCCGGCGGCGCGGACTTTGATGGTGAGGGGAGCACATAAAATGGTGAGTGTTTTTAAATTTTGTTAATGCCCTGACGAAAATGCGACAGCATTGAAACGTTGGCTTGCTTCAAGTGGCTGCGTCTGTGTGATTTATTTCCTGAGTGCCGCCGAATACCTACATATATATAAATATAAAAACACAAAAGTATCTTTATCTCGCGCCAAACTAGAAGCAGCACAACGGGAGAGATCTTTGTTGGAAGACCTCAATAGCATACACAAAAAACACAAATTCCCCAGTGCGCTAATATCAACCGTAATTACTGAATTCTTCCAGCGTTATTTTCGTAGGAATGTAGACTGGAGGGTGTTTAAATCTGGGGACCTGTAACAGACACTCCTCACCAAATAGTCACCCAAACAAGAGGCCAACGGCCAATTAGTAAGAAGTTGTTGTAATAGCATACATTAGAACACATGAATTTTATACATGTAATTCATGTAATTTTATAAATGATAGATTTAAAATTTATATCAATAAAATACAACCAAAAAATACAACCGACAAGTTTGTTAGATGGAATCTAGATACTCCCTCACCTTTTGCAAGGTGCGAGCTCGAGAGGGAGTATCTTCACAAACTAGGCTGCGATTTTATGACTGACAACCCCAACGCGTTTCGTCTTATCGACTTCATCAGGGGTATATATATATATATATATATATATATATATAAAAAAATTATAGCTGTGTATACAGTCCCTGATGTGCAAAGACAATGGCTATATGTAACAGCTGCAGGGCAAGCGTGGCATTGTGAGGCATTGTGCGTGTGTCTTCTCTCCTCCAAACCACCACATTTAATATACAGGCTTGATCGGTATCCAGGCCATCCTCTCCTATTGTTTAATGGAGTAATCTTTGTGTGACTTACAAGATAATAAGTGCCTTGTTGTTTCAGAAAGCTCCGCCACTGATTGCTCGTTGGGTTCCCTTTGCTGCTGTGGCTTCCGCCAATTGCGTGAACATTCCTATGATGAGACAGCAGTAAGTGCTGATTATCGTTGAGTACTTTTATCTAATTCACCGTATTTAAGTAGTATGCTAGGTTAACACAATTTCAGTATAGTTTATTATTTATATAACACCAAGAATCCTGCAGTAGTGTACCGTACGCTAGTACAACTGGGGGATAAGCAGGGCAAGTTGCATGGCATACAGTAATACTACATACAAGGCAGAGCGTAAGTGTATGGCTTAGTGCAGACAGGCACTTTGCTGCTTTTCCCTCACTGTCTTAAATGTTTTCAGAGAACTCGCATATTCTGGACGGCCTCTAACATGGCTCACAACTATATCCAATAATATGGCGTGAGACAGAGGGGTCTTTTGCGCGATTTTAGCAGAACTTAGTAAGGACACGGGTATATGACACACTGTGCCACAGTTTTATTTTGTCCCCCCCCAATTACTCTCAGGGCCTTAGGCCATTGCATCTCTTGCAGTTACTTAATGATGAGTCTGCCAATGTCAATGTATTAGGGCACCAGCCACCGAGGTGCTGGAAATGGACCATTGTTTGCCATAAAAACAACCCATTTTTGTGACAGATGTTTGTTGGAATGCGCTAATATCCTGTTTTGTTATGATTTGTTTAGGGAAATTCTTAGCGGTATCGCAGTTACTGACGAAAATGATAATAAGCTCGGCCAGTCCAGGGTAAGGTCTTCCTGTTAAAATATTTTCTGCAGAAGAGTATATACACTGACTGTGCAGAAAACTGATTATGATGTTGATTCAATTAGGCGCAATCGTCTTGAGCCAGCAAATAAGTGCGTATATATATGCCGCACTTGTGGCATTTCCGATCTCGACGATTTTCATTCGCAGCCTCATAGGGCTGCGTACTGAAATCAACGAGATCAAGCTGTGTGGAGACGAGTTTGGCAGCTGCTGCTGGCATTTTTACACCACTGCAGGGGCAATACTTTCCCCCTCACATGCGGAGGTGAGTGAATTGAATTAACCCCATTTCTCTGACGTCCTAGTGGATGCTGGGGACTCCGTAAGGACCATGGGGAATAGACGGGCTCCGCAGGAGACTGGCACACTAAAAAAAAGATTTGGTACTACCTGGTGTGCACTGGCTCCTCCCTCTATGCCCCTCCTCCAGACCTCAGTTAGATTTCTGTGCCCAGCCGAGCTGGATGCACACTAGGGGCTCTCCTGAGCTCCTAGAAAGAAAGTATATATTAGGTTTTTTATTTTACAGTGAGACCTGCTGGCAACAGGCTCACTGCAACGAGGGACTAAGGGGAGAAGAAGCGAACCTACCTGCTTGCAGCTAGCTTGGGCTTCTTAGGCTACTGGACACCATTAGCTCCAGAGGGATCGACCGCAGGACCCGTCCTTGGTGTTCGTTCCCGGAGCCGCGCCGCCGTCCCCCTTACAGAGCCAGAAGCAAGAAGATGGTCCGGAAAATCGGCGGCAGAAGACTTCAGTCTTCACCAAGGTAGCGCACAGCACTGCAGCTGTGCGCCATTGCTCCTCATACACACTTCACACTCCGGTCACTGAGGGTGCAGGGCGCTGGGGGGGGGCGCCCTGAGCAGCAATAATATCACCTTGGCTGGCAAAATAACCACAATATATAGCCCCAGAGGCTATATATGTGGTAATTACCCCTGCCAGAATACAGAAAAAAGCGGGAGAAAAGTCCGCCGAAAAAGGGGCGGAGCCATCTCCCTCAGCACACTGGTGCCATTTCTCCCTCACAGTTCCGCTGGAAGGAAGCTCCCTGACTCTCCCCTGCAGTCTACACTACAGAAAAGGGTAAAAAAGAGAGGGGGGGCACAGATTTGAGGCGCAGTAAATATTATAGCAGCTATAGGGGACATAATTCAGTTAGTCCCTGCATTATATAGCGCTCTGGTGTGTGCTGGCATACTCTCTCTCTGTCTCCCCAAAGAGCTTTTGTGGGGTCCTGTCTCCTTTAAGAGCATTCCCTGTGTGTGTGTGCGGTGTGTCGGTACGGCTGTGTCGACATGTTTGATGAGGAGACTTATGTGGAGGCGGAGCAGATGCCTATAAATGTGATGTCACCCCCTGCGGGGCAGACACCTGAGTGGATGGACTTATGGAAGGAATTACGTGCAAGTGTCGACTCCTTACATAAAAAATTTGACGACATGCCAAATGCGGGACAGCCGGCTTCTCAGCTCGTGCCTGCCCAGGCAATTCAAAGACCATCAGGGGCTCTAAAACGCCCACTACCTCAGATGGCAGACACAGATGTCGACACGGATACTAATACCAGTGTCGACGACGATGAGTCAAATTTGATGTCCACTAGGGCCATTCGTGGCATGATTGAGGCAATGAAAGAGGTTTTACACCTTTCTGATATAAACCCAGGTACCTCAAAAAAGGGTATTATGTTTGGGGAGAAAAAACTTCCAATAGTTTTTCCCCCATCTGAAGAATTAAATGAAGTGTGTGAAGAAGCGTGGGCTTTCCCTGATAAGAAATTGGTGATTTAAAAAAAATTACTAATGGCGTTCCCTTTCTCGCCAGAGGATAGGTCACGTTGGGAAACTCCCCCTAGGGTGGATAAAGCGCTCACACGTTTGTCTAAAAAGGTGGCACTACCGTCTCCGGATACGGCCGCCCTAAAGGAACCTGCTGATAGAAAGCAGGAGGCTATCCTAAAGTCTATATATACACACACTGGTGTTATACTGAGACCAGCTATTGCTTCAGCGTGGATGTGCAGTGCTGCTGCTGCTTGGTCAGATTCCCTGTCAGAAAATATTGACACCCTGGACAGGGACACTATATTGCTAACCGTAGAGCATATAAAAGACTCAGTCTTGTACATGAGAGATGCACAGAGGGAGATCTGCCGGCTGGCATCTAGAATTAGTGCATTGTCCATTTCTGCTAGGAGAGGCTTATGGACTCGGCAGTGGACAGGTGATGCAGATTCTAAAAGGCACATGGAAGTTTTGCCTTATAAGGTGAGGAGTTATTCGGGGATGGTCTCTCAGACCTTGTTTCCACAGCAACAGCTGGGAAGTCAGCATTTTTACCCCATGTCCCCTCACAGCCTTAGAAAGCGCCGTATTATCAGGTACAGTCCTTTCGACCCCAGAAAAACAGGCGGGGAAAAGGCGGGTCCTTTCTGTCTAGAGGCAGAGGAAGGGGAAAAAAGCTGCACCACGCAGCAGGTTCCCAGGAACAAAAGTCCTCCCCCGCTTCTTCCAAGTCCGCCGCATGACGGTGGGGCTCCACAGGCGGAGCCAGGTACGGTGGGGGGCCGCCTCAGAAATTTCAGCGATCAGTGGGTTCGCTCACGGGTGGATCCCTGGATCCTTCAAGTAGTATCTCAGGGGTACAAGCTGGAATTCGAGGCGCCTCCTCCCCGCCGTTTCCTCAAATCGGCCTTACCGACAACTCCCTCGGGCAGGGAGGCTGTACTAGAGGCAATTCACAAGCTGTATTCCCAGCAGGTGATAGTCAAAGTGCCCCTACTTCAACAAGGACGGGGTTACTATTCCACACTGTTTGTGGTACCGAAACCGGACGGTTCGGTGAGACCCATTTTAAATTTGAAATCCTTGAACACATACATAAAAAGATTCAAGTTCAAGATGGAATCGCTCAGGGCGGTTATTGCAAGCCTGGACGAGGGGGATTACATGGTATCCCTGGACATCAAGGATGCTTACCTGCATGTCCCAATTTACCTTCCTCACCAGGAGTACCTCAGATTTGTGGTACAGGATTGCCATTACCAATTCCAGACACTACCGTTAGGACTGTCCACGGCACCGAGGGTGTTTACCAAGGTAATGGCAGAAATGATGATACTCCTTCGAAAAAAGGGAGTTTTAATTATCCCGTACTTGGACGATCTCCTAATAAAGGCGAGGTCCAGGGAGCAGTTACTGGTCGGAGTAGCACTTTCTCGGGAAGTGCTACAACAGCATGGCTGGATTCTAAACATTCCAAAGTCACAACTGGTTCCTTCCACACGCTTACTGTTCCTGGGGATGATTCTGGACACAGAACAGAAAAAAGTGTTTCTCCCGCAGGAGAAAGCCAAGGAGCTGTCATCTCTAGTCAGAGACCTCCTAAAACCAAAACGGGTATCGGTGCATCACTGCACATGAGTCCTGGGGAAAATGGTGGCTTCGTACGAAGCAATTCCATTCGGCAGGTTCCATGCAAGGACCTTCCAGTGGGACCTCTTGGACAAGTGGTCGGGATCGCATCTTCAGATGCATCAACTGATAACCCTGTCTCCAAGGACCAGGGTGTCTCTACTGTGGTGGCTGCAGAGTGCTCATCTTCTAGTGGGCCGCAGATTCGGCATACAGGACTGGGTCCTGGTGACCACGGATGCCAGCCTTCGGGGCTGGGGCGCAGTCACACAGGGAAGAAATTTCCAGGGACTTTGGTCAAGTCAGGAGTCGTCCCTACACATAACCATTCTGGAACTGAGGGCCATTTACAATGCCCTAAGTCAGGCAAGGCCCCTGCTTCAAAACCAGCCGGTTCTGATCCAATCAGACAACATCACGGCAGTCGCCCATGTAAACCGACAGGGCAGCACAAGAAGCAGGGTGGCCATGG
This sequence comes from Pseudophryne corroboree, assembly GCF_028390025.1. Lineage (NCBI taxonomy): Eukaryota > Metazoa > Chordata > Amphibia > Anura > Myobatrachidae > Pseudophryne > Pseudophryne corroboree. The sequence goes on from NC_086446.1 coordinate 680,524,127, forward strand.
CAGAAGCCACAAGGATTCTCCGATGGGCGGAAAATCACGTACTAGCACTGTCAGCAGTGTTCATTCCGGGAGTGGACAACTGGGAAGCAGACTTCCTCAGCAGACACGACCTACACCCGGGAGAGTGGGGACTTCATCCAGAAGTCTTCCTACTGTTGGTAAACCGCTGGGAAAGGCCACAGGTGGACATGATGGCGTCCCGCCTCAACAAGAAGCTAAAGAGATATTGCGCCGGGTCAAGGGACCCTCAGGCGATAGCTGTGGACGCTCTAGTGACACCGTGGGTGTACCAGTCGGTCTATGTGTTCCCTCCTCTGCCCCTCATACCAAAGGTGCTGAGAATAATAAGAAGGCGAGGAGTAAGAACGATACTCGTGGTTCCGGATTGGCCAAGAAGAGCTTGGTACCCGGAACTTCAGGAAATGTTATCAGAGGACCCATGGCCTCTACCGCTCAGACAGGATCTGCTACAGCAGGGGCCCTGTCTGTTCCAAGACTTACCGCGGCTGCGTTTGACGGCATGGCGGTTGAATTCCGGATCCTAAAGGAAAAGGGCATTCCGGAGGAAGTCATTCCTACGCTGATAAAAGCCAGGAAAGAAGTAACCGCAAACCATTATCACCGCATTTGGCGAAAATATGTTGCGTGGTGTGAGGCCAGGAAGGCCCCTACAGAGGAATTTCAGCTGCGTCGTTTTCTGCACTTCCTACAGTCAGGAGTGACTATGGGCCTAAAATTGGGATCCATTAAGGTCCAGATTTCGGCTCTGTCGATTTTCTTCCAGAAAGAACTGGCTTCACTGCCTGAAGTTCAGACTTTTGTAAAGGGAGTGCTTCATATTCAGCCCCCTTTTGTGCCTCCTGTGGCACCTTGGGATCTCAATGTGGTGTTGAGTTTCCTAAAATCACATTGGTTTGAACCACTTAAAACCGTGGATCTCAAATATCTCACGTGGAAAGTGGTCATGTTATTGGCCTTGGCTTCGGCCAGGCGTGTGTCAGAATTGGCGGCTTTGTCATGTAAAAGCCCTTATCTGATTTTCCATATGGATAGGGCAGAATTGAGGACTCGTCCCCAGTTTCTCCCTAAGGTGGTATCAGCTTTTCACTTGAACCAACCTATTGTGGTGCCTGCGGCTACTAGGGACTTGGAGGATTCCAAGTTACTGGACGTAGTCAGGGCCTTGAAAATTTATGTTTCCAGGACGGCTGGAGTCAGGAAAACTGACTCGCTTTTTATCCTGTATGCACCCAACAAAATATGTGCTCCTGCTTCTAAGCAGACTATTGCTCGCTGGATTTGTAGCACAATTCAGCTGGCGCATTCTGCGGCTGGATTGCCGCATCCTAAATCAGTGAAAGCCCATTCCACGAGGAAGGTGGGCTCATCTTGGGCGGCTGCCCGAGGGGTCTCGGCTTTACAACTTTGCCGAGCTGCAACTTGGTCAGGGGCAAACACGTTTGCTAAATTCTACAAATTTGATACCCTGGCTGAGGAGGACCTTGAGTTCTCTCATTCGGTGCTGCAGAGTCATCCGCACTCTCCCGCCCGTTTGGGAGCTTTGGTATAATCCCCATGGTCCTTACGGAGTCCCCAGCATCCACTAGGACGTCAGAGAAAATAAGAATTTACTCACCGGTAATTCTATTTCTCGTAGTCCGTAGTGGATGCTGGGCGCCCATCCCAAGTGCGGATTGTCTGCAATACTTGTATATAGTTATTGCCTAACTAAAGGGTTATTGTTGAGCCATCTGTTGAGAGGCTCAGTTGTATTTCATACTGTTAACTGGGTTTAATATCACGAGTTATACGGTGTGATTGGTGTGGCTGGTATGAGTCTTACCCGGGATTCAAAATCCTTCCTTATTGTGTCAGCTCTTCCGGGCACAGTATCCTAACTGAGGTCTGGAGGAGGGGCATAGAGGGAGGAGCCAGTGCACACCAGGTAGTACCAAATCTTTCTTTTAGTGTGCCCAGTCTCCTGCGGAGCCCGTCTATTCCCCATGGTCCTTACGGAGTCCCCAGCATCCACTACGGACTACGAGAAATAGAATTACCGGTGAGTAAATTCTTATTTAATGAGTGGTGTATTGTGAAGAATGAGGAACCACAGCAATTTGTTTCTATCAAAATAAATTAGTACCTAATGAAATCTGTGTGATGCCTAATGATTGTGTATAGAAGTTTCAAGAACAGCAACAAGTTAATCTATAATAGTAAATGGTACCCATACACCTAATGTAATAATTATAATTAATGTCAGCCAGCCTTGCTATATAAATTGTTAAAAGTAAACATATATGTAATAAAGGGCTTACATCAAATGAAGATACATTTTGTAAAGGGGGGTACTCACGGAGCGATATTCTAAGCAGTCTGACTAGAGTGCTTAGAATTTAAGCATTATCGCTCTGTGTGTACCCCCTACAGCGATAGCGATGTACGGGGCTATCGCTGGTGCTAGGAGTCTAGCGGGTCGCTCACTTCACCCGCTGGGTGAAATGAGCGTCCCCCCGCACGCTCAGCACACATCGCGCTGTGCTGAGCGGTTCACTCAGCACACATCTCTCCCACATCGGCCCGTCTATATGGGCCTTAAGGCTCATTCAATCTGTTATTAATTTCAGCACAACTTTCCTAATGGTACGCTCCATGAGATCTTGTGATTAAGTAAATTTACTGCTTAATGTTTGACCTCAAAATGTAAAATGTCGGTGATACTACTAGTAAAACTCTGCGTGTTTTGCTTATAACAGCTTTGCTGTTATTTGCCGAAAATGCATCTTGGTCACGACGCAATGTGGCTAGGACGCATGGGGACACCGTGCTAATTAATTTGATATATGACACTTGTATATTGTGTGTGCCTGAGTCTGTATACGGAGCAGAGCAGACCTGGGGCCTAATTCGGATCTGATCGCTGGGCTGCGTTTGTTGCTGCCCTGCGATCAGATAGTCGCTGCCTACAGGGGGAGTGTATTTTAGCTGTGCAAGTGTGCGATCGCACGTGTAGCTGTGCTACTTGTGCAGTATCTGCGCAGCCCAGGACTTACTCTTCCAGTGCGATTGAATCCTGCTGATCGGGGCCGGAGCTGACATCACACATCCTCCCTGAAAACGCTTGAGTCCACCTGCGTTTTTCCGGACACTCCCTGAAAACAGTCAGTTGCCACCCACAAACGGCCTCTACCTGTCAATCACCTTGCGAACGCCCGTGCAAATGGATCCTTCGCACCATCCCCTTGCTGACCAGTGATGCCCGTTGTAGCCATCCGATGCGCCGGTGCATTGCGGCTCATACACATGCGCAGTTTGGATTTGATCGCCCGCTGAGCGAAAAACGCACAGTAGCGATCAGATCTGAATTAGGCCCCTTGTATTGGGGCAGCTGTAGCTGCTACCTATATAGATCAGAGACTCAGTGGTCTATTTACTAAGCCCTGGATGGAGATAAACTGCATGGAGATAAAGTATCAGCCTGTCAACTCCTAACTGTCATTTTTCAAACCCAGCCTGTGACATGGTAGTTAGGAGGTGATTGGCTGGTACTTTATCTCCGTGGACCTTATCTCCATGCAAGACTTAGTAAATAGACCCCTCAGACACACAGATACGTCATGTATCAAATGAATCAGCACAGTCTCCTTGTGCATCCTATTTACATTGTGTTTCAACTAAGGGGCCCTACACACTGGCCGACCCGCCGCCGAGCTGCCCGACGGCGGATACGGCCGACGAGCGACCCGGCGGCGGGGGGGGGGGGGGGGCAGTGACAGGGGGGAGTGAAGTTTCTTCACTCCCCCCGTCACGCGGCTCCATAGAACTGCAGGCAAATATGGACAAGATCGTCCATATTGGCCTGCATGCACAGCCGACGGGGGACCAGCGATGAACGAGCGCGGGGCCGCGCATCGTTCATCGCTGGAGCCTCCACACTGAAAGATATGAACGAGTTCTCGTTCATTTATGAACGAGATCGTTCATATCTTTCAAAAAATCGGCCAGTGTGTAGGGCCTATAAGACACGTTTTCATTAAATAAAAGATGCCTGGCGCTAGAAGATTCTCACACGACCTGGCATGCCAATAGCAGCTGTTTGGTGTGACTGCAGCAAAGATGTATGAGGACATATTTCTGTGATGTCTTTCAATTTTTAGCTAGAAACTTGTATACTAATTTACAACATGTTAGCAAATAGGATCTCTGATGTACAGAAAAGTACTTACAGTTCTCCCACAGTGCAGCCAGATTTAAGTCATTTTGTTTTTATTATCTGTATTACAGTAAATCTCAGATAGGGGGCAGCACATACATGTCAGAGCTTAGGCCAGTCACTCAGAAACAGAAAGTGTTTTTTTTTTTTAAGTGCCAGGTAAATAGCTGTACACAGATCAGGAAACTTCATCTAATTTATAAGTCTGGGCTAGTTCTGTAGGTTACAGTAACCCGCAGTGTGTGTACACAGAGTGCACATGCAGAACTGGAACTTGCAGGAACCAGATAGTTCGCTTCTATCCTCTAATAGAAAAGGTTTACATATGTTAGTTCCGAAGGCAATTCTGTAACTTACATTCAGTAAATAGTTATTTCCCAAGACTTTAGATGTATTTTTGGGTGCACATTTTACATATATAAACATTGCGAGCCTTATTTATGAAGCACAACCTGTCCGTGATGCAGGAGTTTTGCCAAAGCGCATGAGTTTGACAGAGAATGATGGTGACATTTGCAGAGCAGCAGCATATAGCGCAGGCCTATGGGAAGTGTTAGGCCTCCCTGGCGCAGTACAGAGTAAGCACACAGGATTTATTTTTGCGGTGCGAGTGCTGAAATGAAATAAAGGTGCGGAGGGGGCACATTATTTTGGACATTCCTTGCTGTGTTGAGGGGAGCAAAGTGTGTCTATTCTACAGAAGGACTCAATATTTTTACACCAGCTTGGAGGTCAGCTCCTTCTATACTGTGAATGCAGCCTGAGCATTTATCTTGCACTATAGTGGAGAAGAACTTATGTAGGTGCATAAGGATGGAAGAAAAAAAAATGTCAAAACTCACAAAAATTCAGTGTAATACCAAAGCCGATGACCCCTCACTTATGATTAATGTAAAGCATAAGTGAGGCTAAACTTACCAGCATTTTAGGAGAAACGCTGAAGCATTTATTTATTTATTTATTTTTTATTTAAAGGCATGGATTCTAATTTTAAACCTAATAGGACATGCCAACATGCTGAGACTGTAGTGCCAGTGACGTTATAGGCTTACCAGGTGTGCTCTAAGGTGTGCACACCACTTGTCCTCTCATCCGTGTCACAAATAGCGCCTGTTCACTTCCAGAACATGGGGCCTACCCTTCACCACAGATCTCAGCATCACAGTCACTGAACATATTCGAGAAACTCGCCTGTCCAGCATAAGCTCCTGGAGTTGTGGCCCCCTGACGCAAGTCGCAGATGTGTTCCTTAAGAAACATCATAGCCTTCTTTGTATGACACTATAAATGTAATCATATCTAGCAGCTATGTAGCCAAGGCTATCATATACACCAGGCATGTCCAAACTGCGGCCCTCCAGCTGTTGTGAAACTACATATCCCAGCATTCCCTGACACCGTTTTGCTGTCAGAGAATGCTAAAGCTGTGTCAGGGCATGCTGGGATGTGTAGTTTCTCAACAGCTGGAGGGCCGCAGTTTGGACATGCCTGATATACACATTATAAGTAGTACTTTTTTGTAAAATTATTATTAATAGTTTTGTGTATATCCAATTGCGCTTTACAATTGGAACAACTGTAATAGAACAAAACTGGGTAATAACAGACCGTCATAGAGGTAGGAAGGCCTTGCTCGCAAGCTTACAATCTATAGGTCAGTATGTATTGATACACAAGGATAGGTGTTATTTATTGCATAATGGTCTAACCAGATTGCATAGGTTCTTAATGGGCTATATGATATGGTCACCCAGCAATGTTGGACAAGGGTCAGCAGGATGTGAAAGTGAAGAAAGACAAAATATGTGAGGTGATGTGTAGAGTGTACCGGGTGGAAGTAATTGGGTAGGATAACTTATGAAGGTTATGTGGGTGGGTCTGGAAAGTGATAAGATTGCCTGAACAGGTGAGTTTTCAGGGAACGCTTTCAGGTTTGGAGGCTAGAGGAGAGTCTTATTGGCCGTGGGACGGGCATCCACAGAGAGAGTGCAGCCTGAAAAAAGTCCTGTAATCATGAGTGGGATCGAATAATGTGAGTGGTTGAGAGATGCAGGTCTTGTGCAGAGTGGAGGGGTTGAGTAGGGAGATATTTTGAGATAAGTGAAGATATGTATGTTGGTGTAGTTTCATTAATAGCCTTATGTGTAAGTAAAAGTATTTTATATTGAATACGGCAGAATACCTGTAGCCAATGGAGGGACTGATAGACCAGATCTGCAGACAATGAACAGTTGGCGAGGAAGATCAGCCTTGTAGTTGCTTCCAGAATGGATTGCAGTGGCGAGAGTCTCTTTTTTGGAAGACCACTAAGTAGAATATTGCAATAATCAATGCAGGAGTTTTTGCTGTGTCTTGTGTAAGATATGGTCGTATTTTGGATATTATTTATTTATTACCAGTAATTTCTCTTACGTCCTAGAGGATGCTGGGGACTCCAAAAGGACCATGGGGTATAGACGGATCCGCAGGAGCTTGGGCACACTATAAAGACTTAAACTGGGTGTGAACTGGCTCCTCCCTCTATCCCCCTCCTCCAGACCCCAGGTAGACTCTGTGCCCAGGAGTGACTGGACACACACTAGGGGACCTCTACTGAGTTTCTCTAAAGACTTTATGTTAGGTTTTTTATTTTCAGGGAGACCTGCTGGCTACAGGCTCCCTGCATCGTGGGACTGAGGGGAGAGAAGTCAGACCTACTTCTTCTTAGTTCAAGGGCTCTGCTTCTTAGGCTACTGGACACCATTAGCTCCAGAGGGTTCGATCACTTGGTGCGCTTAGCTGCTTGTTCCCGGAGCCGCGCCGTCACCCCCCTCACAGAAGCCAGAAGAAAGAAGCCGGGTGAGTATGAGAAGATCCGAAGACTTCAGTGACGGCAGAAGACTTCAGTAACGAGGTACAGCCAGCGGTAACGCTGCGCTCCGTGCTCCCACACATACCACTAACGGCACTCACAGGGTGCAGGGCGCTGGGGGGGAGCGCCCTGGGCAGCAAGTTACTGAGGTCTGATGTAACTGGCAAGAGCATACTACGGGCCCAGGGCCGGATTAACAATGGGGCGGATGGAGCTGCAGCTCCAGGCCCCCCCATCAAAATAGGCCCACAGAGTTCCCTGCTGCTGGAAACAGGAAAAACTTTTTTTTCCTATTACAGCAAGTCAGCAGCACCAGAAAATCCTCAGAAGCCCTCCTGAGTCCCTGCACCGAAAGATTTTTTTTTTCCTCCCCTGCGCCGTGATCTCACACTGTGTGAGACATACCACAGGCGCCTCCCCTCTCCCGTACACCGCAGCAGCAGCCAGCAGTGTACTTGCCTCCTGGGACGCATGGTGCAAGTGACTTCGCCGCTGATTCAGTCCCGTGACCCCTCCGCCGGGCAGGCTATTGCTGCTCGCTTAATGGTAGGGTTTTTTTTTTTTTTAAATCCTCCAAAGGGGGCGTGGTCACGGGTCCGTGATTAGGCCACGCCCCCAACTTTTCCTGGTCGGCCTGTCTGCACCTGCTGTGTGTCCGCAAGGCACAGTGACTGGGGGAAACGGGAGAATGAGAGGGCTGAGGGGAACAGGGTATGTTTGTTGAAAGGACAGACAGGTGTGCGTAGGGAACAAGGTGAGTGTGTGTGTGTATGGTGAGTGGAGGGGCAGGCTGTGTGTGAGTGTGGGGGGTGTTTGGGGGGAACAGGCTTTCTGTGTGTGTGTGTGTAGGGACTGGGGTAACAGGCTGTGTGTGTAGGGAGTGGGGGGGGGCAGGCTTTGTCTGTGTGCAGTGACATTGGCATGTTGCTGGGATTAGTTGCGTGCACAGACACTGGGTTGCTCACATTGGAGGCTATGCTCAGGCGGGTGATCTGCACGTCTGTGCATGCTCGGTCCTTGTGCATTCGGCTGCACTATGTGCACTGGGAGGGGCTTTGTTGGTAGCATGGGAGTGTTGACTGCGTGGGTGGGGGCATGGAGAGTCACTGTTCGTCCAGCTCAGGGGATCCTGCCAGTGGCGGTTTTAAGTGCGGGCTAGCAGGGCGGGCGCCCGATTCGCTGCGGTCTGAGGCCGCAGTCATTGCACCAGCGCCATCAGCACCCGTCTGCTGCCTGCACCACAATGCCCCACCGCTTCCTGCTCCAGCCGGCCGCCCCCCATCCTGGCCACTTCACGCTGCCCGCACCCCACTGCGGAAGTATGACAAGAACATAGAGTCGGAGGACCACAGGCGCCGAATGGTGAGTGACGACTAGCTGGTGCAATTTGTATAAGGCGCTACCTGGCACAATGTGTATAAGGGCTACCTGGTGCAGTTTGTATAACACGCTCTACTTGGCGCAACATGTATAAAAGGGGCTCTACCTGGCGTATTGTGTATAAGGCGCTCTACCTGGCATGTATAAGAGGTGCTACTGTGTGGTGTAATGTGACTGATGGAACCTACTGTGTGGTGTAATGTGAATTGGTACTTTTATGTGGCCATGCCCCTTCCCCAATGAAGCCCCTCCCCTACATTATGTGCACATGTCATCAGCGCGCACTGTCCCTGTGTTGAATGGGAAAGAGGGGGGCACCAAAGGAATCGTTCACCCTGGGCGTAATAAGGTCTAGAACCAGCCCTGGATCCTGCTCCCCTCAGCAAACCACGCCTCCACTTGGGCGGCTTACGGAGGTTTCCTCAGCTGGTTTTCCATCCCAATACGCCCCTGGCAGCAGTCAAGCTTAGCTCCGGGAAGACAGTCCGGGAGATCGTGAATGAGCTATCTAGCTGCTGCTGATTGCTAAGGAAAGCCGGGATAAATAGCTGCTGCAGACAGTGGCACGCATCTCCCACCAACTGTATCCTCCCACCAACTGTAAATTGTACAAACCGTCTCATACTCCATATAACTGCACTGACAGAGCGCAAAGCACCACAACACCACAAGCCCATACTCAAAGCTTGACGTCTAGCTATTATTCCCAGGTCACTGATATACAAGTGTTCCCCTAGAGAACTTCCACTGACCGCCGGTGCTCCCCACATCCATACCTGTCTTCATAGACTTCCCTCACACACCCACCCTGAGTACTGTCAAACATTGTATGTGTTGCACACACATTATAGTGTTCACGCTAGGCTGTTTTAGCAGGGTGCCGCGCCCTGCCTGATTTTTTAAGGGCAAAGCCCGCCCTGCCCTTTCTGCGGCGCCCTGCTAAAACAGCCGCCCGCTTTCTGTCCTCCCAGCGTGTAAAGATGCCGTGCGCATGCGTGCGGCATCCATTCACGCTGTGAGAGAGCTTGGGGGAAGCCCAGCACCTCCGTAGGTGCTGGGCACGCCCCCAACAGGGCCGCCGCCGGCCGCCCATGCCCCCCGTCTGTGGGCTGAACCGCCCACTTGTATTACGTATATTGACCACACACCCTACTTGCATGGCCACACACCTTTTTGACACCGCACGCGCTTGTGCCCCCCACAATTCGGCGCCCTGCCCGGATCCTAGAGTGAACACTACATTACATTCTACACACTTCTATTAGACACTGGCCAGCACCTACATCACCAACCTTAATAGTTTTTTTAGATTGTTTTCATACTCTCCCCTGGGCCACTTTGCATACATTGATTGAACTGTATTGCTTTATTACTAATAAAATATACCTGAATCACAACCCCACAGAGCTGTTTTTCCAACCGCATGCCACCACTGATTAATCACCGACACAGACACCTAGGCTAACAGTAAGGCATTTACTGATATACTTGATTTATTAGTTATTTACAATATGATTTGTTACCCACTCCTGGGTTTCACTGACTACACTGTACTGTATTAAGCTTATTTATAACTAATTTTCGTATATGCTACATCCTCTTTACCCTGTGGTCCTTCTACCCTTCACCACACACCACCACTGTTACCTCCAACCTAGCAGCTTCCAACTCAGATGCACTTTATCGCATCTGCACACCACTAAAATTATGTACAGTATATATATAGGGAGAGAGAGAAAGAAAGATATAGAAGAAATAATAAGAATTTACTTACCGATAATTCTATTTCTCGTAGTCCGTAGTGGATGCTGGGGACTCCGTCAGGACCATGGGGATTAGCGGCTCCGCAGGAGACAGGGCACAAAAGTAAAAGCTTTAGGATCAGGTGGTGTGCACTGGCTCCTCCCCCTATGACCCTCCTCCAAGCCTCAGTTAGGATACTGTGCCCGGACGAGCGTACACAATAAGGAAGGATTTTGAATCCCGGGTAAGACTCATACCAGCCACACCAATCACACTGTACAACCTGTGATCTGAACCCAGTTAACAGCATGATAACAGCGGAGCCTCTGAAAGATGGCTCACAACAATAATAACCCGATTTTTGTAACAATAACTATGTACAAGTATTGCAGACAATCCGCACTTGGGATGGGCGCCCAGCATCCACTACGGACTACGAGAAATAGAATTATCGGTAAGTAAATTCTTATTTTCTCTGACGTCCTAAGTGGATGCTGGGGACTCCGTCAGGACCATGGGGATTATACCAAAGCTCCCAAACGGGCGGGAGAGTGCGGATGACTTTGCAGCACCGAGTGAGAGAACTCCAGGTCCTCCTCAGCCAGGGTGTGCCCCTGACCAAGTAGCAGCTCGGCAAAGTTGTAAAGCCGAGACCCCTCGGGCAGCCGCCCAAGATGAGCCCACCTTCCTTGTGGAATGGGCATTTACATATTTTGGCTGTGGCAGGCCTGCCACAGAATGTGCAAGCTGAATTGTACTACACATCCAACTAGCAATCGTCTGCTTAGAAGCAAGAGCACCCAGTTTGTTGGGTGCATACAGGATAACAGCAAGTCAGTTTTCCTGACTCCAGCCGTCCTGGAAACCTATATTTTCAGGGCCCTGACAACATCTAGCAACTTGGAGTCCTCCAAGTCCCTAGTAGCCGCAGGTACCACAATAAGCTGGTTCAGGTGAAACGCTGACACCACCTTAGGGAGAAACTGGGGACGAGTCCGCAGCTCTGCCCTGTCCGAATGGACAATCAGATATGGGCTTTGGTGAGACAAAGCCGCCAATTCTGACACTCGCCTGGCCGAGGCCAGGGCCAACATCATGGTCGCTTTCCATGTGAAATATTTCAAATCCACAGATTTGAGCGGTTTAAACCAATGTGATTTGAGGAATCCCAGAACTACGTTGAGATCCCACAGTGCCACTGGAGGCACAAAAGGGGGTTGTATATGCAGTACTCCCTTGACAAACTTCTGGACTTCAGGAACTGAAGCCAATTCTTTCTGGAAGAAAATCGACAGGGCCGAAATTTGAACCTTAATGGACCCCAATTTGAGGCCCATAGACACTCCTGTTTGCAGGAAATGCAGGAATCGACCGAGTTGAAATTTCTTCGTGGGGCCTTCCTGGCCTCACACCACGCAACATATTTTCGCCACATGTGGTGATAATGTTGTGCGGTCACCTCCTTCCTGGCTTTGACCAGGGTAGGAATGACCTCTTCCGGAATGCCTTTTTCCCTTAGGATCCGGCGTTCAACCGCCATGCCGTCAAACGCAGCCGCGGTAAGTCTTGGAACAGACATGGTACTTGCTGAAGCAAGTCCCTTCTTAGCGGCAGAGGCCATGAGTCCTCTGTGAGCATCTCTTGAAGTTCCGGGTACCAAGTCCTTCTTGGCCAATCCGGAGCCACGAGTATAGTTCTTACTCCTCTACGTCTTATAATTCTCAGTACCTTAGGTATGAGAAGCAGAGGAGGGAACACATACACCGACTGGTACACCCACAGTGTTACCAGAACGTCCACAGCTATTGCCTGAGGGTCTCTTGACCTGGCGCAATACCTGTCCAGTTTTTTGTTCAGGCGGGACGCCATCATGTCCACCTTTGGTCTTTCCCAACGGTTCACAATCATGTGGAAGACTTCCCGATGAAGTCCCCACTCTCCCGGGTGGAGGTCGTGCTGAGGAAGTCTGCTTCCCAGTTGTCCACTCCCGGAATGAACACTGCTGACAGTGCTAACACATGATTTTCCGCCCAGCGAAGAATCCTTGCAGTTTCTGCCATTGCCCTCCTGCTTCTTGTGCCGCCCAGTCTGTTTACGTGGGCGACAGCCGTGATGTTGTCCCACTGGATCAATACCGGCTGACCTTGAAGCAGAGGTCTTGCTAAGCTTAGAGCATTGTAAATTGCTCTTAGCTCCAGTATATTTATGTGGAGAGAAGTCTCCAGACTTGATCACACTCCCTGGAAATTTTTTCCTTGTGTGACTGCTCCCCAGCCGTTCAGGCTGGCATCCGTGGTCACCAGGACCCAGTCCTGAATGCCGAATCTGTGGCCCTTTAGTAGATGAGCACTCTGCAGCCACCACAGAAGAGACACCCTTGTCCTTGGAGACAGGGTTATCCGCTGATGCATCTGAAGATGCGATCCGGACCATTTTTCCAGCAGATCCCACTGAAAAGTTCTTGCGTGAAATCTGCCGAATGGAATCGCTTCGTAAGAAGCCACCATTTTTCCCAGGACCCTTGTGCAATGATGCACTGACACTTTTCCTGGTTTTAGGAGGTTCCTGACTAGCTCGGATAACTCCCTGGCTTTCTCCTCCGGGAGAAACACCCTTTTCTGGACTGTGTCCAGAATCATCCCTAGGAACAGCAGACGTGTCGTCGGAGACAGCTGCGATTTTGGAATATTTAGAATCCACCCGTGCTGTCGTAGAACTACTTGAGATAGTGCTACTCCGACCTCCAACTGTGCTCTGGACCTTGCCCTTATCAGGAGATCGTCCAAGTAAGGGATAATTAAGACGCCTTTTCTTTGAAGAAGAATCATCATTTCGGCCATTACCTTGGTAAAGACCCGGGGTGCCGTGGACAATCCAAACGGCAGCGTCTGAAACTGATAGTGACAGTTCTGTACCACAAACCTGAGGTACCCTTGGTTCGCTATCACTGCTCTGAGTGACTCCATCTTGATTTGAACCTTTGTATGTAAGTGTTCAAATATTTCAGATTTAGAATAGGTCTCACCGAGCCGTCTAGCTTCAGTACCACAATATAGTGTGGAATAATACCCCTTTCCTTGTTGTAGGAGGGGTACTTTGATTATCACCTGCTGGGAATACAGCTTGTGAATTGTTTCCAATACTGCCTCCCTGTCGGAGGGAGACGTTGGTAAATCAGACTTCAGGAACCTGCGAGGGGGAGACGTCTCGAATTTCCAATCTGTACCCCTGGGATACTACTTGTAGGATCCAGGGGTCCACTTGCGAGTGAGCCCACTGCGCGCTGAAACTCTTGAGACGACCCCCCACCGCAGCTGAGTCCGCTTGTACGGCCCCAGCGTCATGCTGAGGACTTGGCAAAAGCGGTGGAGGGCTTCTGTTCCTGGGAATGGGCTGCCTGCTGCAGTCTTCTTCCCTTTCCTCTATCCCTGGGCAGATATGACTGGCCTTTTGCCTGCTTGCCCTTATGGGGACGAAAGGACTGAGGCTGAAAAGACGGTGTCTTTTTCTGCTGAGATGTGACTTGGGGTAAAAAAGGTGGATTTTCCAGCTGTTGCCGTGGCCACCAGGTCCGATGGACCGACCCCAAATAACTCCTCCCCTTTATACGGCAATACTTCCATGTGCCGTTTGGAATCTGCATCACCTGACCACTGTCGTGTCCATAAACATCTTCTGGCAGATATGGACATCGCACTTACTCTTGATGCCAGAGTGCAAATATCCCTCTGTGCATCTCGCATATATAGAAATGCATCCTTTAAATGCTCTATAGTCAATAAAATACTGTCCCTGTCAAGGGTATCAATATTTTCAGTCAGGGAATCCTACCAAGCCACCACAGCGCTGCACATCCAGGCTGAGGCGATCGCTGGTCGCAGTATAACACCAGTATGTGTGTATATACTTTTTAGGATATTTTCCAGCCTCCTATCAGCTGGCTCCTTGAGGGCGGCCGTATCTGGAGACGGTAACGCCACTTGTTTTGATAAGCGTGTGAGCGCCTTATCCACCCTAAGGGGTGTTTCCCAACGCGCCCTAACTTCTGGCGGGAAAGGGTATAACGCCAATAATTTTCTATCGGGGAAAACCCACGCATCATCACACACTTCATTTAATTTATCTGATTCAGGAAAAACTACAGGTAGTTTTTTCACACCCCACATAATACCCTCTTTTGTGGTACTTGTAGTATCAGAAATATGTAACACCTCCTTCATTGCCCTTAACATGTAACGTGTGGCCCAAATGGAAAATACGTTTGTTTCTTCACCGTCGACACTGGAGTCAGTGTCCGTGTCTGTGTCTGTGTCGACCGACTGAGGTAAATGGGCGTTTTAAAGCCCCTGACGGTGTTTGAGACGCCTGGACAGGTACTAATTGGTTTGCCGGCCGTCTCATGTCGTCAACCGACCTTGCAGCGTGTTGACATTATCACGTAATTCCCTAAATAAGCCATCCATTCCGGTGTCGACTCCCTAGAGAGTGACATCACCATTACAGGCAATTTCTCCGCCTCCTCACCAACATCGTCCTCATACATGTCGACACACACGTACCGACACACAGCACACACACAGGGAATGCTCTGATAGAGGACAGGACCCCACTAGCCCTTTGGGGAGACAGAGGGAGAGTTTGCCAGCACACACCAAAACGCTATAATTATACAGGGACAACCTTTATATAAGTGTTTTTCCCTTATAGCATCTTAATATATATAATCATATCGCCAAATAAGTGCCCCCCCTCTCTGTTTTAACCCTGTTTCTGTAGTGCAGTGCAGGGGAGAGCCTGGGAGCCTTCCCACCAGCATTTCTGTGAGGGAAAATGGCGCTGTGTGCTGAGGAGAATAGGCCCCGCCCCCTTTTCGGCGGGCTTCTTCTCCCGTTTTTCTGAGACCTGGCAGGGGTTAAATACATCCATATAGCCCCAGGGGCTATATGTGATGTATCTTTTAGCCAGTATAGGTATTTCATTGCTGCCCAGGGCGCCCCCCCAGCGCCCTGCACCCTCAGTGACCGCTGGTGTGAAGTGTGCTGACAACAATGGCGCACAGCTGCAGTGCTGTGCGCTACCTCATGAAGACTGAAAAGTCTTCTGCCGCCGGTTTCTGGACCTCTTCACTCTTCGGCATCTGCAAGGGGGTCGGCGGCGCGGCTCTGGGACCGGACTCCATGGCTGGGCCTGTGTTCGATCCCTCTGGAGCTAATGGTGTCCAGTAGCCTAAGAAGCCAATCCATCCTGCACGCAGGTGAGTTCACTTCTTCTCCCCTAAGTCCCTCGTAGCAGTGAGCCTGTTGCCAGCAGGACTCACTGAAAATAAAAAACCTAACAAAACTTTTACTCTAAGCAGCTCTTTAAGAGAGCCACCTAGATTGCACCCTTCTCGGCCGGGCACAAAAATCTAACTGAGGCTTGGAGGAGGGTCATAGGGGGAGGAGCCAGTGCACACCACCTGATCCTAAAGCTTTTACTTTTGTGCCCTGTCTCCTGCGGAGCCGCTAATCCCCATGGTCCTGACGGAGTCCCCAGCATCCACTTAGGACGTCAGAGAAAATGGAAATGTAATACCACCAGAAACTGTATAACCTGCATCACATGCTATAGTAAAGTCATATAGTCACCTGAAGTGTCAATGCTTCGGTCCCCTTTCGGACCAATTTCAAGACCTCCAACAATTACATCAGTCACTATCAAGGCAAAAAGTACCTGCAGTTACTTGTTGGCTTGAGAGCGGCTGCTGTAATTATTGGCAGCTTTGACTCAGGCAAGGGACAATGCGTGATGGGCCCTGCGTGACACAACCCCTAGTCACAACCCCGCTGTTGCTGATCACACCCCCTGCTACGGTACATAATAGGCCCTTCCTAAATTTCAGCTCCAGGCCCATGTGGTCCTTAATCTGGCACTGGGTAAGAGGGTCCCCCAGTTGGGACCCACCGAAATCGCGATCCGGTCACGATCTTCGAAGATGGTCTTTCGCTAGCGTGGACACTGTGGCCATGCAGGGACCCCACTATATCCAGCAGGGCAAGCAGCACAGAGCAGGGCAAGCAGCACAGGTCGGATTTCCTAAAATCCATTTAGTACAGGCTCCATAGTACCCGCTGGTGAAGTCCAGCAGAGGGGATAAGGCTCTGACCTGTAGCCCCTCCCCCAGCCCCAGGCGCCATCTACAGCAGATGTTCCCGCCCTGGAGCAGCATCTCTCTCTCTCTCTCCCTCCCTCACTTCCTGTCAGCGTTTGGCGCCATTACACAGAGCTGCGCTGATTCTGGCACTGCTGGGCACTGTCTCCTCTGTAAAGACGCCTGCCTCATCAGCGCTGTGCATTTACAGGACACTTAAGTATTCTACATGTCGTTTAGACAGTGTTAGTTAAGAACAAGTGCATACCTACAGGAATATTTAGTACAAGTATTCTGTGTTATACATCCAGTATTTACTGTGCATTGTTATATCTGTATGCGTACATAGCTTTACGTAGTATTGCTAGTCCAGTGCAGTTTTATTGTTTGTAATAATTTCTGCATTGTACATGTGACTGTGCGTGCCTATAGCTGCCGTGTGGTTCCTATTCCGTGCATCTCCCACATATTGCTATCCCTATATTCTGTTCCCGGACGGTGGCTAAGTGTGTCAGGGATATATATATATATATATATATATATATATATATATATATATGTGAAGAATAAGGGTGGCACTCACGCAGACTGGTGCAGGTGTAGAAAAAGTCAGTTTGACTTTTTCTACACCTGCACCAGTCTGCGTGAGTGCCACCCTTATTCTTCACCTTATTCATTGAGGAGCAATACCTCTGGGAGGGCACCGCAGCATTCTACACCTTTATAAGAAGAGTGCCGGGATTATCTGCAAGTATATATATATATATTAATATAATATAATACACACACACACACACACACACACACACACACACACCACAAAGTTACACACAAACAATATTTGCACTTGGAGATGATAATGTATATAGATTTAGCGGGGAATTCAACTGATTGCGGTAAATTTTACAGTGAAACAATAAACAATGGCTTCATTGTGATTTTTTGGCAGATGTTTTTTAACAATCAATTTAATTAATATCCTATATTCCCTCAGTAACATTTACCCGCCATCATGCAAAACACACAGGATCCGGGATATGTTCTTGGATCCATGTGTTTTCACAATTGGACATACTTGTGGTAACTATTGCCTAGTTCAGAATATCCATCCGGTCCGCACAAACCTAGAAGGGGACTATATTATAGGAACAGGTCCTATTCTCTCCTCCATTTTGAGACAAATGTGATCGGGAGTAACATTTCATACCTCCCTTTTTTAAGGGTTTTTCTTCACTTATTTTATCGATTCCATATGGATGTTTTATTGAATTTTATTATGAATTAAATGTTTATAATTACTGACCTACTCATCTCATTTATGACCATTTAGCGCTGATTATTTATTTGCTTGTATTATTGTGTGAGGTCTGACCAACCTCTTCATCTAGCTGCTGTGTTGAACCTCCCCAATCAGCGCCTGGAGAGAATTACCTTATGGTAATTTTTTCTCTTTTTCTGTTTTCACAATCGCAACCGTGAAAAAAAGGTACTTATTGCGGATTTGGTTTCTGGCAGATTTTGGCTATCGGGGATAATTGAATTAACCCTGGGGATTAATTAGCCGCAGTAATTTTACCTACAGGTGTGTATGTGGGATGTAGTCATGTGACCGGTGGTCGGGAACCCGCAAGTCACTATACAAATGCTGGAATCCCATTCTCTGGCTAGCCTAACAGTTGGCATGCCAACTAACAGGGACTATTTCCACTCGTGGGTGTCCACGACCCATAGAGCGGAGACAGAACAAGGGGCTCTGTTGTGCTCGCCCCCCTTACCGGCACTTAGGTGACCGGGATCGGTATGGTGGGCTCCAGGATCCCAAACGCCAGTCTCCCGATACTAACCCATGTAGGAGAAAAAACATACAACGAATACTACCTAAATAATTACTCCATAAACAACAATATGTAGGTGGTATCAAGTGACGGAAATGAATGCATCGCGACACGGTACAGTATCCCATGAGCCAAGTACAGTAGTGGAAAATAGAAGCTTAAGTAGCACCTAAATAAAATACATTAAATGAATCAATTAACCATAGTGTAAGTATTCAGCTAATAGCTTTAATACTGTATATCTCATACAATAAATGTTAAAATGAATGAGCATATAAAAATTATATAAGGGGATAAAATCATGAGCACATAGATCACAATGTAATCGGTCACAAGGAGTGTGTCTGCAGGTTCACAAATAGCTAAGAAACTAATAAGTATATAAGGAGATTTATGGTAAGATTTACCATTGTTAAATCTTTCTGCGAGGTACACTGGATTCCACAGGGAATAACATCGGGGGTGTAGAGTTGGATCTTGATCCGAGGCACTAAAGCTTTGACTGTTCCCAGGATGCACTGCACCGCCTTCTCTATATCCCTGCCTCCAGGCACTAGAGCTCAGTTTTGTTAACCAGTCCAATGCAGTAGCAGGTAAAAGAGACAACAGTAGTTAGTAGCCACATATAACCACATTCTCACGACAGGAGAAGGTACCAGCGGCTAATGCCATACAAACCCAAAGAATCTAAGTGCGTCAGGTTGGGCGCCCTGTGGAATCCAGTGTACCTCGCAGAGAGAGATTTAACAAGGTAAGTTCTTACCATAAATCTCCTTTTCTGCAGCGGGGTACACTGGTATTCCACAGGGAATTACATCGGAGATGTCCTAAAGCAGTTCCTCAAGGGAGGGGACGCACTGTAGTGGGCACAAGAACCTTGTGTCCAAAGGAAGCATCCTGGGAGGTGGAAGTATCAAAGGCATAGAACCTAATGAACGTGTTCACTGAGGGCCATGTAGCCGCCTTGCACAGTTTTTCTAGGGAGGTGCCATGGCGGGCCGCCCAAGAAGGTCCAACAGACCGAGTACAATAGGCCTTGATAGTAGCAGGAGCTGGAAGTCCAGCCTGCGCATAAGCTTGTGCAATCACCATTCTAATCCATCTGGCCAAGGTTTGCTTATTTGCAGGCCAGCCACGTTTGTGAAAACCAAAAAGGACAAAGCGAGAATCAGATCTCCTAAGAGAAGCGGTTCTCTTCACGTATATACGGAGAACCCGTACCACACCCAAAGACCGTTCTTTGGAGGACAAACCAGGAGAGAGAAAGGCCGGAACCACAATCTCTTGGTTAAGGTGGAAAGACGACACCACCTTAGGCAGATAACCAGGGCAAGTTCTAAGAACCGTACGGTCACTGTGAAAAATCAGAAAGGGTGAACGACAGGATAAGGCACCCAAGTCTGAAATCCTTCTAGCAGAGGCAATAGCCATCAAAAACAAGACCTTAAGTGTAAGCCATTTAAGGTCTACAGACTCAAGAGGTTCAAACAGAGACTCTGGTAGGGCATCCAGAACAACCGACAAATCCCAAGGAGCCACAGGGGGGACATAGGGAGGTTGAATCTGTAAAACACCCTGAGTGAAAGTATGAACGTCGGGTAGCGACGCAATTTTTCTCTGAAACCACACCGACAAGGCCGAAATATGAACCTTGAGGGAGGCCAGACAAAGGCCTAAGTCCAGGCCCTGTTGCAGAAAGGCCAAAAGCTTGGCAGTACTGAACTTGTATGCATCAGAATTCTTAGCCGCACACCAGGTGAAGTAAGAATTCCAGACCCTATATTAAATCCGAACCTAAGCCATTTTACGGGCTTTCAACATAGTTTGAATGACCGTCTCAGAAAATCCTCTGGCCCTCAGGACTGAAGCTTCAAGAGCCACTCCGTCAAAGCCAGTCGGGCCGTATCCTGGTAGATACAACAGCCCTGAACGAGGAGGTCTGGGCGTTGTGGAAGCAGAAGAGGACACTCTATCGAGAGACCTTGCAGGTCTGAGAACCAATGCCATCTGGGCCACGCTGGAGCGATTAGAAGTAGTATTCCTCCTTCTTGCTTGAACTTCCTTATTACCCTGGGCAGGAGTGACACCAGAGGGAACACATACGTCAACCGAAAGTTCCATGGAATTGCCAGCGCATCCACGAACGCTGCTTGAGGATCCCTTGTCCTTGCTCTGAAGGCCGGAACCTTGTGATTGTGTCGAGACGCCATCAGGTCGTGCGGCATGCGAGTCCACTGGTGGCGGTGTTTTCCAATATTTACTTAACTCTGCAGCGAGGGGATAACGAGCTAGCATCTTTTTAGACAGGGAGAATTTATTTCCTGCATATTCCCAGGATTCCTGACGTATGTCAACTAAATGGTCAGAATGTGGCAAAACTAATTTAGTAACTTTCTGACGTTTGAACTTATCAGGTTTCTTAGATGTGTTTGAAAGTTCAGGTTCATCATCAGTCTGAAGAATCAGTTTGATAGCCTCCAAGAGGTCAGGAACATCCACCTGTGTTGTAGATTCCCCATCAGAAGCATCTGCATCAGTGTCTGATGGGTCAGTATATACGCCATCTTCATCGGATGAAGTATCCGAAACATGCGTGGACTTTGAGGAAGAAATAGCCCGCTTAGATGACCCTTTGGTCCTAGGATGACGAGGGTCAGGCTTTTGTTTAACCAAAGTCTGATTTAACTGCTGCAACTGAGTAGACAGAGTATCCACCAATGGTGGATTTACAACAGGGACAATATGTGAGTCTCGTTACTAGCGTAGTCAGTAAATTAGAAGAAACAGCCCAAGGTCGGTCTTGGTGTGCCACCAGTGCTACAGGCTGACCAAGGGGTACAGAACCCCCACTACCTGAACCCTCAGCTGGAATATTTTCCTCAGATAAATCCGTGGCATCAGCACTGCACGACGCAGGATCAGCCATGGATCTCCCGCCCTGTGACGCAGACATTATTGGAGAATGTAGCCCTAGGACGTAACAGTACAATATAGCCAGACACAGTACCTGACAAAAACTCCCTGTGTGGAATGTGCCTGCAAATGCAGATCACAAACAGAGGATTTAAGTGGTATAAGGTGACTGAAATACACAGAGAAAAATACCAAACCGTATATCCTGTGAAACAACCTATATATATATATATATATATATATATATCTATATATATATATATCTATCTATATATATATATATATATATATATGTATACATACATGTATGTATGTGTGTGTGTGTGTGTGTATATATATATATATATATATATAAAAAAAATTAGTGTTGTGCACCGGACATTTTTCGGGTTTTGCGTTTTGGCAAAACCTCCCTGAAATTTTTTTGTCTGATTCGGGTGTGTTTTGGATTCGGGTGTCTTTTTACAAAAAACCCTCAAAAACAGCTTAAATCATAGAATTTGGGGGTCATTTTGATCCCATAGTATTATTAACCTCAATAACCATAATTTCCACTCATTTCCAGTCTATTATGAACACCTCACAATATTATTTTTAGTCCTAAAATTTGCACCGAGGTCGCTGGATGACGAAGCTAAGTGACCCAAGTGGCCGACACAAACACCTGGCCCATCTAGGAGTGGCACTGCAGTGTCAGACAGGATGGCAGATTTAAAAAATAGTCCCCAAACAGCACATGATGCAAAGAAAAAAAGAGGTGCAATGAGGTAGCTGTGTGACTAAGCTAAGCGACCCAAGTGGCCGACACAAACACCTGGCCCATCTAGGAGTGGCACTATAGTGTCAGACAGGATGGCACTTCAAAAGATAGTCCCCAAACAGCACATGATGCAAAGAAAAAAAGAGGTGCAATGAGGTAGCTGTGTGGCTAAGCTAAGCGACCCAAGTGGCCGACACAAACACCTGGCCCATCTAGGAGTGGCACTGCAGTTTTCTAACGAGAGGATGAGTGCTTCCATCCTCATGTGAATCTGAACCACTAGCCATAAACATAGGCCAGGGCCTCAGCCGTTCCTTGCCACTCCGTGTCGTAAATGGCATATTGGCAAGTTTACGCTTCTCATCAGACGCTTTTAATTTAGATTTCTCTATCGTCCTAAGTGGATGCTGGGGTTCCTGAAAGGACCATGGGGAATAGCGGCTCCGCAGGAGACAGGGCACAAAAGTAAAGCTTTTACAGGTCAGGTGGTGTGTACTGGCTCCTCCCCCCATGACCCTCCTCCAGACTCCAGTTAGATTTTTGTGCCCGGCCGAGAAGGGTGCAATTCTAGGTGGCTCTCATAAAGAGCTGCTTAGAGAGTTTAGCTTAGGTTTTTTATTTTACAGTGATTCCTGCTGGCAACAGGATCACTGCAACGAGGGACAGAGGGGAGAAGAAGTGAACTCACCTGCGTGCAGGATGGATTGGCTTCTTGGCTACTGGACATGAAGCTCCAGAGGGACGATCACAGGTACAGCCTGGATGGTCACCGGAGCCACGCCGCCGGCCCCCTCACAGATGCTGAAGCAAGAAGAGGTCCAGAATCGGCGGCTGAAGACTCCTGCAGTCTTCTTAAGGTAGCGCACAGCACTGCAGCTGTGCGCCATTTTCCTCTCAGCACACTTCACACGGCAGTCACTGAGGGTGCAGGGCGCTGGGGGGGGGCGCCCTGGGAGGCAAATGAAAACCTTTAAAAAGGCTAAAAATACCTCACATATAGCCCCAGAGGCTATATGGAGATATTTACCCCTGCCTAAATGTACTAAATAGCGGGAGACGAGCCCGCAGAAAAAGGGGCGGGGCCTATCTCCTCAGCACACGGCGCCATTTTCTGTCACAGCTCCGCTGGTCAGGAAGGCTCCCAGGTCTCTCCCCTGCACTGCACTACAGAAACAGGGTATAACAGAGAGGGGGAGCAAAATAAATGGCAATATATTAATATAAAAGCAGCTATAAGGGAGCACTTAATCATAAGGCTATCCCTGTCATATATAGCGCTTTTTGGTGTGTGCTGGCAGACTCTCCCTCTGTCTCCCCAAAGGGCTAGTGGGTCCTGTCTTCGTATAGAGCATTCCCTGTGTGTCTGCTGTGTGTCGGTACGTGTGTGTCGACATGTATGAGGACGTTATTGGTGTGGAGGCGGAGCAATTGCCAAATATGAGGATGTCACCTCCTAGGGGGTCGACACCAGAATGGATGCCTTTATTTGTGGAATTACGGGATAGCGTCAACTCGCTTAAGCAGTCGTTTGCCGACATGAGGCGGCCGGACACTCAATTAGTGCCTGTCCAGGCGCCTCAAACACCGTCAGGGGCTGTAAAACGCCCCTTGCCTCAGTCGGTCGACACAGACCCAGACACAGGCGCTGATTCCGGTGGTGAAGGTGACGAATCAACCGTATTTTCCAGTAGGGCCACACGTTATATGATTTTGGCAATAAAGGAGATGTTACATTTAGCTGATACTACAGGTACCACTAAACAGGGTATTATGTGGGGTGTGAAAAAACTACCAGTAGTTTTTACCGAATCAGAAGAATTAAATGACGTGTGTGATGAAGCGTGGGGTGCCCCGATAAAAAACTGCTAATTTCAAAGAAGTTATTGGCTTTATACCCTTTCCCGCCAGAGGTTAGGGAGCGCTGGGAAACACCTCCTAGGGTGGACAAAGCGCTAACACGCTTATCAAAACAAGTGGCGTTACCCTCTCCTGAGACGGCCGCACTTAAAGATCCATCAGATAGGAGGATGGAAAATATCCAAAAAGGTATATACACACATGCAGGTGTTATACTACGACCAGCTATTGCGACTGCCTGGATGTGCAGTGCTGGGGTAGTTTGGTCAGAGTCCCTGATCGAAAATATTGATACCCTGGACAGGGACAATATTTTACTGTCGTTAGAACAAATAAAGGATGCATTTCTTTATATGCGTGATGCACAGAGAGATATCTGCACACTGGCATCACGGGTAAGTGTTATGTCCATTTCGACCAGAAGAGCTTTATGGACACGACAGTGGACAGGCGATGCGTAGAGGAGTTATTTGGGGTCGGTCTATCGGATTTGGTGGCCACGGCTACGGCCGGGAAATCCACCTTTCTACCTCAAGTCACTCCCCAACAGAAAAAGGCACCGACCTTTCAACCGCAGCCCTTTCGTTCCTTTAAAAATAAGAGAGCAAAGGGCTATTCATATCTGCCATGAGGCAGAGGACGAGGGAAGAGACAGCAACAGGCAGCTCCTTCCCAGGAACAGAAGCCCTCCCCGGCTTCTACAAAAGCCTCAGCATGACGCTGGGGCTTCGCAAGCGGACTCGGGGGCGGTAGGCGGTCGTCTCAAGAATTACAGCGCGCAGTGGGCTCACTCGCAGGTAAATCCCTGGATCCTGCAGATAATATCTCAGGGGTACAGGTTGAAATTAGAGACAGAGCCACCTCGCCGTTTCCTGAAGTCTGCTTTACCAACGTCCCCCTCAGAAAGGGAGACGGTTTTGGAAGCCATTCACAAGCTGTATTCTCAGCAGGTGATAGTCAAGGTACCTCTTCTACAACAAGGGAAGGGGTATTATTCCACTCTTTTTGTGGTACCGAAGCCGGATGGCTCGGTAAGGCCTATTCTAAATCTGAAATCCTTGAACCTGTACATAAAGAAGTTCAAGTTCAAGATGGAGTCACTCAGAGCAGTGATAGCGAACCTGGAAGAAGGGGACTTTATGGTATCCTTGGACATCAAGGATGCGTATCTCCACGTTCCAATTACCCCTCACACCAGGGGTACCTCAGGTTCGTTGTACAAAACTGTCACTATCAGTTTCAGACGCTGCCGTTTGGTTTGTCCACGGCACCTCGGGTCTTTACAAAGGTAATGGCCGAGATAATATTTCTTCTTCGAAGAAAAGGCGTATTACTTATCCCATACTTGGACGATCTCCTAATAAGGACAAGGTCCAGAGAACAGCTAGAGATGGGTTTAGCACTATCTCAAGAGGTGCTAAAGCAGCACGGATGGATTCTGAATATTCCAAAATCCCAATTAATGCCGACAACTCGTCTGCTGTTCCTGGGGATGATTCTGGACACAGTTCAGAAAAAGGTTTTTCTTCCCGAAGAAAAAGCCAAGGAGTTATCTGACCTGGTCAGGAACCTCCTAAAACCAGGAAAGGTGTCTGTACATCAATGCACAAGAGTCCTGGGAAAAAATGGTAGCTTCTTACGAAGCAATCCCTTTCGGCAGATTCCATGCAAAGGGATCTGTTGGACAAATGGTCAGGGTCGCATCTTCAGATGCACCTGCGGATAACCCTGTCGCCGAGGACAAGGGTATCCCTTCTGTGGTGGTTGCAGGAGGCTCATCTATTGGAGGGCCGCAGATTCGGCATGCAGGATTGGATCCTGGTGACCACGGATGCCAGCCTGAGAGGCTGGGGAGCAGTCACACAGGGAAGAAATTTCCAGGGAGTGTGGTCGAGCCTGAAAAAGTCTCTTCACATAAGCATTCTGGAACTAAGAGCAATCTACACTGCTCTAAGCCAGGCGGAACCTCTGCTTCAAGGAAGACCGGTGTTGATCCAGTCGGACAACATCACGGCAGTCGCCCATGTAAACAGACAGGGCGGCACAAGAAGCAGGAGGGCAATGGCAGAAGCTGCCAGGATCCTTCGCTGGGCGGAGAATCACGTGATAGCACTGTCAGCAGTATTCATCCCGGGCGTGGACAACTGGGAAGCAGAATTCCTCAGCAGACACGACCTTCACCCGGGAGAGTGGGGACTTCATCCAGAAGTTTCCCACATGCTATAAAACCGTTGGGTAAAACCAATGGTGGACATGATGGCGTCTCGCCTCAACAAAACACTGGACAGGTATTGCGCCAGGTCAAGAGATCCGCAGGCAATAGCTGTGGACGCGCTGGTAACACCTTGGGTGTACCAGTCGGTATATGTGTTTCCTCCTCTGCCTCTCATACCAAAGGTATTGAGGATTATACGGCAAAGAGGAGTAAGACTAGTGGCTCCGGATTGGCCAAGAAGGACTTGGTACCCGGAACTTCAAGAGATGGTCACGGACGATCCGTGGCCTCTACTTCTGAGAAGGGACCTGCTTCAGCAGGGTCCTTGTCTTTTTCAAGACTTACCGCGGCTGCGTTTGACGGCATGGCGTTTGAATGCCAGATCCTAAAAGGAAAAGGCATTCCAGAAGAAGTCATTCCTACCTTGATAAAGGCAAGGAAGGAAGTCACCGCGAAGCATTATCGCCGTATTTGGCGAAAATATGTTGCGTGGTGCGAGCAGCGGAGTGCTCCGATGGAGGAATTTCAACTGGGTCGTTTTCCTACATTTCCTGCAATCAGGATTGTCTATGGGTCTCAAATTGGGATCTATTAAGGTTCAAATTTCGGCCCTATCAATATTCTTCCAAAAAGAATTGGCCTCAGTCCCTGAGGTCCAGATTTTTATCAAAGGAGTACTGCATATACAGCCTCCTGTGGTGCCTAAGGTGGCACCGTGGGATCTAAATGTAGTTTTAGATTTCCTCAAATCCAATTGGTTTGAACCACTAAAGAATGTGGATTTGAAATATCTCACATGGAAAGTGTCTCTGTTACTGGCCCTGGCTTCGGCCGGGAGAGTATCTGAACTGGCGGCTTTGTTTTATAAAAGCCCTTATTTAATTTTCCATTCGACATAGGGCAGAGCTGCGGACGCGTCCGCATTTTCTCCCTAAGGTGGTATCAGCGTTTCACCTGAACCAGCCTATTGTAGTGCCTGCGGCTACAGACGACTTGAAGGACTCCAAGTTGTTGGACGTTGTCAGAGCCTTAAAAATATACATTTAAAGGACGGCTGGAGTCAGAAAATCTGACTCGCTGTTTATACTGTATGCACCCAACAAGTTGGGTGCACCTGCTTCTAAGCAGTCGATTGCTCGTTGGATTTGTAACAAAATTCAACTTGTACATTCTGTGGCAGGCCTGCCACAGCCTAAATCTGTTAAGGCCCATTCCGCAAGGAAGGTGGGCTCATCTTGGGCGGCTGCCCGAGGGGTCTCGGCATTACAACTCTGCCGAGCAGCTACGTGGTCAGGGGAGAACACGTTTGTAAATTTTTACAAATTTGATACCCTGGCAAAGGAGGACCTGGAGTTCTCTCATTCGGTGCTGCAGAGTCATCCGCACTCTCCCGCCCGTTTGGGAGCTTTGGTATAATCCCCATGGTCCTTTCAGGAACCCCAGCATCCACTTAGGACGATAGAGAAAATAAGAATTTACTTACCGATAATTCTATTTCTCGGAGTCCGTAGTGGATGCTGGGCGCCCATCCCAAGTGCGGATTATCTGCAATACTTGTACATAGTTATTGTTAACTAATTCGGGTTATTGTTTAGGAAGCCATCTTTCAGAGGCTCCTCTGTTATCATACTGTTAACTGGGTTTAGATCACAAGTTGTACGGTGTGATTGGTGTGGCTGGTATGAGTCTTACCCGGGATTCAAAATCCTCCCTTATTGTGTACGCTCGTCCGGGCACAGTACCTAACTGGAGTCTGGAGGAGGGTCATGGGGGGAGGAGCCAGTACACACCACCTGACCTGTAAAAGCTTTACTTTTGTGCCCTGTCTCCTGCGGAGCCGCTATTCCCCATGGTCCTTTCAGGAACCCCAGCATCCACTACGGACTCCGAGAAATAGAATTATCGGTAAGTAAATTCTTATTTTTTGGGTCATTTTACTGAACTTTTGTGTTTTGGATTTTACATGCTCTCTACTATGACATTGGGCATCGGCCTTGGCAGACGACGTTGATGGCATTTCAACGTCTCGGCCATGACTAGTTGCAGCAGCTTCAGCACGAGGTGGAAGTGGATCTTGATCTTTCCCTATTTTACCCTCCACATTTTTGTTCTCTATTTTTTTAAGGGCGTGGAATTATATGCCAGTAATATATCAATAGCAATGGCCTACTGTAACATACTGCTATATATTATATACTGGTGGTCAGCATAATTATGCACTGTCCTCCTATTATATATACTGCGCACAACAACTAAAATGCACCACAGGTATGGATGGATAGTATACTTGACGACACAGAGGTAGGTAGAGCAGTGGCCTACTGTACCGTACTGCTATATATTATATACTGGTGGTCAGCAAAATTATGCACTGTCCTCCTACTACTGCGCACAACAACTAAAATGCACCACAGGTATGGATGGATAGTATACTTGACGACACAGAGGTAGGTAGAGCAGTGGACTACTGTACCGTACTGATATAATACTGGTGGTCACTGGTCAGCAAAATTCTGCACTGTCCTCCTACGGGTGGTATTCATGTGACCGGCGGTCTGCTGACCGACAGTCACATGACCTCCACCATCCCGCCGGCTCAGTATCCCGATGGTCGGCATGCCGACCAACAGGGACTATTTCCACTCGTGGGTGTCCACGACACCCATAGAGTGGGAATAGAACCCGTGGTGACCGCAGGTCGCCACCGAGCCCGCAAGGGGCTTGCTGCACTCGCCCCTCCCCGCCGGGATCCCGGCGTCGGTAAGCTGACCGGCGGTCAGGAGACCGCCTTGTCAGCCATACTACACCCCATCCTACTATATACTACAATGCAGCACAGATATGGAGCGTTTTTCAGGCAGAGAAGGTAGATATTTTCAGCACACTGATTACAGAAATTTGCAAGCACACTGAGCACAGATATTTGCAGCACACTGAACACAACTGCGAGAACGCTGCACACGTCCTCTCCCTATCATCTCCAATGCACGAGTGAAAATGGCGGTGACGCGCGGCTCCTTATATAGAATACGAATCTCGCGAAAAGCCGACAGCGGGATGATGACGTTCGGGCGCGCTCGGGTTAACCGAGCAAGGCGGGAAGATTCGAGTCCGCCTCGGAACCGTGTAAAATGGGTGAAGTTCGGGGGGGTTCGGATTCCGAGGAACCGAACCCTCTCATCACATATATATATATATATATATATATATATATATATATATATATATATATATATATATATATATTCTCTTTTCAGTTCACGTTCTAGCATCTTCAGTACAAAAAAAAAAAACATTTTGGCCTTTTAAATGTTATTTCACTTTGTGGAAATGATTTAAAAAAAATTCTGAAAATGAAATGCCTTCTGGGAAGGGAAACCAGGTATATTGTGTGTGGGTACTATATAAAAAAAAATAGTGATGTTGTGATATGATGAGCGCAAATGTCGAGAAATCGGCTCAGCACAGGAGTGAGAAAACATAACAACAATGGGATTAAATTGCATAAATGGAAATATTATATGTTCCTAGTGAAAAGGAAGGGGAGTCCTGGCTGATTTTTTTTTTTTTTTGTGTGTGTGTTTTCTAGATTGAGTGATCTGTTCTGATTTATCTTCTGTAGGGGAATATATATTTGCCCTGAAGGGTCTTCAGCATACTACGTTCTGCAGTGCAATATGTGAGAAGTTTTGTGATCTATATTGGGATGACCACCTGCTTGAAAATCTCTACAAGATCATTAATGGAAAATTCCCCCAACCTATCAGGTATGGTCTGACGTCCTTTCAAAAAAAAAAAGTCCAGTTATGTATCAGACTTGTTTATTTTTTTTAATGCACAGACATGTAGTAGGTGGGATAGCTGGGTGGGGGTAGAGAGGAGAGCTGTATGATTGAGCATATATAAGATTACATAATGTTGGGCAATGTAGAATTTCATTGCAGGTGAAGAAGACAAACTGGTGATAAGACAGTAAAATGTGAACCCTGGGTAATTTACATTGTAAATAAACAGTGCATTGAATACACTGTATTGAACGCAAACAGGGGCGGATCTTGAACAAAATGACAGGGGAAGAGGCGTGGGGGTGCTCCTGGGAAAGTGGGTGTGGCCTTACAAGAAGGGCATGACCTTGAAGAGAATGCCCTGTCTGTATGATGAAGAGAGGGCATTGCCTTAGAGAGGCAGAGAGTGACAGGATACAGAGGGCGATGGGGGACAGTGACGCAGGGGAGAGGCAGAGGGTGACAGGAGAGAGAGGGTGATGGGGGTTAGAGAGGCAGTGGGTATTGAGGAGAGAGAGATAGTAGGTGACAGTGAGAGGCAATGGATGACATAGATGATGATGGGGGAGGTCTCTGTAGGAGCGAGAATATTAAGTTAAAAGATTTCACTGAGGCATGAAGGTAAAGTATCTGTGGGGGAGACGGGTGGAAAAAAAAAACATGGGGGTTTATAAAATACGTAGAAATTATCTGCTTTTGCATCCACTTCAACAACTTCCATATATGTTAAATGTTAACATAAGCGGGGATTCGCTACACTATAAATGTATCGATTTTCAATTATCACACAATATACTACGATGTTTTAGTATCATAAATATACTAAAATGTTAGCGGTTATATGAACTTAAATTTTCATGTATTGTGTCCTAAATTTCATAGAGTGACCTAAATTGTAAGAAACTAATTAAAAGTTTCTGTTTGCAGAATTTTTGTAGTTTATGTCAAAGTATTACAAATTATGCAGGCAACCTAGTTTTAACCATACGCATTACAGTTTGATGTTCACTTCTACACATTTTTATACAATTCATTGACATTTACAAAAAAATCACATAGAATTATTGATTCAACAAGACAGAGGCATTTTAACAGAGGAGGAGGCCCGTGGCCAGACATTGGGTAAGCCCCCTCCTCTTCACAGCGGAATTGACTCTGGCATTGTGCCAGACTCTACTACGCATGCGCAGGTCTTCGGAAACATGGAGACTAAATCCCTACTGTGTGTAGCTGGCAGCCACTGGGGAATAAATGCTATGGCTCCTGGGCTAATGTTTCACACCAAGTAGAAGTGCACTGCTAAAGGGGAAGTGGGCATCCTGTGGAGGAGGAAGCGAGATCCAGTCATGCAATGTGCAACTAATGTCTAACAACTGTTCCTATGGAGTGACCACATATATGTATTTGCCTGGACAAATGTGTGACAGCTAGGAGCCATGGCCAAATGTCAGGAGTCAGCAACTTTGGAAGTAAATACTTATGTTGTGCATTGTATGCCAACTAAAATAGAATACAGGTTACCAGCATGGTTAGTCAAATACGTCCGTGCCAATGTCCCTCTCAGTATACCAGCATCATCCCCATACAATTCTTTTTTTTTTTTATTAACCATTATTGCGATAGTGTGCTAGTACCAGCGACCACAGATATCAGCCTGTACTCTAACAGTACACTACCACCAGTGCACCCACACAACACTCAGTGCCCTGCATACCTCTCATTGTTCTAAAAGTAGCTAATATATTACTGCAGTGCGGGACTTATAAATGAACTCCAATAGCAATTACTATCATAAGTAATTAGCAGTGCCTTGTCCATCAATAACTCACGTAGGGTCCAACTATTTATCCATCAATAACTCACGTAGGGGCCTACTATTTATCCATCAATAACTCGCATAGGGGCCAACTATTTATCCATCAATAACTCGCGTAGGGTCCAACTATTTATCCATCAATAACTCACGTAGGGGCCTACTATTTATCCATCAATAACTCGCATAGGGGCCTACTATTTATCCATCAATAACTCGCGTAGGGTCCAACTATTTATCCATCAATAACTCACGTAGGGGCCTACTATTTATCCATCAATAACTCACGTAGGGGCCTACTATTTATCCATCAACAACTTGCGTAGGGGCCTACTATTTATCCATCAATAACTCGCGTGGGGTCCAACTATTTATCCATCAATAACTCACGTAGGGGCCTACTATTTATTCTTCTGAGACTCACATAGGGGCCTATTTATCTTCTTTTTTTTTTTTCCCTGAAAAACACATGCTTATCTTTTGGTTATATATGTATCATGCAGATGTACTAAAAGGTTTTCTCTATCGTCCTAGTGGATGCTGGGGTTCCTGAAAGGACCATGGGGAATAGCGGCTCCGCAGGAGACAGGGCACAAAAAGTAAAGCTTTTCCGATCAGGTGGTGTGCACTGGCTCCTCCCCCTATGACCCTCCTCCAGACTCCAGTTAGATTTTTGTGCCCGGCCGAGAAGGGTGCAATCTAGGTGGCTCTCCTAAAGAGCTGCTTAGAGAAAGTTTAGCTAGGTTTTTTATGTTACAGTGATTCCTGCTGGCAACAGGATCACTGCAGCGAGGGACTGAGGGGAGAAGGAGTCAACTCACCTGCGTGCAGGATGGATTGGCTTCTTGGCTACTGGACATCAAGCTCCAGAGGGACGATCACAGGTACAGCCTGGATGGTCACCGGAGCCGCGCCGCCGGCCCCCTTGCAGATGCTGAAGACAGAAGAGGTCCAGAATCGGCGGCTGAAGACTCCTGCAGTCTTCTAAAGGTAGCGCACAGCACTGCAGCTGTGCGCCATTTTCCTCTCAGCACACTTCACACGGCAGTCACTGAGGGTGCAGGGCGCTGGGAGGGGGGCGCCCTGGGAGGCAAAATGAGTACCTATAAAGGCTAAAAATACCTCACATATAGCCCTAGAGGCTATATGGAGATATTTAACCCCTGCCTGATTTCTCAAAATAGCGGGAGACGAGCCCGCCGGAAAAGGGGCGGGGCCTATCTCCTCAGCACACGGCACCATTTCCTCTCACAGCTCCGCTGGTCAGGACGGCTCCCAGGTCTCTCCCCTGCACTGCACTACAGAAACAGGGTAAAACAGAGAGGGGGGGCAAATTTATGGCGATATTTTTATATAACAAAGCAGCTATAGGGGAGCACTTATTATAAGGCTATCCCTGATATATATATAGCGCTTTTGGTGTGTGCTGGCAAACTCTCCCTCTGTCTCCCCAAAGGGCTAGTGGGTCCTGTCTTCATTAGGAGCATTCCCTGTGTGTCTGCTGTGTGTCGGTACGTGTGTGTCGACATGTATGAGGACGATATTGGTGTGGAGGCGGAGCAATTGCCAAATATGGGGATGTCACCTCCTAGGGGGTCGACACCAGAATGGATGCCTTTATTTATGGAACTACGGGATAGTGTCAACACGCTAAAGCAGTCGTTTGACGACATGAGACGGCCGGACAATCAATTAGTGCCTGTCCAGGCGACTCAAACACCGTCAGGGGCTGTGAAACGCCCTTTGCCTCAGTCGGTCGACACAGACCCAGACACAGGCGATGACTCCAGTGGTGACGGTGACGAATCAACCGTATTTTCCAGTAGGGCCACACGTTATATGATTTTGGCAATGAAGGAGGCGTTACATTTAGCTGATACTACAGGTACCACTAAACAGGGTATTATGTGGGGTATGAAAAAACTACCTATAGTTTTTCCTGAATCAGAAGAACTAAATGACGTGTGTAATGAAGCGTGGGTTGCCCCTGATAAAAAGCTGATAATTTCAAAGAAATTATTGGCATTATACCCTTTCCCGCCAGAGGTTAGGGAGCGCTGGGAAACACCTCCTAGGGTGGACAAGGCGCTAACACGCTTATCTAAACAAGTGGCGTTACCCTCTCCTGAGACGGCCGCACTTAAAGATCCATCAGATAGGAGGATGGAAAATATCCAAAAAAGTATATACACACATGCAGGTGTTATACTACGACCAGCTGTAGCAACTGCCTGGATGGGCAGTGCGGGGGTAGTTTGGTCAGAATCCCTGATTGAAAATATTGATACCCTGGACAGGGACAATATTTTACTGTCGTTAGAACAAATAAAGGATGCATTTCTTTATATGCGTGATGCACAGAGGGATATATGCACACTGGCATCACGGGTAAGTGCTATGTCCATTTCGGCCAGAAGAGCTTTATGGACGCGACAGTGGACAGGCGATGCGGATTCAAAACGGCATATGGAAGTTTTGCCGTATAAGGGGGAGGAGTTATTTGGAGTCGGTCTATCAGATTTGGTGGCCACGGCTACAGCCGGGAAATCCACCTTTCTACCTCAAGTCACTCCCCAACAGAAAAAGGCACCGACTTTTCAACCGCAGCCCTTTCGTTCCTTTAAAAATAAGAGAGCAAAGGGCTATTCATATTTGCCACGAGGCAAAGGTCGAGGGAAGAGACAGCAACACGCAGCTCCTTCCCAGGATCAGAAGCCCTCCCCGGCTTCTACAAAAGCCTCAGCATGACGCTGGGGCTTCTCAAGCGGACTCGGGGACGGTGGGCGGTCGTCTCAAAAATTACAGCGCGCAGTGGGCTCACTCGCAAGTAGATCTCTGGATCCTGCAGATAATATCTCAGGGATACAGGTTGGAATTAGAGACAGATCCACCTCGCCGTTTCCTGAGGTCTGCTTTACCAACGTCCCCCTCCGAAAGGGAGACGGTGTTGGAAGCCATTCACAAGCTGTACTCTCAGCAGGTGATAGTCAAGGTACCTCTTCTGCAACAAGGGAAGGGGTATTATTCCACTCTTTTTGTGGTACCGAAGCCGGATGGCTCGGTAAGGCCTATTCTAAATCTGAAGTCCTTGAACCTGTACATAAAGAAGTTCAAGTTCAAAATGGAGTCACTCAGAGCAGTGATAGCGAACCTGGAAGAGGGGGACTTTATGGTATCCTTGGACATCAAGGATGCGTATCTCCACGTTCCAATTTACCCCTCACACCAGGGGTACCTCAGGTTCGTTGTACAAAACTGTCACTATCAGTTTCAGACGCTGCCGTTCGGATTGTCCACGGCACCTCGGATCTTTACAAAGGTAATGGCCGAGATGATGATTCTTCTTCGAAGAAAAGGCGTATTAATTATCCCATACTTGGACGATCTCCTAATAAGGGCGAGGTCCAGAGAACAGCTAGAGATGGGATTAGCACTGTCTCAAGAAGTGCTAAAACAGCACGGGTGGATTCTGAATATTCCAAAATCCCAGTTAATGCCGACAACTCGTCTGCTGTTCCTAGGGATGATTCTGGACACGGTTCAGAAAAAGGTTTTTCTCCCGGAGGAAAAAGCCAAGGAGTTATCCGAGCTTGTCAGGAACCTCCTAAAACCAGGAAAGGTGTCTGTACATCAATGCACAAGAGTCCTGGGAAAAATGGTGGCTTCTTACGAAGCGATTCCATTCGGCAGATTCCACGCAAGAATTTTCCAAAGGGATCTGTTGGACAAATGGTCAGGGTCGCATCTTCAGATGCACCTACGGATAACCCTGTCTCCAAGGACAAGGGTGTCTCTTCTGTGGTGGTTGCAGAGTGCTCATCTATTGGAGGGCCGCAGATTCGGCATACAGGATTGGATCCTGGTGACCACGGACGCCAGCCTGAGAGGCTGGGGAGCAGTCACACAAGGAAGAAACTTCCAGGGAGTATGGACGAGCCTGGAAACGTCTCTTCACATAAACATTCTGGAACTAAGAGCAATATACAATGCTCTAAACCAGGCAGAACCTCTGCTTCAGGGAAAACCGGTATTGATCCAGTCGGACAACATCACGGCAGTCGCCCATGTGAACAGACAGGGCGGCACAAGAAGCAGGAGGGCAATGGCAGAAGCTGCAAGGATTCTTCGCTGGGCAGAGAATCATGTGATAGCACTGTCAGCAGTGTTCATCCCGGGAGTGGACAACTGGGAAGCAGACTTCCTCAGCAGACACGATCTTCACCCGGGAGAGTGGGGACTTCATCCAGAAGTCTTCCACATGCTGGTAACCGTTGGGAAAGACCAATGGTGGACATGATGGCGTCTCGCCTCAACAAAAAACTGGACAGGTATTGCGCCAGGTCAAGAGATCCGCAGGCAATAGCTGTGGACGCGCTGGTAACGCCTTGGGTGTACCAGTCGGTGTATGTGTTTCCTCCTCTGCCTCTCATACCAAAAGTATTGAGAATTATACGGCAAAGAGGCGTAAGAACGATACTAGTGGTTCCGGATTGGCCAAGGAGGACTTGGTACCCGGAACTTCAAGAGATGATCACGGAAGATCCGTGGCCTCTACCTCTAAGGAGGGACTTGCTTCAGCAGGGTCCCTGTCTGTTTCAAGACTTACCGCGGCTGCGTTTGACGGCATGGCGGTTGAACGCCGGATCCTAAAGGAAAGAGGCATGCCGGAAGAAGTCATTCCTACTTTGATTAAAGCAAGGAAGGAAGTAACCGTGCAACATTATCACCGAATTTGGCGAAAATATGTTGCGTGGTGCGAAGATCGGAGTGCTCCGACGGAGGAATTTCAACTGGGTCGATTCCTACATTTCCTGCAATCAGGATTGTCAATGGGTCTCAAATTGGGATC
The DNA here is from genome assembly GCF_028390025.1 of Pseudophryne corroboree. NCBI lineage: Eukaryota > Metazoa > Chordata > Amphibia > Anura > Myobatrachidae > Pseudophryne > Pseudophryne corroboree. The sequence continues at coordinate 680,560,471 of NC_086446.1, forward strand.
TATTAAGGTTCAAATTTCGGCCCTGTCGATTTTCTTTCAAAAAGAATTGGCTTCAGTCCCTGAAGTCCAGACCTTTGTTAAGGGAGTGCTGCATATACAGCCTCCTGTGGTGCCTCCAGTGGCACCGTGGGATCTAAATGTGGTTTTGGACTTCCTAAAATCTCATTGGTTTGAACCACTAAAAAAGGTGGATTTGAAATATCTCACATGGAAAGTGACCATGCTTCTAGCCCTGGCTTCTGCCAGGAGAGTGTCAGAATTGGCAGCTTTATCTTACAAAAGCCCATATCTGATTTTCCATTCGGACAGGGCAGAACTGCGGACTCGTCCGCATTTTCTCCCTAAGGTGGTGTCAGCATTTCATCTGAACCAGCCTATTGTAGTGCCTGCGGCTACAAGTGACTTGGAGGACTCCAAGTTACTGGACGTTGTCAGAGCATTAAAAATATATATTGCAAGGACAGCTGGAGTCAGAAAATCTGACTCGTTGTTTATATTGTATGCACCCAACAAGATGGGTGCTCCTGCGTCTAAGCAGACGATTGCTCGTTGGATCTGTAGCACAATCCAACTTGCACATTCTGTGGCAGGCTTGCCACAGCCTACATCTGTAAAGGCCCACTCCACAAGGAAGGTGGGCTCATCTTGGGCGGCTGCCCGAGGGGTCTCGGCATTACAACTTTGCCGAGCAGCTACGTGGTCAGGGGAGAACACGTTTGTAAAATTTTACAAATTTGATACTCTGGCTAAGGAGGACCTGGAGTTCTCTCATTCGGTGCTGCAGAGTCATCCGCACTCTCCCGCCCGTTTGGGAGCTTTGGTATAATCCCCATGGTCCTTTCAGGAACCCCAGCATCCACTAGGACGATAGAGAAAATAAGATTTTACTTACCGATAAATCTATTTCTCGGAGTCCGTAGTGGATGCTGGGCGCCCATCCCAAGTGCGGATTATCTGCATAAATTGTACATAGTTATTGTTAACTAATTCGGGTTATTGTTGAAGGAAGCCATCTTTCAGAGGCTCCGCTGTTATCATACTGTTAACTGGGTTTAGATCACAAGTTGTACGGTGTGATTGGTGTGGCTGGTATGAGTCTTACCCGGGATTCAAAATCCTCCCTTATTGTGTACGCTCGTCCGGGCACAGTACCTAACTGGAGTCTGGAGGAGGGTCATAGGGGGAGGAGCCAGTGCACACCACCTGATCGGAAAAGCTTTACTTTTTGTGCCCTGTCTCCTGCGGAGCCGCTATTCCCCATGGTCCTTTCAGGAACCCCAGCATCCACTACGGACTCCGAGAAATAGATTTATCGGTAAGTAAAATCTTATTTTACGTTTTGTTTGTTTTACAGAAAAGTGGGCACAGATTTATCTCTGCACCAAAGTCCTGCACAGCTGTTAAAAAAGATTCAAAGGAAATCTCGCAAATACAGAAAGGAAGGGAAACAGTCTGCAAATGAGCAGACACAGATAAACGAGTGTGAAGATTCTCTGGCTACTACAGAACTGGAACGGACTTCTACGTCCTGCCAGCCGCCCTCTGCAGATGATGCAGACCCTGCTGATAATACAAACTCTCCATGTAGGTAGATGATGCAATGCCATGTACTCTGTCCTAGAAGTCTTGCAGGATTGTTATAGGCCCACCCTGAGACTGTAAGTGGGTCCGTTAGATACTTTGGGGGGGGGGGGGGGGGGAAATAGCAAAGCTTAGAGAGAGAGAAAGTACTGTACTAACCAATCAGTTTCTAACTGTCATTTTAAAGGCTAGGTTTCACAGTAAGTAACTGGTTGCTACTTTAACTCTCTATCAATTTTTTCTCTCCCAAGCGTTGATGCATCTCCACCCTGATTGTAAAATATAGTGCTGGACATAGATAGGATAAGAATAATTTATTGTCACTATAGCATGAACATGTATCGCGAAATTACAGTACATGCAGTTCTCATATCATGTACACCAGATAAAATACATCACATAAAATTTAGCAAAGTTGAGAAGTCAAGCTAACAATCACAGAAGGGAAGAAACTATTCCTTAACCTAGTGGTACGACATCTTAAACACCTATAATATCTCCCCGATGGCAGAAGGGAAAAAAACTATTACATTGGTGACTCCCATCTTCAGTCATCTTAATTGCCTTCGACAGACTCCTTGCAGTGAGTACATCCACCAACCTAGGCAAGGATTGGCCAGTGATCCTCTCTGCAGATTTGATCACTCTCTCCAGGGCAACAAGATCAGAACACTTGGCATTACCATGCCACACCGTGATCGCGTAGGTCAGCAAGCTCTCAATCACCCAGCGGTAGAAATTAACAAGAGTTGATTGCTGCAGTCCTGCTGCTTGGAGCTTCCGTAAGAAAAAAAGACGCTGCTGAGCCTTCTTAACCACTCGCGTGATATGCAAGGACCATGATAAATCCTCTGTAAATTTAATCCCCAAAAATTTCACATCGGTAACCCTATCCACCTCCTCACCGTTCAGTATCAACGGGCAGATGTTGCTAGTTTTTTTAGATTTCCTAAAATCTATCACAACCTCCTTAGTTTTCTTACCGTTTAATAACAGGTTGTTTTTTACTCCCCACTCAGCGAGTCTTCTCACTTCCTCTCTATAACTACTCTCATCTCCGCTAGTAATCAAACCCACCAGTGTGGTATCATCCGCAAACTTTATCACAGAAATTGTTTCCGAAATAGACTCACAGTCGGAGGTATACAAAGAATATAAAAAAGGGCTTAGAACACAACCCTGCGGAACTCCTACGTTTAATACCAGTTCCGAAGACAAGTCAGAGCCCAGTCTGACTGTCTGTCAGGAAATCCAACAGCCAATTGCATATGACCGTAATATATCCGATCTCTGAAAGCTTTTTTACTAACACTGCTGGTACTACCTTGTTAAAGGCGGAGCTATAATCCATGAATAACAATCTAGCATAGGAGTGTCTATTTTCAAGATGACAAAGTACCCTGTGAAGCACCATAAGAGCTGCGTCTTCAGTTGATCTGATCGACCGATAGGCAAACTGATTAGGGTCAAATTCCAGTGGTAT